>NW_024063035.1:0-600000 GCF_006381635.1 Hibiscus syriacus
AGACCTTGTTGTTGCGGCAACAATTCTTTGAAAACAAAATTGTCATTTATAGACTACCGTAACGAAGGTTACATGAAGTTAGAGTTTTGGGAGATATTAATAACATTTATACTATATTTATTAGATTGACATAAAAAAGCGTTTATGGAAAATTATAATTACAATTTAATTTAATTTACCGTTAAAATATTTACATACAATTGAATAAACTTCAACAGTGTTCTATTTTATTCAACATTTCTTTGTTTCCTTTTTTATATAATTCTTAATGGTTCGAAATGTACTAGAACTTTTTAGAAAAAATATATTATATATACGAAAACTTTTTGAACATTATTAAGCGCTTAAATCCGTAAAATTTTTTAGCATATTCTTTTAATCAATAGAACCTTTTCTAATCTTTATAGAGCAATACGATAAGAGATGATGACGCGGAAGTTCAAAGTTTTGATGTTCTTGTCATCAGTTAATAACGATGTGCAAATGAACCAAATTGATTGTTTTAGAAAAATTTAGGAAATAATTAATTTTTTAGAAAGATCAAGGGATTATATAATCTTGAAGTGAAAAATTTCAAATTATTAAAAATATTATAAAATGATACAATATTCGAAAACAATCAAAAAATAAATTAATTACAAAAATTATAGCATCAATTTTTGTTCTTTTTAAAATTTTAAATTAAAAATACTAGAAAATAAAATGATGAATATAGTATATATATATATTATTTCAAAAATTAAAAGCTTTTCTCATAAAGGTCTTGGATTGTCGTTGTCAGCATGAGACGTTGATATTCATGAATACAGTTTTTGACGTATAGGTGAAAAAACAAATATTTTTCTTAAAAATTCAGCATGAAACATCGTTAGTAGGTCAGATATTTTCATCTAGCAACATATTGAGTAGGTATTGGATGCGACAAACATACTTGATTAAAACGATTGGTTGGATATGACACAATCCCTTCTAGGCAAGCCAATTATAAAATCTGCTCCTCGATGGAAATATATAACACATTAAATACGTTCAAACTTAGCAACCTATATTGTTGACAAGAAACTTCAAATCATTGAAACAAAATATTTTACGGACACTCTCAAGAAGAACATGAAAATCTTGAAAGAAAAATAGTTGCCAAGAGACTTGAAGAAAAATATTTGTTTTCAATTTATGAACTCAAAATATTGGTCTAGGAATACAAGTAGACTATGACTGACGAGATGCAATTTATGACTTTTGGGATGAAAGTGTTCTGATTTTTATACTCTATAAATATTTTTTTTATATTTATTTATCATATTACAACTTGTAATATATTTAATTTTGATTAATCTTATTTCAATTTTTTAGTAGTTTTAGTTTTTTTAAAGATGATATAAGATTTTAACTTTTTATAAGAATCAATTATGCACCTTTCTCACATGATCATTCACACACGACAACCATGTAAATCTCATGAACTACCATGTAACAATTGTGGACCACACCATCAAAACAACAATATTCAAAGATGTTTTCCTGAAACAATCATTCAGGTAGCAACTCTTCAAGAAAATAAATTATTTTTAAAAATAAATAAATAAAATTATAATTTATAATAAAATAATTTAACCACCAAACTTATAAGTATGAGTATCATTTGACAATAAGATTAACTAACAAATAGATCATAATTTCAAATATTCAATAACATCTAAGTTATAAAAAATATCTTAGTTAGATATTAATATTTCCAACCACTGTCAGTATTTTGTTACTGCAATTTATTAATAAATTCGAAGCAAACTTTAGATCACAAAATCAATATCAAACACACTCAAGGATTGGGCGAAATAGAAGCAACTAAAGTGCACTTGTTCCATATTTGTGCACTCTTAGACATTATTACTGACGTGTCATTGTTTTTAAACAAGGATTTTTGAAGAGTTCTCTTCATCCAAGCTTCATGACATGCCTGGCCCAGATTAACAAGTTATGACAACATTCATTCGTGACCGTTCCAACTTTGAATATATCGTCGAATACTTCACAAATACATTGCAAGTTCATCTTGTTTCTGGTTTTCACAATCGAAAAATTCTTGAGCCATTACAGTTCCACTTGTAGAAATTACAAGAATTGCTATAGAAACGTAAACATTCAATTGCCATTGAAGACTTGGGGTATGGTATTTTATTACTTTGGTTGGCAGAAGACCTTGTTGTTGCTGCAACAATTCTTTGAAACAAATTGGTCATTTATAGACTACCGTAACGAAGGTACATGAAGTTAGAGTTTTGGGAGATATTAATAACATTTATACTATATTTATTAGATTGACATAAAAAAGCGTTTATGGAAATTATTAATTACAATTTAATTTAATTTACCGTTAACACATTTACATACAGTTGAATAAACTTCAACAGAGTGTTCTATTTTATTCATGACATTTCTTGTTTCCTTTGTTTTATATAATTCTTAATGGTTCAAACGTACTCGAACTTTTAGAAAAAAAATATTTATAATCTACGAAAACTTTTTGAATTATTAAGCGCAAATCTGTAAAATTTTTTACGTTCTTTTAATCAATAGAAACCTTTTCTAATCTTTATAGTACAATACGATAAAGATGATGTGGAAGTTCAAAGTTTTGATGTTCTTGTCACCAGTTAATAACGATGTGCAAATGAACCAAATTGATTGTTTTATAAAAATTTAGGAAACAATTAATTTTTTAGAAAGATCAAGGGATTATATAATCTTGAAGTGAAAAATTTCAAATTATTAAAAATATTATAAAATGATATTATTTGAAAACAATCATAAAAAAATTAATTACAAAAATTATAGCATCAATTTTTGTTCTTTTGAAAATTTTAAATTAAAAATACTAGAATATAAAATGATGAATATAGGAATATTATATATATTATTTCAAAAATTAAAAGCTTTTCTCATAAAGGTCTTGGATTGTCGTTGTCAGCATGAGACTATTGATATTCAATGAATACAGTTTGAGACGTATAGGTGAAAAAACAAATATTTTTTCTTAAAAATTCAGCATGAAACATCGTTAGTAGGTCAGATATTTTCATCTAGCAACATATTTGACTAGGTATTGGATGCGACAAACATAACTTGATTAAAACGTATTGGTTGGATATGACACAATCCCTTCTAGGCAAGCCAATTATAGTAAATCTACTCCTCGATGGAAATATATAACACATTAAATACGTTCAAACTTAGCAACCTATATAGTGACAAGAATACTTCAAATCATTGAAACAAAATATTTTACGGACACTCTCAAGAAAAACATGATGAAATCTTGAAAGAAAAATAGTTGTCAAAGACCTTTGAAGAAAAATATTTGTTTTCAATTTATGAACTCAAAATATTGGTGTAGGAATACAAGTAGACTATGACTGACGAGATGCATTTATGACTTTTGGGATGAAAGTGTTCTGATTTTTTATACTCTATAATATTTTTTTAATATTTATTTATCATATTACAACTTGTAATATATTTAATTTTGATTAATCTTATTTCAAATTTTTAGTAGTTTTAGTTTTTTTTAAAGATATATAAGATATTAACTTTTTATAAGAATCAATTATGCACCTTTCTCACATGATCATTCACACACGAACCATGTAAATCTCATGAACTACCATGTAACAATTGTGGACCACCCATCAAACAACAATATTCAAAGATGGTTTCTGAAACAATCATTCAGGTACAACTCGTCAAGAAATAAATTATTTTTAAAAAATAAAATAAAATTATATAATTTATAATAAAATAATTTAACCACCAAACTTATAAGTATGAGTAGTCATATTTGACAATAAGATTAACTAACAAATAGATCATAATTTCAAATATTCAATAACATCTAAGTAAAAAAATATCTTATTAGATATTATATTCCAACCACTGTCAAGTATTTTGTTACTGCAATTTATTAATAAATTTGAAGCAAACTTAGATCACAAAATCAATATCAATACATCAAGGATTGGGTGAAATAGAAGCAACTAAAGTGCACTTTGTTCCATATTTGTGCACTCTTAGACATTATTACTGACGTATCATTGTTTTGAAACAAAGGATTTTTGAAGAGTTCTCTTCACCCAAGCTTCATGACATGCCTGGCCCAGATTAACAAGTTGATGACAACATTCATTCGTGACCGTTCCAACTTTGAATATATCGTCGAATACTTCACAAATACATTGCAAGTTCATCTTGTTCTGGTTTTCACAATCGAAAAATTATTGAGCCATTACAGTTCCACTTGTAGAAATTACAAGAATTGCTATAGAAACGTAACATTCAAACTTGCCATTGAAGACTTGGGGGTATGGTATTTTATTACTTTGGTTGGCAGAAGACCTTGTGTTGCTGCAACAATTCTTTGAAAACAAAATTTTCATTTATAGACTAACCGTAACGAAGGTTACATGAAGTTAGAGTTTTGGGAGATATTAATAACATTTATACTATATTATTAGATTGACATAAAAAACCGTTAACACATTTACATACAGTTGAATAAACTTCAACAGAGTGTTCTATTTTATTCATGACATTTCTTTGTTTCCTTTGTTTTATATTCTTAATGGTTCAAACATACTCGAACTTTTAGAAAAAAAAATAATTATAATCTATAAAACTTTTTGAACTTATTAAGCACTTAAATCCGTAAATTTTTTTAGCGTATTCTTTTAATCAATAGAAACCTTTTCTAATCTTTATAGACACGATAAAAGATGATGACGTGGAAGTTCAAAGTTTGATGTTCTTGTTACCAGTTAATAACGATGTGCAAATGAACCAAATTGATTGTTTTAGAAAAATTTAGGAAATAATAATTTTTTAGAAAGATCAAGGATTATATAATCTTTAAGTGAAAAATTTCAAATTATTAAAAATATTAAAAAAGATACAATATTCGAAACAATCAAAAATAAATTAATTACAAAAATATAGCATCAATTTTTTTCTTTTGAAAATTTTAAATTAAAAATAGAAAATATAAAATGATGAATATAGGAATATAGGAATATTATATATATATAGTATTTAAAAATTAAAAGCTTTTCTCATAAAGGTCTTGGATTGTCGTTGTCAGCATGAGACTGTTGATATTCAATGAATACAGTTTGAGACGTATGAAAACAAATATTTTTCTTAAAATTAAGCATGAAACATCGTTAGTAGGTTAGATATTTTCATCTAGCAACATATTTGACTAGGTATTGGATGCGACAAACTAACTTGATTAAAACGTATTGGTTGGATATGACACAATCCCTTCTAGGCAAGCCAATTATTAGCAAATCTGCTCCTCGATGGAAATATAACACATTAAATACGTTCAACACCTTAGCAACTAGATAGTTTGACAAGAACACTTCAAATCATTGAAACAAAATATTTACGGACACTCTCAAGAAGACATGATGAAAATCTATGAAAGAATATTTCAATTAACTTTGAAGAAACTATTTGTTTTCAAGATGATATAAGATATTTATCTTTTTATAAGAATCAATTATGCACCTTTCTCACAAGATCAATCACATACGACAACCATGTAAATCTCATGAACTACCATGTAACAATTGTGGACCACACCATCAAAACAACAATATTCAAAGATGGTTTCCTGAAATAATCATTCGGGTAGCAACTCTTCAAGAAAATAAATTATTTTTAAAAATAAATAAAATAAAATTATAATTTATAATAAAATAATTTAACCACCAAACTTTTAAGTATGAGTAGTCATCTTTGACAATAAGATTAACTAACAAATAGATCATAATTTCAAATATTCAATAACATCTAAGTTATAAAAAATATCTTATTTAGATATTAATATTTCCAACCACTGTCAAGTATTTTGTTACTGCAATTTATTAATAAATTCGAAGCAAACTTTAGATCACAAAATCAATATCAAACTCATCAAGGATTGGGCGAAATAGAAGCACTAAAAGTGCACTTGTTCCATATTTGTGCACTCTTAGACATTTACTGACGTGTCATTGTTTTGAAACAAAGGTTTTAAGAGTTCTCTTCACCCAAGCTTCATGACATGCATGGCCCAGATTAACAAGTTGATGACAACATTCATTCGTGACCGTTCCAACTTTGAATATATCGTCGAATACTTCACAAATACATTGCAAGTTCATCTTGTTCTGGTTTTCACAATCAAAAAATTCTTGAGCCATTACAGTTCCACTTGTAGAAATTACAAGAATTGCTATAGAAACGTAAACATTTAAACTTGCCATTGAAGACTTGGGGGTATGGTATTTTATTACTTTGGTTGGCAGAAGACCTTGTTGTCGCTGCAAAAATTCTTTGAAAACAAAATTGGTCATTTATAGACTACCGAACGAAGGTTACATGAAGTTAGAGTTTTGGGAGATATTAATAACATTTATACTATATTATTAGATTGACATAAAAAAGCGTTTATGGAAAATTATTAATTACAATTTAATTTAATTTACCGTTAAACATTTACATACAGTTGAATAAACTTCAACAGAGTGGTTCTATTTTTCATGAAATTTCTTTGTTTCCTTTGTTTTATATAATTCTTAATGGTTCAAAACTACACGAACTTAGAAGAAAATATAATTATAATCTATGAAACTTTTTGAACATTATTAAGCGCTTAAATCCATAAAATTTTTTAGCGTATTCTTTTAATCAATAGAAAATTTTCTAATCTTTATAGAGCAATACGATAAAAGATGATGATGTAAGTTGAAAGTTTTGATGTTCTTGTCACCAATAACGATGTGCAAATGAACCAAATTGATGTTTTAGAAAAATTTAGGAAATAATTAATTTTTTAGAAAGATCAAGGATTATATAATCTTGAAGTGAAAAATTCAAATTTAAAAATATTATAAAATGATACAATATTCGAAAACAATAAAAAAAATTAATTAAAAATTATAGCATCAATTGTTTTTCTTTTGAAAATTTTAAATTAAAAATACTAGAAATATAAAATGATGAATATGAATATTATATATATGTATTCAAATTAAAAGCTTTTCTCATAAAGGTCTTGGATTGTCGTTGTCAGCATGAGACTGTTGATATTCAATGAATACAGTTTGAGACGTATAGGTGAAAAAACAAATATTTTTCTTAAAAATTCAGCATGAAACATCGTTAGTAGGTCATATATTTTCATCTAGCAACATATTTAACTAGGTATTGGATGAGACAAACATAACTTGATTAAAACATTTGGTTGGATATGACACAATCTTCTCCTCGATGGAAATATATAACACATTAAATACGTTCAAACTTAGCAACCTATATAGTTGACAAGAACACTTCAAATCATTGAAACAAAATATTTTACGAACACTCTCAAGAAGAACATGATGAAAATCTTGAAAGAAAAATAGTTGTCAAGAGACTTTGAAGAAAAATATTTGTTTTCAATTTATGAACAAAAAATATTGGTCTAGGAATACAAGTAGACTATGACTGACGAGATGCAATTTTACTTTTGGGATGAAAGTGTTCTGATTTTTTATACTATAAATATTTTTTTATATTTTTTATCATATTCCAACTTGAATATATTTTATCTTTGATTAATCTTATTTCAATTTTTTAGTAGTTTTGGTTTTTTTTAAAGATGATATAAGATATTTAACTTTTTATAAGAATCAATTATGCACCTTTCTCACATGATCATTCACACACAAACCAGTAAATCTCATGAACTACCATGTAACAATTGTGGACCACACCATCAAAACAACAATATTCAAAGATGGTTTCCTGAAACAATCATTCAGGTAGCAACTCTTCAAGAAAATAAATTATTTTTAAAAAATAAAATAAAATTATAATTTATAATAAAATAATTTAACCACCAAACTTATAAGTATGAGTAGTCATATTTGACAAAAGATTAACTAACAAATAGATCATAATTTCAATTTTCAATAACATCTAAGTTATAAAAAATATCTTATTTATATTAATATTTCAACCAAAGTATTTTGTTACTGCAATTTATTAATAAATTCGAAGCAAACTTAGATCACAAATCAATATAACTCATCAAGGATTGGGCGAAATAGAAGCAACTAAAGTGCACTTGTTCCATATTTCTGCACTGTTAGACATTATTACTGACGTGTCATTTTTGAAACAAAGGTTTTTGAAAGTTCTCTTCACCCAAGCTTCATGACAGCCTGGCCCAGATTAACAAGTTGATGACACATTCATTCGTGACCGTTCCAACTTTGAATATATCGTCGAATACTTCACAAATACATTGCAAGTTCATCTTGTTCTGGTTTTCACAATCGAAAAATTCTTGAGCCATTACAGTTCCACTTGTAGAAATTACAAGAATTGCTATAGAAACGAAAACATTCAACTTGCCATTGAAGACTTGGGGTATGGTATTTTATTACTTGGTTGGCAGAAGACCTTGTTGTTGCTGCAACAATTCTTTGAAAACAAAATTGGTCATTTATAGACTACCGTAACGAAGGTTACATGAAGTTTAGAGTTTTGGGAGATATTAATAACATTTATACTATTTATTAGATTGACATAAAAAAGCGTTTATGGAAAATTATTAATTACAATTTAATTTAATTTACCGTTAACACATTTACATACAGTTGAATAAACTTCAACAGAGTGTTCATTTTATTCAAACATTTCTTTGTTTCAATTTGTTTATATATTCTTAATGGTTCGAAACATACTCGAACTTTTTAGAAAAAATATAATTATAATATACGAAAACTTTTTGAACATTATTAAGCGCTTAAATCCGTAAATTTTTTTAGCATATTCTTTTAATCAATAGAAACCTTTTCTAATCCTTATAGAGCAATACGATAAGAGATGATGACGTGGAAGTTCAAAGTTTTGATGTTCTTGTCACCAGTTAATAACGATGTGCAAATGAACCAAATTGATTGTTTCAGAAAAATTTAGGAAATAATTAATTTTTTAGAAAGATCAAGGGATTATATAATCTTGAAGTGAAAAATTTCAAATTATTAAAAATATTATAAAATGATACAATATTCGAAAACAATCAAAAAATTAATTAATTACAAAAATTATAGCATCAAATTTTTTTCTTTTGAAATTTTTAAATTAAAAATACTAGAAAATGTAAAATGATGAATATAGGAATATTATATATATATAGTATTTCAAAAATTAAAAGCTTTTCTTATAAAGGTCTTGGATTGTCGTTGTTAGCATGAGACTGTTGATATTCAATGAATACAATTTGAGACGTATAGGCGAAAAAAAATATTTTTCTTAAAAATTCAGCATGAAACATCGTTAGTAGGTTAGATATTTTCATCTAGCAACATATTTGACTAGGTATTGGATGCGACAAACATAACTTGATTAAAACGTATTGGTTGGATATGACACAATCCCTTCTAGGCAATACAATTATTAGCAAAATCTGCTCCTCGATGGAAATATATAACACATTAAATACGTTCAAACTTAGCAACCTAGATAGTTGACAAGAACACTTCAAATCATTGAAACAAAATATTTTACGGACACTCTCAAGAAGAACATGATGAAAATCTTGAAAGAAAAATAGTTGTCAAGAGACTTTGAAGAAAAATATTTGTTTTCAATTTATGAACTCAAAATATTGGTCTTGGAATACAAGTATACTATGACTGACGAGATGCAATTTATGACTTTTGGGATGAAAGTGTTCTGATTTTTATACTCTATAAATATATTTTTTTATATTTATTTATCATATTACAACTTGTAATATATTTTTTTTGATTAATCTTATTTCAATTTTTTAGTAGTTTTAGTTTTTTTTAAAGATGATATAAGATATTTAACTTTTTATAAGAATCAATTATGCACCTTTATCACAAGATCATTCACACATGAAAACCATGTAAATCTCATGAACTACCATGTAACAATTGTGGACCACACCATCAAAACAACAATATTCAAAGATGGTTTCCTGAAACAATCATTCAGGTAGCAACACTTGAAGAAAATAAATTATTTTTAAAAATAAATAAATAAAATTATAATTTATAATAAAATATTTAACCACCAAACTTATAAGTATGAGTAGTCATTTTGACAATAAGATTAACTAGCAAATAGATCATAATTTCAAATATTCAATAACATCTAAGTTATAATAAATATCTTATTTAGATATTAATATTTCCAACCACTTTCAAGTATTTTGTTACTGTAATTTATTAATAAATTCGAAGCAAACTTTAGATCACAAAATCAATATCAAACACATCAAGGATTGGGCGAAATAGAAGCAACTAAAGTGCACTTTTTCCATATTTGTGCACTCTTAGACATTATTACTGACGTGTCATTGTTTTGAAACAAAGGTTTTTGAAGAGTTCTCTTCACCCAAGCTTCATGACATGCCTGGCCCATATTAACAAGTTGATGACAACATTCATTCGTGACCGTTCCAACTTTGAATATATCGTCGAATACTTCACAAATACATTGCAAGTTCATCTTTTCTAGTTTTCACAATCGAAAAATACCTGAGCCATTACAGTTCCACTTGTAGAAATTACAAGAATTGCTATAGAAACGTAAACATTCAAACTTGCCATTGAAGACTTGGGGGTATGGTATTTTATTACTTTGGTTGGCAGAAGACCTTGTTGTTGCTGCAACAATTCTTTGAAACAAAATTGATCATTAGAGACTACCGTAACGAAGGTTACATGAAGTTAGAGTTTTGGGAGATATTAATAAATTTATACTATATTTATTAGATTGACAAAAAAAGCTTTATGGAAAATTATTAATTACAATTTAATTTAATTTACCGTTAAAACATTTACATACAGTTGAATAAACTTCAACAGAGTTTTCTATTTTATTCATGACATTTCTTCGTTTCCTTTGTTTTATATAATTCTTAATGGTTCGAAACATACTCGAACTTTTTAGAAAAAATATAATTATAATCAATGAAAACTTTTTGAACATTATTAAGCGCTTAAATCCGTAAAATTTTTTAGCGTATTCTTTTAATCAATAGAAACCTTTTCTAATCTTTATAGAACAATACGATAAGAGATGATGATTTGGAACTTCAAAGTTTTGATGTTCTTGTCACCAGTTAATAATGATGTGCAAATGAACCAAATTGTTTGTTTTAGAAAAATTTAGGAAATGATTATTTTTTTAGAAAGATCAAGGGATTATATAATCTTGAAGTGAAAAATTTCAAATTATTAAAAATATTATAAAATGATACAATATTCGAAAACAATCAAAAAATAAATTAATTACAAAAATTATAGCATCAATTTTTGTTCTTTTGAAAATTTTAAATTAAAAATAATAGAAAATATAAAATGATGAATATTGGAATATTAAATATATATAGTATTTCAAATATTAAAAGCTTTTCACATAAAGGTCTTGGATTGTCGTTGTCAGCATGAGACTGTTGATATTCAATGAATATAGTTTGAGACGTATAGGTGAAAAAACAAATATTTTTCGTAAAAATTCAGCATGAAACAATGTTAGTAGGTCAGATATTTTCATCTAGCAACATATTTGACTAGGTATTGGATACGACAAACTAACTTGATTAAACGTATTGGTTGGATATGACACAATCCCTTCTAGGCAAGCCAATTATTAGCAAATCTGCTCCTCGATGGAAATATATAACACATTAAATACGTTCAAACTTAGCAACCTAGATAGTGACAAGAACACTTCAAATCATTGAAACAAAATATTTTACGAACACTCTCAAGAAGAACATGATGAAAATCTTGAAAGAAAAATAGTTGTCAATAGACTTTGAAGAAAAATATTTGTTTTCAATTTATGAACTCAAACTATTGGTATAGGAATACAAGTAGACTATGACTGACGAGATGCAATTTATGACTTTTGTGATGAAAGTGTTCTGATTTTTTATACTCTATAAATATATTTTTTTATATTTATTAACATATTAGAACTTGTAATATTTTAATTTTGATTAATCTTATTTCAATTTTTTAGTAGTTTTCGTTTTTTTAAAGATGATAAGATATTAACTTTTTATAAGAATAATTTATGCACCTTTCTCACATGATCATTCACACACGACAACCATGTAAATCTCATGAACTACCATGTAACAATTGTGGACCACACCATCAAAACAACAATATTCAAAGTTGGTTTCCTGAAACAATCATTCAGGTAGCAACTCTTCAATAAAATAAATTATTTTTAAAAATAAATAAAATACAATTATAAATTATAATAAAATAATTTAACCACCAAACTTTTAAGTATGAGTAGTCATCTTTGACAATAAGATTAACTAGGAAATATATCATAATTTCAAATATTCAATAACATCTAAGTTATAAAAAATATCTTATTTAGATATTAATATTTCCAACCACTGTCAAGTATTTTGTTACTGCAATTTATTAATAAATTCGAAGCAAACTTTAGATCACAAAATCAATATCAAACTCATCAAGGATTGGGCGAAATAGAAGCAACTAAAGTGCATTTGTTCCATATTTGTGCACTCTTAGACATTATTACTGACGTGTCATTGTTTTGAAACAAAGGTTTTTGAAGAGTTCTCTTCACCCAAGCTTCATGACATGCTTGGCCCAGATTAACAAGTTGATGACAACATTCATTCGTGACCGTTCCAACTTTGAATATATCGTCGAATACTTAACAAATACATTGCAAGTTCATCTTGTTCTGGTTTTCACAATCGAAAAATTCTTGAGCCATTACAGTTCCACTTGTAGAAATTACAAGAATTGCTATAGAAACGTAAACATTCAAACTTGCCATTGAAGACTTGGGGGTATGGTATATTATTACTTTGGTTGGCAGAAGACCTTGTTGTTGCTGCAACAATTCTTTGAAAACAAAATTGGTCACTTATAGACTACCGTAACGAAGGTTACATGAAGTTAGAGTTTTGGGAGATATTAATAACATTTATACTATATTTATTAGATTGAAATAAAAAAGCGTTTATGGAAAATTATTAATTACAATTTAATTTAATTTACCGTTAAAACATTTACATACAATTAAATAAACTTCAACAGAGTGTTCTATTTTATTCAAAACATTTCTTTGTTTCCTTTGTTTTATATAATTCTTAATGGTTCGAAACATACTCGAACTTTTTAGAAAAAATATAATTATAATATACGAAAACTTTTTGAACATTATTAAGCGCTTAAATCCGTAAATTTTTTTAGCATATTCTTTTAATCAATAGAAACCTTTTCTAATCCTTATAGATCAATACGATAAGAGATGATGACGTGGAAGTTCAAAGTTTTGATGTTCTTGTCACCAGTTAATAACGATGTGCAAATGAACCAAATTGATTGTTTCAGAAAAATTTAGGAAATAATTAATTTTTTAGAAAGATCAAGGGATTATATAATCTTGAAGTGAAAAATTTCAAATTATTAAAAATATTATAAAATGATACAATATTCGAAAACAATCAAAAAATTAATTAATTACAAAAATTATAGCATCAAATTTTTTTCTTTTGAAATTTTTAAATTAAAAATACTAGAAAATGTAAAATGATGAATATAGGAATATTATATATATATAGTATTTCAAAAATTAAAAGCTTTTCTTATAAAGGTCTTGGATTGTCGTTGTTAGCATGAGACTGTTGATATTCAATGAATACAATTTGAGACGTATAGGCGAAAAAAAATATTTTTCTTAAAAATTCAGCATGAAACATCGTTAGTAGGTTAGATATTTTCATCTAGCAACATATTTGACTAGGTATTGGATGCGACAAACATAACTTGATTAAAACGTATTGGTTGGATATGACACAATCCCTTCTAGGCAATACAATTATTAGCAAAATCTGCTCCTCGATGGAAATATATAACACATTAAATACGTTCAAACTTAGCAACCTAGATAGTTGACAAGAACACTTCAAATCATTGAAACAAAATATTTTACGGACACTCTCAAGAAGAACATGATGAAAATCTTGAAAGAAAAATAGTTGTCAAGAGACTTTGAAGAAAAATATTTGTTTTCAATTTATGAACTCAAAATATTGGTCTTGGAATACAAGTATACTATGACTGACGAGATGCAATTTATGACTTTTGGGATGAAAGTGTTCTGATTTTTTATACTCTATAAATATATTTTTTTATATTTATTTATCATATTACAACTTGTAATATATTTTAATTTTGATTAATCTTATTTCAATTTTTTAGTAGTTTTAGTTTTTTTTAAAGATGATATAAGATATTTAACTTTTTATAAGAATCAATTATGCACCTTTATCACAAGATCATTCACACATGAAAACCATGTAAATCTCATGAACTACCATGTAACAATTGTGGACCACACCATCAAAACAACAATATTCAAAGATGGTTTCCTGAAACAATCATTCAGGTAGCAACACTTGAAGAAAATAAATTATTTTTAAAAATAAATAAAATAAAATTATAATTTATAATAAAATAATTTAACCACCAAACTTATAAGTATGAGTAGTCATCTTTGACAATAAGATTAACTAGCAAATAGATCATAATTTCAAATATTCAATAACATCTAAGTTATAATAAATATCTTATTTAGATATTAATATTTCCAACCACTTTCAAGTATTTTGTTACTGTAATTTATTAATAAATTCGAAGCAAACTTTAGATCACAAAATCAATATCAAACACATCAAGGATTGGGCGAAATAGAAGCAACTAAAGTGCACTTTTTCCATATTTGTGCACTCTTAGACATTATTACTGACGTGTCATTGTTTTGAAACAAAGGTTTTTGAAGAGTTCTCTTCACCCAAGCTTCATGACATGCCTGGCCCATATTAACAAGTTGATGACAACATTCATTCGTGACCGTTCCAACTTTGAATATATCGTCGAATACTTCACAAATACATTGCAAGTTCATCTTTTTCTAGTTTTCACAATCGAAAAATACCCTGAGCCATTACAGTTCCACTTGTAGAAATTACAAGAATTGCTATAGAAACGTAAACATTCAAACTTGCCATTGAAGACTTGGGGGTATGGTATTTTATTACTTTGGTTGGCAGAAGACCTTGTTGTTGCTGCAACAATTCTTTGAAAACAAAATTGATCATTTAGAGACTACCGTAACGAAGGTTACATGAAGTTAGAGTTTTGGGAGATATTAATAACATTTATACTATATTTATTAGATTGACATAAAAAAGCTTTTATGGAAAATTATTAATTACAATTTAATTTAATTTACCGTTAAAACATTTACATACAGTTGAATAAACTTCAACAGAGTTTTCTATTTTATTCATGACATTTCTTCGTTTCCTTTGTTTTATATAATTCTTAATGGTTCGAAACATACTCGAACTTTTTAGAAAAAATATAATTATAATCAATGAAAACTTTTTGAACATTATTAAGCGCTTAAATCCGTAAAATTTTTTAGCGTATTCTTTTAATCAATAGAAACCTTTTCTAATCTTTATAGAACAATACGATAAGAGATGATGATTTGGAACTTCAAAGTTTTGATGTTCTTGTCACCAGTTAATAATGATGTGCAAATGAACCAAATTGTTTGTTTTAGAAAAATTTAGGAAATGATTATTTTTTTAGAAAGATCAAGGGATTATATAATCTTGAAGTGAAAAATTTCAAATTATTAAAAATATTATAAAATGATACAATATTCGAAAACAATCAAAAAATAAATTAATTACAAAAATTATAGCATCAATTTTTGTTCTTTTGAAAATTTTAAATTAAAAATAATAGAAAATATAAAATGATGAATATTGGAATATTAAATATATATATAGTATTTCAAATATTAAAAGCTTTTCACATAAAGGTCTTGGATTGTCGTTGTCAGCATGAGACTGTTGATATTCAATGAATATAGTTTGAGACGTATAGGTGAAAAAACAAATATTTTTCGTAAAAATTCAGCATGAAACAATGTTAGTAGGTCAGATATTTTCATCTAGCAACATATTTGACTAGGTATTGGATACGACAAAACTAACTTGATTAAAACGTATTGGTTGGATATGACACAATCCCCTTCTAGGCAAGCCAATTATTAGCAAAATCTGCTCCTCGATGGAAATATATAACACATTAAATACGTTCAAACTTAGCAACCTAGATAGTTGACAAGAACACTTCAAATCATTGAAACAAAATATTTTACGAACACTCTCAAGAAGAACATGATGAAAATCTTGAAAGAAAAATAGTTGTCAATAGACTTTGAAGAAAAATATTTGTTTTCAATTTATGAACTCAAACTATTGGTATAGGAATACAAGTAGACTATGACTGACGAGATGCAATTTATGACTTTTGTGATGAAAGTGTTCTGATTTTTTATACTCTATAAATATATTTTTTTATATTTATTTATCATATTACAACTTGTAATATATTTTAATTTTGATTAATCTTATTTCAATTTTTTAGTAGTTTTAGTTTTTTTTAAAGATGATATAAGATATTTAACTTTTTATAAGAATCAATTATGCACCTTTATCACAAGATCATTCACACATGAAAACCATGTAAATCTCATGAACTACCATGTAACAATTGTGGACCACACCATCAAAACAACAATATTCAAAGATGGTTTCCTGAAACAATCATTCAGGTAGCAACACTTGAAGAAAATAAATTATTTTTAAAAATAAATAAAATAAAATTATAATTTATAATAAAATAATTTAACCACCAAACTTATAAGTATGAGTAGTCATCTTTGACAATAAGATTAACTAGCAAATAGATCATAATTTCAAATATTCAATAACATCTAAGTTATAATAAATATCTTATTTAGATATTAATATTTCCAACCACTTTCAAGTATTTTGTTACTGTAATTTATTAATAAATTCGAAGCAAACTTTAGATCACAAAATCAATATCAAACTCATCAAGGATTGGGCGAAATAGAAGCAACTAAAGTGCACTTGTTCCATATTTGTGCACTCTTAGACATTATTACTGACGTATCATTGTTTTGAAACAAAGGTTTTTGAAGAGTTCTCTTCACCCAAGCTTCATGACATGCCTGGACCAGATTAACAAGTTGATGACAACATTCATTCGTGACCGTTCCAACTTTGAATATATCGTCGAATACTTCACAAATACATTGCAAGTTCATCTTGTTCTGGTTTTCACAATCGAAAAATTCTTGAGCCATTACAGTTCCACTTGTAGAAATTACAAGAATTGCTATAGAAACGTAAACATTCAAACTTGCCATTGAAGACTTGGGGGTATGGTATTTTATTACTTTGGTTGGCAGAAGACCTTGTTGTTGCTGCAACAATTCTTTGAAAACAAAATTGGTTATTTATAGACTACCGTAACAAAGGTTACATGAAGTTAGAGTTTTGGGAGATATTAATAACATTTATACTATATTTATTAGATTGACATAAAAAAGCGTTTATGGAAAATTATTAATTACAATTTAATTTAATTTACCGTTAAAACATTTACATACAATTAAATAGACTTCAACAGAGTGTTCTATTTTATTCATAACATTTCTTTGTTTCCTTTGTTTTATATAATTCTTAATGGTTCGAAACATACTCGAACTTTTTAGAAAAAATATAATTATAATATACGAAAACTTTTTGAACATTATTAAGCGCTTAAATCCGTAAATTTTTTATCATATTGTTTTAATCAATAGAAACCTTTTCTAATCTTTATAGAGCAATACGATAAGAGATGATGACGTGGAAGTTCAAAGTTTTGATGTTCTTGTCACCAGTTAATAACAATGTGCAAATGAACCAAATTGATTGTTTTAGAAAAATTTAGGAAATAATTAATTTTTTAGAAAGATCAAGGGATTATATGATCTTGAAGTGAAAAATTTGAAATTCTTAAAAATATTATAAAATGATACAATATTCGAAAACAATCAAAAAATAAATTAATTACAAAAATTATAGCATCAATTTTTATTCTTTTGAAAATTTTAAATTAAAAATACTAGAAAATATAAAATGATGAATATAGGAATATTATATATATATAGTATTTCAAGAATTAAAAGCTTTTCTCATAAAGGTCTTTGATATTCGTTGTCAGCATGAGACTGTTGATATTCAATGAATACAGTTTGAGACGTATAGGTGAAAAAACAAATATTTTTCTTAAACATTCAGCATAAAACATAGTTAGTAGGTCAGATATTTTCATCTAGCAACATATTTGACTAGGTATTGGATGCGACAAACATAACTTGATTAAAACGTATTGGTTGGATATGACACAATCCCTTCTAGGCAAGCCAATTATTAGCAAAATCTGCTCCTCGATGGTAATATATAACACATTAAATTCGTTCAAACTTAGCAACCTATATAGTTGACAAGAACACTTCAAATCATTGAAACAAAATATTTTACGGACACTCTCAAGAAGAACATGATGAAAATCTTGAAAGAAAAATAGTTGTCAAGATACTTTGAAGAAAATATTTGTTTTCAATTTATGAACTCAAAATATTGGTCTAGGAATACAAGTAGACTATGACTGACGAGATGCAATTTATGACTTTTGGGATGAAAGTGTTCTGATTTTTTATACTCTATAAATATATATTTTTATATTTATTTATCATATTACAACTTGTAATATATTTTAATTTTCATTAATCTTATTTCAAATTTTTAGTAGTTTTAGTTTTTTTAAAGATGATATAAGATATTTAACTTTTTATAAGAATCAATTATGCACCTTTCTCACATGATCATTCACACACGACAACCATGTAAATCTCATGAACTACCATGTAACAATTGTGGACCACACAATCAAAACAACAATATTCAAAGATGGTTTCCTGAAACAATAATTCAGGTAGAAACTCTTCAAGAAAATAAATTATTTTTAAAAATAAATAAAATAAAATTATAATTTATAATAAAATAATTTAACCACCAAACTTATAAGTATGAGTAGTCATCTTTGACAATAAGATTAACTAGCAAATAGATCATAATTTCAAATATTCAATAACATCTATGTTATAAAAAATATCTTATTTAGATATTAATATTTCCAACCGATGTCAAGTATTTTTTTTACTGCAATTTATTAATAAATTCGAAGCAAACTTTAGATCACAAAATCAATATCAAACTCATCAAGGATTGGGCGAAATAGAAGCAACTAAAGTGCACTTGTTCCATATTTGTGCACTCTTAGACATTATTACTGACGTGTCATTGTTTTGAAACAAAGGTTTTTGAAGAGTTATCTTCACCCAAGCTTCATGACATGCCTGGCCCAGATTAACAAGTTGATGACAACATTCATTCGTGACCGTTCCAACTTTGAATATATCGTCGAATACTTCACAAATACATTGCAAGTTCATCTTGTTCTGGTTTTCAGAATCGAAAAATTCTTGAGCCATTACAGTTCCACTTGTAGAAATTACAAGAATTGCTATAGAAACGTAAACATTCAAACTTGCCATTGAAGACTTGGGGGTATGGTATTTTATTACTTTGGTTGGCATAAGACCTTGTTGTTGCTGCAACAATTCTTTGAAAACAAAATTGGTCATCTATAGACTACCGTAACGAAGTTTACATGAAGTTACAGTTTTGGGAGATATTAATTACATTTATACTATATTTATTAGATTGACATAAAAAAACGTTTATGGAAAATTATTAATTACAATTTAATTTAATTTACCATTAAAAAATTTACATACAGTTGAATAAACTTCAACAGAGTGTTCTATTTTATTCATGACATTTCTTTGTTTCCTTTGTTTTATATAATTCTTAATGGTTCGAAACGTACTCGAGCTTTTTAGAAAAAATATAATTATAATCTACGAAAACTTTTTGAACATTATTAAGCACTTAAATCCGTAAAATTTTTTAGCGTATTCTTTTAATCAATAGAAACCTTTTCTAATCTTTATAGAGTAATACGATAAGAGATGATGATGTAGAAGTTCAAAGTTTTGATGTTCTTGTCACCAGTTTATAACGATGTGCAAATGAACCAAAATATTGAAACAAAATATTTTACGGACACTCTCAAGAAGAACATGATGAAAATCTTGACAGAAAAATAGTTGTCATGTAACCCCCCAGACCGATACGGGTAGCCCGATCTGATCCGGGAAGTCACATTAGGGCCACCGGAGCGACCCACCGTAAAAATAGCGGAAATTTTAAAACTTTTTATCAGAACATGTAAACTTATAAAATCATTTATCACTATTTAAAAATAAAACAGATTTCCAAACTCGTATATAAATCAAAATACAATTACATGCCCCCTAATCACAAGTACCATACTCTGTAACCACGCCGGAAAAACTCCCTTACTGAAGTCGATAGATGCACTGGTACAATTCTTTTAACCTGAAAAGGTGAGTAATAGAGTGAGCTTCGAAAAGCTCAGTAATACAGAACTACCAGATAATGCTGATGAACGTGCAGATACAGATAAATATTTATTTCCTTATTGTTTCCGAACATTTACATATTTTTATGCTGAGCAGAGATCCTACTGATATTTCAGGTGGTAACGGACAATGAGCTTTCAGTTCAGAGAAATATTTAGGATGACTGAGTTCAGGAGATCAGAATAGGTTTTCTAGTGTGTTCCCAAAAAAAACCATGTAACTTTTCAGATCTTTTTAAAACATATATATATATATATACCCCCATCCGTCACGAACAAAATGTGTAGGTTCCCCAGAACCATACAACCCCGTCACTAACAGTAAGGCCCTGAGCACACAGCCGAGGAACCGGTAAGTAAGGCCCTGAGCACACAGCGAGGAACCTCCAAGTAATCTTCCTCCAACAATACCCCCCAATAAAACATGTTCCGTCCGTAAACGGATATCAAAAATCAAAACATAATTCAAGTCAAGTATCATATCAGAATCCAGGTCATGTATCAGATCAGAATCCATGTCAATATCAGATCAGAATCCAGGTCAGGATCATAATAGAATTCAAGTCGGAAATCAGATAAAATATTTATATAATTAGGGAACACACCAGAGTTTACAGATATTATTCAGAGGTATTGGATAATCTTAACAGGTAGAGAAACATGAATATTCAGTATACCGATAGGATATCGGAATTTAGAATCACTATTTGAAAGAGTTCATTAACTGACAGAATCATCAGTTATTCAGAATGTGAATTATCAGGATATTATCTTATTCGGACAGTTTTCAGAAGCTGTACGTAATCAGAAGGGTATTCAGAATCCTTTACATCCATGTCGATTGATCGGATAATCGAACAACTTGAGAACGAAGATTCATAACCTTAACAATCTATGTCGACTGGTCAATTCATTTTCCTTCTAGGGTATTTACTCTTTAATACCACAAATTCTTGTCCGTAGACCATTTTCGGAATTATCGCTGAATAAATCTTCCAATGACTTATTTCATTTCCATACTTCCACAATATCATGAAATGTTGACGTACTTGATTAATTTGTTCATAACCCATTGTAATTGTACACTACGTAAACTCATCAGAGTTTCCAGACTTATCCAAATCACTTACTAAATCCTCAGTCATTGAGGTTACCTATTTCATTTAGCAGTCATCTCCATTCCAGTTACTTCAGAATTTTCCAGAGTAATTCAAACGTTCCTGAATTTCAGATACATGTTGTACTTCCATCCCATTCAATTTGGTCTTCGTGGTTGATTGTTGAACAAACGTCCAATTCTTAGTACTGAATACAATCTAGAGCTGAGTTGAATACTTCCAAAATTTATCATCGAGCCAAACTTGAGAAGATGAACACATGTTCCAGTAATATCTATGTCATTCAGGTATTGACATAGCTTTAGGGTTGATCTATTCACTGAATTGTTTTCCATTACCTTTAAAGGTAGTCCAATACTTATCTTACTTGGATTCCTTAATTAATCCAAGACATTTACTTAATTTAGGCCATAAGGGTATTTTGGTAATTTTGATGTTCAGTTTTATTCCATTCATTTCAGAGCTCGAGGATATTCAATCATTCCTGAGCTTGGTGATATCTTGGGTCATTTCTATTACAGGGGTATTTTGGTCATTTTACAGATTCACGGTATTTCAATCTTTTCCTTCCATCCGATCTATTATTTAATTCAATCTATCATTTACTTCAGTCCTTTCGAACAATTCTGATAGCAGAATACCCCCGATAAATTACTCTTCCAGTATTTACTCATTATTCGAATATTTTCAGGTCAAGTGTCTTCTCAGACTTTACAAACGGAATATCATAATTTTCCTGCACTAAGTCGGGATCTTAACAATTAAATCCGTACTTATTCGAGTAAGTACGAATCCTCTAAGTATTTTCTCCTTCAGAGTCATCTCAAACTATTCTACCTCTTAAGGCATTTCCGTAATTTCTTAGCCAGATAAGTTCGATATTAGCTCTTAACGAAATAATATAATTTAGAGATCCTATGATTAATTGCTTTCTTGAACAATCTCTGATCTTGAAATAATTCCCTTAACACACTTCTAGTATCTTGCATAAACCTTATTGGGGTTAAAAACCGGTTCTCCATAATTTCCAAGTAAAACTAACATTTCTTATGCACATCAATAGTTTTAGCAGATCAATAATTCTTTTCAGATTTATTAATCCACTTCCAGAGACAATTCTTATCATTTTCCAACATAAGGGTAATTTCGTAATTTTCCCTAATCGAAATATTCTCTTAATTTATCATCTAAGTACCTTTAATGAGATAAATTATAATCTACAATCCATGGTTAATTCTTTTATTACTTAATTCCAGAACTTGTAATTTAATTCAAACCGTCCTCCAATTTCTTATAATAGTCATCTGAGCTATATTCAGTTATCTACTTTCTACCGTATTCGTACCTAGTGTAGATCTTCATTAATTACACATATGAGACTAAACATTTCCATTCATGCATTTATCAATACCAACATGTTCCATAAAGCATAAAGAGGTAGTAAAGTATTACCTCAATTTCCGTACACTATTGATCGACCATAAAAATTCCATTCGAACGCCTTTGATCTTCAATTCAACTTCCAATAATTCCTCAGATACATATCAACATAAATTATATCAGAAACGGAGCTTAATTACGATAAACGGATCGAATCGGGTGATAAATCAGTGAAAGACGGCTTACCGGGTTTGAATTTGGCGAAACGGACTTCGGATTCGGATTCAGGACGTCGAAAGCATAAAATATGACTTTTCGGAAATTTGGAATTTTCGGTCAAAATCAAAGTCAACGGGTTTGACTGACAATTACGAGGCCTTCGGGTTCGAATTTCGAAAAACGGACAGCGGAATCGGATTTGGAACGTCGAAAAATGTCAGGATAGGTATACTCGGTCGAAGTCAAAGGTCGTTTAATGCCCGATCAAAGCCGGTCAAAGTTTTGGTCAACAGTGGTCAACTCCGGTCAACGGGTCAATGGTCAACGGGTCGGGTCAACGGGTCGGGTCGGGTCAACGGGTCGGGTCGGGTTGTGACCGGTCAAAACAGTTCCAAAACCGGTCAAACCGGTCACTTTTTCCTTCCCCACGCGCAGTGGCGGCGCGTGGGGGCGCGTGAACAGTGATAAAATCCCGGAAAATTTTCTAAAAATTATTTTGAGCGATTTCGAGATACTTACAAAGCTCGGTTCACAATTTTGAACGGCGGAGAGCTCGATTTCAACAAATCGGGAAGTTTGACCGGTTCACCTCCCAACGCGCCGCCGCCGGAGAGAAAAACAAGAACACCGCTGGACTCGGAACGGCACAAGGAACACGATGGTGCGGGAGGTGTCGTAAACGGATGACCCGATCGTCGTGAATCGATGAAAAACCAACTAAAACCGAGTTATTACCGACGATACTTCCGACTGAAATTCACGACGAACGGTTATGATTCACGACGAAAGGTTTGAGGGGTTTTGTTCCTCGGTTGGCAACGAACACGATGGTGGTTTCGGCTCGTCGATCGGAGGTCGGACGGCGAGTAGATCGGAGTTCGAAGTAGGGAGAACGGGAGAGGAAAACTGGAAAATTTTCCAGAAACATACGGGAGTCTGGGGGGTTTATAACATCTCATAATTAAAAATGGCTAAACCAAGAGTTTAACCATTGAACTTCCTGCACTTCTTAAAACGGTCTGTCAACTTTGAAATCTTACAATTTAATCCCTTATTTCTTTCAAAATACCAAATTAAATCCATCAATTTATATTTTCTTAAATTTAGCCCCTAAATTGGGGTGTTACATGTCAAGAGACTATGAAGAAAAATATTTGTTTTCAATTTATGAACTCAAAATATTGGTCTAGGAATACAAGTAGACTATGACTGACGAGATGCAATTTATGACTTTTGGGATGAAACCGTTCTGATTTTTTATACTCTATAAATATATTTTTTATATTTATTTATGATATTACAACTTGTAATATATTTTAATTTTGATTAATCTTATTTCAATTTTTTAGTAGTTTTCGTTTTTTTTAAAGATGATATAAGATATTTAACTTTTTATAAGAATCAATTATGCACCTTTCTCACATGATCATTCACACACGACAACCATGTAAATCTCATGAACTACCATGTAACAATTGTGGACCACACCATCAAAACAACAATATTCAAAGTTGGTTTCCTGAAACAATCATTCAGGTAGCAACTTTTCAATAAAATAAATTATTTTTAAAAATAAATAAAATACAATTATAAATTATAATAAAATAATTTAACCACCAAACTTTTAAGTATGAGTAGTCATCTTTGACAATAAGATTAACTAGGAAATATATCATAATTTCAAATATTCAATAACATCTAAGTTATAAAAAATATGTTATTTAGATATTAATATTTCCAACCACTGTCAAGTATTTTGTTACTGCAATTTATTAATAAATTCGAAGCAAACTTTAGATCACAAAATCAATATCAAACTCATCAAGGATTGGGCGAAATAGAAGCAACTAAAGTGCACTTGTTCCATATTTGTGCACTCTTAGACATTATTACTAACGTGTCATTGTTTTGAAACAAAGGTTTTTGAAGAGTTCTCTTCACCCAAGCTTCATGACATGCCTGGCCCAGATTAACAAGTTGATGACAACATTCATTCGTGACCGTTCCAACTTTGAATATATCGTCGAATACTTCACAAATACATTGCAAGTTCATCTTGTTTTGGTTTTCACAATCGAAAAATTCTTGAGCCATTATAGTTCCACTTGTAGAAATTACAAGAATTGCTATAGAAACATAAACATTCAAACTTGCCATTGAAGACTTGGGGGTATGGTATTTTATTACTTTGGTTGGCAGAAGACCTTGTTGTTACTGCAACAATTCTTTGAAAACAAAATTGGTCATTTATAGACTACCGTAACGAAGGTTACATGAAGTTAGAGTTTTGGGAGATATTAATAACATTTATACTATATTTATTAGATTGACATAAAAAAGCGTTTATGGAAAATTATTAATTACAACTTAATTTAATTTACCGTTAACACATTTACATACAGTTGAATAAACTTCAACAGAGTGTTCTATTTTATTCAAGGCATTTCTTTGTTTCCTTTGTTTTATATAATTCTTAATGGTTCGAAACGTACTCGAACTTTTTAGAAAAAATATAATTATAATCTACGAAAACTTTTTGAACATTATTAATAGCTTAAATCCGTAAAATTTTTTAGCGTATTCTTTTAATCAATAGAAACCTTTTCTAATCTTTATAGATCAATACGATAAGAAATGATGACGTAGAAGTTCAAAGTTTTGATGTTCTTGTCACCAGTTAATAACGATGTGCAAATGAACCAAATTGATTGTTTTAGAAAAATTTAGGAAATAATTAATTTTTTAGAAAGATCAAGGGATTATATAATCTTGAAGTGAAAAATTTCAAATTATTAAAAATATTATAAAATGATACAATATTCGAAATCAATCATAAAATAAATTAATTACAAAAATTATAGCATCAATTTTTGTTCTTTTGAAAATTTTAAATTAAAAATACTAGAAAATATAAAATGATGAATATAGGAATATTATATATATAGTATTTCAAAAATTAAAAGCTTTTCTCATAAAGGTCTTGGATTGTTGTTTTCAGCATGAGACTGTTGATATTAAATGAATACAGTTTGAGACGTATAGGTGAAAAAACAAATATTTTTCTTAAAAATTCAGCATAAAACATAGTTAGTAGGTCAGATATTTTCATCTAGCAACATATTTTACTAGGTATTGGATGCGACAAACATAACTTGATTAAAATGTATTGGTTGGATATGACACAATCCCTTCTAGGCAAGCCAATTATTAGCAAAATCTGCTCCTCGATGGAAATATATAACACATTAAATACGTTCGAACTTAGCAACCTATATAGTTGACAAGAACACTTCAAATCATTGAAACAAAATATTTTACGGACACTCTCAAGAAGAACATGATGAAAATCTTGAAAGAAAAATAGTCGTCAAGAGACTTTGAAGAAAAATATTTGTTTTCAATTTATGAACTCAAAATATTGGTCTAGGAATACAAGTAGACTATGACTGACGAGATGCAATTTATGACTTTTGGGATGAAAGTGTTCTGATTTTTTATACTCTATAAATATATTTTTTTATATTTATTTATCACATTACAACTTGTAATATATTTTAATTTTTATTAATCTTATTTCAATTATTTAGTAGTTTTAGTTTTTTTTAAAGATGATGTAAGATGTTTAACTTTTTATAAGAATCAATTATGCACCTTTCTCACATGATCATTCAGACACGACAACCATGTAAATCTCATGAACTACCATGTAACAATTGTGGACCACACCATCAAAACAACGATATTCAAAGATGGTTTCCTAAAACAATCATTCAGGTAGCAACTCTTCAAAAAAACAAATTATTTTTAAAAATAAATAAAATGAAATTATAATTTATAATAAAATAATTTAACCACCAAACTTATAAGTATGAGTAGTCATCTTTGACAATAAGATTAACTAGCAAATAGATCATAATTTCAAATATTCAATAACATCTAAGTTATAAAAAATATCTTATTTAGATATTAATATTTCCAACCAATGTCAAGTATTTTGTTACTGCAATTTATTAATAAATTCGAAGTAAACTTTAGATCACAAAATCAATATCGAACTTTTTCCATATTTGTGCACTCTTAGACATTATTACTGACGTGTCATTGTTTTGAAACAAAGGTTTTTGAAGAGTTCTCTTCACCCAAGCTTCATGACATGCCTGGCCCAGATTAACAAGTTGATGACAACATTCATTCGTGACCGTTCCAACTTTGAATATATCGTCGAATACTTCACAAATACATTGCAAGTTCATCTTGTTTTGGTTTTCACAATCGAAAAATTCTTGAGCCATTATAGTTCCACTTGTAGAAATTACAAGAATTGCTATAGAAACGTAAACATTCAAACTTGCCATTGAAGACTTGGGGGTATGGTATTTTATTACTTTGGTTGGCAGAAGACCTTGTTGCTGCTGCAACAATTCTTTGAAAACAAAATTGGTCATTTATAGACTACCGTAACGAAGGTTACATGAAGTTAGAGTTTTGGGAGATATTAATAACATTTATACTATATTTATTAGATTGACATAAAAAAGCGTTTATGGAAAATTATTAATTACAATTTAATTTAATTTACCGTTAACACATTTACATACAGTTGAATAAACTTCAACAGAGTGTTCTATTTTATTCAAGACATTTCTTTGTTTCCTTTGTTTTATATAATTCTTAATGGTTCGAAACGTACTCGAACTTTTTAGAAAAAATATAATTATAATCTACGAAAACTTTTTGAACATTATTAAGCGCTTAAATCCGTAAAATTTTTTAGCGTATTCTTTTAATTAATAGAAACCTTTTCTAATCTTTATAGAGCAATACGATAAGAGATGATGACGTAGAAGTTCAAAGTTTTGATGTTCTTGTCACCAGTTAATAACGATGTGCAAATGAACCAAATTGATTGTTTTAGAAAAATTTAGGAAATAATTAATTTTTTAGAAAGATCAAGGGATTATATAATCTTGAAGTGAAAATTTTCAAATTATTAAAAATATTATAAAATGATACAATATTCGAAAACAATCAAAAAATAAATTAATTACAAAAATTATATTATCAATTTTTGTTCTTTTGAAAATTTTAAATTAAAAATACTAGAAAATATAAAATGATGAATATAGGAATATTATATATATATAGTATTTCAAAAATTAAAAGCTTTTCTCATAAAGGTCTTGGATTGTTGATATTCAATGAATACAGTTTGAGACATATAGGTGAAAAAACAAATATTTTTCTTTAAAATTTAGCATAAAACATAGTTAGTAGGTCAGATATTTTCATCTAGCAACATATTTGACTATGTATTGGATGCGACAAACATAACTTGATTAAAGTGTATTGGTTGGATATGACACAATCCCTTCTAGGCAAGCCAATTATTAGCAAAATCTGCTCCTCGATGGAAATATATAACACATTAAATACGTTCGAACTTAGCAACCTATATAGTTGACAAGAACACTTCAAATCATTGAAACAAAATATTTTACGGACACTCTCAAGAAGAACATGATGAAAATCTTGAAAGAAAAATAGTTGTCAAGAGACTTTGAAGAAAAATATTTGTTTTCAATTTTTGAACTCAAAATATTGGTCTAGGAATACAAGTAGACTATGACTGACGAGATGCAATTTATCACTTTTGGGATGAAAGTGTTCTGATTTTGATTATTTATCACATTACAACTTGTAATATATTTTAATTTTGATTAATCTTATTTCAATTATTTAGTAGTTTTAGTTTTTTTTTAAAGATGATATAAGATATTTAACTTTTTATAAGAATCAATTATGCACCTTTCTCACATGATCATTCACACTCGACAACCATGTAAATCTCATGAACTACCATGTAACAATTGTGGACCACACCATCAAAACAACGATATTCAAAGATGGTTTCCTGAAACAATCATTCAGGTAGCAACTCTTCAAAAAAATAAATTATTTTTAAAAATGAATAAAATAAAATTATAATTTATAATAAAATAATTTAACCACCAAACTTATAAGTATGAGTAGTCATCTTTGACAATAAGATTAACTAGCAAATAGATCATAATTTCAAATATTCAATAACATCTAAGTTATAAAAAATATCTTATTTAGATATTAATATTTCCAACCAATGTCAAGTATTTTGTTACTGCAATTTATTAATAAATTCGAAGCAAACTTTAGATCATAAAATCAATATCAAACTCATCAAGGATTGGGCGAAATAGAAGCAACTAAAGTGCACTTGTTCCATATTTGTGCACTCTTAGACATTATTACTGACGTGTCATTGTTTTGAAACAAAGGTTTTTGAAGAGTTCTCTTCACCCAAGCTTCATGACATGCCTGGCCCAGATTAACAAGTTGATGACAACATTCATTCGTGACCGTTCCAACTTTGAATATATCGTCGAATACTTCACAAATACATTGCAAGTTCATCTTGTTCTGGTTTTCACAATCGAAAAATTCTTGAGCCATTATAGTTCCACTTGTAGAAATTACAAGAATTGCTATAGAAACGTAAACATTCAAACTTGCCATTGAAGACTTGGGGGTATGGTATTTTATTACTTTGGCTGGCAGAAGACCTTGTTGTTGCTGCAACAATTCTTTGAAAACAAAATTGGTCATTTATAGACTACCGTAACGAAGGTTACATGAAGTTAGAGTTTTGGGAGATATTAATAACATTTATACTATATTTATTAGATTGACATAAAAAAGCGTTTATGGAAAATTATTAATTACAATTTAATTTAATTTACCGTTAACACATTTACATACAGTTGAATAAACTTCAACAGAGTGTTCTATTTTATTCATGACATTTCTTTATTTCCTTTGTTTTATATAATTCTTAATGGTTCGAAACGTACTCGAACTTTTTAGAAAAAATATAATTATAATCTACGAAAACTTTTTGAACATTATTAAGCGCATAAATCCGTAAATTTTTTTAGCGTATTCTTTTAATCAATAGAAACCTTTTCTAATCTTTATAGAGCAATACGATAAGAGATGATGACGTAGAAGTTCAAAGTTTTGATGTTCTTGTCACTAGTTAATAACGATGTGCAAATGAACCAAATTGATTGTTTTAGAAAAATTTAGGAAATAATTAATTTTTAGAAAGATCAAGGGATTATATAATCTTGAAGTGAAAAATTTCAAATTATTAAAAATATTATAAAATGATACAATATTCGAAAACAATCAAAAAATAAATTAATTACAAAAATTATAGCATCAATTTTTGTTCTTTTGAAAATTTTAGATTAAAAATACTAGAAAATATAAAATGATGAATATAGGAATATTATATATATATAGTATTTTAAAAATTAAAAGCTTTTCTCATAAAGGTCTTGGATTGTCGTTGTCAGCATGAGAGTGTTGATATTCAATGAATACAGTTTGAGACGTATAGGTGAAAAAACAAATATTTTTCTTAAAAATTCAGCATAAAACATAGTTAGTAGGTCAGATATTTTCATCTAGCAACATATTTGACTAGGTATTGGATGCGACAAACATAACTTAATTAAAACGTATTGGCTGGATATGACACAATCCCTTCTAGGCAAGCCAATTATTAGAAAAATCTGCTCCTCGATGGAAATATATAACACATTAAATACGTTCGAACTTAGCAACCTATATAGTTGACAAGAACACTTCAAATCATTGAAACAAAATATTTTACGGACACTCTCAAGAAGAACATGATGAAAATCTTGACACAAAAATAGTTGTCAAGAGACTTTGAAGAAAAATATTTGTTTTCAATTTTATGAACTCAAAATATTGGTCTAGGAATACAAGTAGACTATGACTGAAGAGATGCAATTTATGACTTTTGGGATGAAAGTGTTCTGATTTTTTATACTCTATAAATATATTTTTTTATATTTATTTTTCACATTACAACTTGTAATATATTTTAATTTTGATTAATCTTATTTCAATTATTTAGTAGTTTTAGTTTTTTTTTAAAGATGATATAAGATATTTAACTTTTTATAAGAATCAATTATGCACCTTTCTCACATGATCATTCACACACGACAACCATGTAAATCTCATAAACTACCATGTAACAATTGTGGACCACACCATCAAAACAACGATATTCAAAGATGGTTTCCTGAAACAGTCATTCAGGTAGCAACTCTTCAAGAAAATAAATTATTTTTAAAAATAAATAAAAGGAAATTATAATTTATAATAAAATATTTTATCCACCAAACTTATAAGTATGAGTAGTCATCTTTGACAATAAGATTAACTAGCAAATAGATCATAATTTCAAATATTCTATAACATCTAAGTTATAAAAAATATCTTATTTAGATATTAATATTTCCAACCAATGTCAAGTATTTTGTTACTGCAATTTATTAATAAATTCGAAGCAAACTTTAGATCACAAAATCAATATCAAACTCATCAAGGATTGGGCGAAATAGAAGCAACTAAAGTGCACTTGTTCCATATTTGTGCACTCTTAGACATTATTACTGACGTGTCATTGTTTTGAAACAAAGGTTTTTGAAGAGTTCTCTTCACCCAAGCTTCATGACATGCCTGGCCCAGATTAACAAGTTGATGACAACATTCATTCGTGACGGTTCCAACTTTGAATATATCGTCGAATACTTCACAAATACATTGCAAGTTCATCTTGTTCTGGTTTTCACAATCGAAAAATTCTTGAGCCATTATAGTTCCACTTGTAGAAATTACAAGAATTTGCTATAGAAACGTAAACATTCAAACTTGCCATTGAAGACTTGGGGGTATGGTATTTTATTACTTTGGTTGGCAGAAGACCTTGTTGTTGCTGCAACAATTTTTTGAAAACAAAATTGGTCATTTATAGACTACCGTAATGAAGGTTACATGAAGTTAGAGTTTTGTGAGATATTAATAACATTTATACTATATTTATTAGATTGACATGAAAAAGCGTTTATGGAAAATTATTAATTACAATTTAATTTAATTTACCGTTAACACATTTACATATAGTTGAATAAACTTCAACAGAGTGTTCTATTTTATTCATGACATTTCTTTGTTTCCTTTGTTTAAATAATTCTTAATGGTTCGAAACGTATTCGAACTTTTTAGAAAAAATATAATTATAATCTACGAAAACTTTTTGAACATTATTAAGCGCTTAAATCCGCAAAATTTGTTAGCGTATTCTTTTAATCAATAAAAACCTTTTCTAATCTTTATAGAGCAATACGATAAGAGATGATGACGTAGAAGTTCAAAGTTTTGATGTTCTTGTCATCAGTTAATAACGATGTGCAAATGAACCAAATTGATTGTTTTAGAAAAATTTAGGAAATAATTAATTTTTTAGAAAGATTAAGGGATTATATAATCTTGAAGTGAAAAATTTCAAATTATTAAAAATATTATAAAATGATACAATATTCGAAAACAATCAAAAAATAAATTAATTACAAAAATTATAGCATCAATTTTTGTTCTTTTGAAAATTTTAAATTAAAAATACTAGAAAATATAAAATGATGAATATAGGAATATTATATATATATAGTATTTCAAAAATTAAAAGCTTTTCTCATAAAGGTCTTGGATTGTCGTTGTCAGCATGAGACTGTTGATATTCAACGAATACAATTTGAGACGTATAGGTGAAAAAACAAATATTTTTCTTAAAAATTCAGCATAAAACATAGTTAGTAGGTCAGATATTTTCACCTAGCAACATATTTGACTAGGTATTGGATGCGACAAACATAACTTGATTAACATGTATTCGTTGGATATGACACAATCCCTTCTAGGCAAGCCAATTATTAGCAAAATCTGCTCCTCGATGGAAATATATAACACATTAAATACGTTCGAACTTAGCAACCTATATAGTTGACAAGAACACTTCAAATCATTGAAACAAAATATTTTACGGACACTCTCAAGAAGAACATGATGAAAATCTTGAAAGAAAAATAGTTGTCAAGAGACTTTGAAGAAAAATATTTGTTTTCAATTTATGAACTCAAAATATTGGTCTAGGAATACAAGTAGACTATGACTGAAGAGATGCAATTTATGACTTTTGGGATGAAAGTGTTCTGATTTTTTATACTCTATAAATATATTTTTTTATATTTATTTTTCACATTACAACTTGTAATATATTTTAATTTTGATTAATCTTATTTCAATTATTTAGTAGTTTTAGTTTTTTTTTAAAGATGATATAAGATATTTAACTTTTTATAAGAATCAATTATGCACCTTTCTCACATGATCATTCACACACGACAACCATGTAAATCTCATGAACTACCCTGTAACAATTGAGGACCACACCATCAAAACAACGATATTCAAAGATGGTTTCCTGAAACAATCATTGATGTAGCAACTCTTCAAAAAAATAAATTATTTTTAAAAATAAATAAAATAAAATTATAATTTATAATAAAATAATTTAACCACCAAACTTATAAGTATGAGTAGTCATTTTTGACAATAAGATTAACTAGCAAATAGATCATAATTTCAAATATTCTATAACATCTAAGTTATAAAAAATATCTTATTTAGATATTAATATTTCCAACCAATGTCAAGTATTTTGTTACTGCAATTTATTAATACATTCGAAGCAAACTTTAGATCACAAAATCAATATCAAACTCATCAAGGATTGGGCGAAATAGAAGCAACTAAAGTGCACTTGTTCCATATTTGCGCACTCTTAGACATTATTACTGACGTGTCATTGTTTTGAAACAAAGGTTTTTGAAGAGTTCTCTTCACCCAAGCTTCATGACATGCCTGGCCCAGATTAACAAATTGATGACAACATTTATTCGTGACCGTTCCAACTTTGAATATATCGTCGAATACTTCACAAATACATTGCAAGTTCATCTTGTTCTGGTTTCACAATCGAAAAATTCTTGAGCCATTATAGTTCCACTTGTAAAAATTACAAGAATTGATATAGAAACGTAAACATTCAAACTTGCCATTGAAGACTTGGGGGTATGGTATTTTATTACTTTGGTTGGCAGAAGACCTTGTTGTTGCTGCAACAATTCTTTGAAAACAAAATTGGTCATTTATAGACTACCGTAACGAAGGTTACATGAAGTTAGAGTTTTGGGAGATATTAATAACATTTATACTATATTTATTAGATTGACATAAAAAAGCGTTTATGGAAAATTATTAATTACAATTTAATTTAATTTACCGTTAACACATTTACATACAGTTGAATAAACTTCAACAGAGTGTTTTATATAATTCTTAATGGTTCGAAACGTACTCGAACTTTTTAGAAAAAATATAATTATAATCTACGAAAACTTTTTGAACATTATTAAGCGCTTAAATCCGTAAAATTTTTTAGCGTATTCTTTTAATCAATAGAAACCTTTTCTAATCATTGTAGAGCAATACGATAAAAGATGATGACGTAGAAGTTCAAAGTTTTGATGTTCTTGTCACCAGTTAATAACGATGTGCAAATAAACCAAATTGATTGTTTTAGAAAAATTTAGGAAATAATTAATTTTTTAGAAAGATCAAGGGATTATATAATCTTGAAGTGAAAAAATTCAAATTATTAAAAATATTATAAAATGATACAATATTCGAAAACAATCACAAAATAAATTAATTACAAAAATTATAGCATCAATTTTTATTCTTTTGAAAATTTTAAATTAAAAATACTAGAAAATATAAAATGATGAATATAGGAATATTATATATATATATATAGTATTTCAAAAATTAAAAGCTTTTCTCATAAAGGTCTTGGATTGTCGTTGTCAGCATGAGACTGTTGATATTCAAGGAATACAGTTTGAGACGTATAGGTGAAAAAACAAATATTTTTCTTAAAAATTCAGCATAAAACATAGTTAGTAGGTCAGATATTTTAATCTAGCAACATATTTGACTAGGTATTGGATGCGACAAACATAACTTGATTAAAACGTATTGGTTGGATATGACACAATCCCTTCTAGGCAAGCCAATTATTAGAAAAATCTGCTCCTCGATGGAAATATATAACACATTAAATACGTTCGAACTTAGCAACCTATATAGTTGACAAGAACACTTCAAATCATTGAAACAAAATATTTTACGGACACTCTCAAGAAGAACATGATGAAAATCTTGACACAAAAATAGTTGTCAAGAGACTTTGAAGAAAAATATTTGTTTTCAATTTATGAACTCAAAATATTGGTCTAGGAATACAAGTAGACTGACGAGATGCAATTTATGAGTTTTGGGATGAAAGTGTTCTGATTTTTTATACTCTATAAATATATTTTTTATATTTATTTATCATATTACAACTTGTAATATATTTTAATTTTGATTAATCTTATTTCAATTATTTAGTAGTTTTAGTTTTTTTTAAAGATGATATAAGATATTTAACTTTTTATAAGAATCAATTATGCACCTTTCTCACATGATCATTCACAAACGACAACCATGTAAATCTCATAAACTACCCTGTAACAATTGTGGACCACACCATCAAAACAACGATATTCAAAGATGGTTTCCTGAAACAGTCATTCAGGTAGCAACTCTTCAAGAAAATAAATTATTTTTAAAAATAAATAAAAGGAAATTATAATTTATAATAAAATAATTTAACCACCAAACTTATAAGTATGAGTAGTCATCTTTGACAATAAGATTAACTAGCAAATAGATCATAATTTCAAATATTCAATAACATCTAAGTTATAAAATATATCTTATTTAGATATTAATATTTCCAACCAATGTCAAGTATTTTGTTACTGCAATTTATTAATAAATTCGAAGCAAACTTTAGATCACAAAATCAATATCAAACTCATCAAGGATTGGGCGAAATAGAAGCAACTAAAGTGCACTTGTTCCATATTTGTGCACTCATAGAAATTATTACTGACGTGTCATTGTTTTGAAACAAAGGTTTTTGAAGAGTTCTCTTCACCCAAGCTTCATGACATGCCTGTCCCAGATTAACAAGTTGATGACAACATTCATTCCTGACCGTTCCAACTTTGAATATATCGTCGAATACTTCACAAATACATTGCAAGTTCATCTTGTTCTGGTTTTCACAATCAAAAAATTCTTGAGCCATTATAGTTCCACTTGTAGAAATTACAAGAATTGCTATAAAAACGTAAACATTCAAACTTGCCATTGAAGACTTGGGGGTATGGTATTTTATTACATTGGTTGGCAGAAGACCTTGTTGTTGCTGCAACAATTTTTTGAAAACAAAATTGGTCATTTATAGACTACCGTAACGAAGGTTACATGAAGTTAGAGTTTTGGGAGATATTAATAACATTTATACTATATTTATTAGATTGACATGATAAAGCGTTTATGGAAAATTATTAATTACAATTTAATTTAATTTACCGTTAACACATTTACATATAGTTGAATAAACTTCAACAGAGTGTTCTATTTTATTCATGACATTTCTTTGTTTCCTTTGTTTTATATAATTCTTAATGGTTCGAAACGTACTCGAACTTTTTAGAAAAAAATATAATTATAATCTACGAAAACTTTTTGAACATTATTAAGCGCTTAAATCCGTAAAATTTTTTAGCGTATTCTTTTAATCAATAGAAACCTTTTCTAATCATTGTAGAGCAATAAGATAAAAGATGATGACGTAGAAGTTCAAAGTTTTGATGTTCTTGTCACCAGTTAATAACGATGTGCAAATAAACCAAATTGATTGTTTTAGAAAAATTTAGGAAATAATTAATTTTTTAGAAAGATCAAGGGATTATATAATCTTGAAGTGAAAAATTTCAAATTATTAAAAATATTATAAAATGATACAATATTTGAAACAATCACAAAATAAATTAATTACAAAAATTATAGCATCAATTTTTATTCTTCTGAAAATTTTAAATTAAAAATACTAGAAAATATAAAATGATGAATATAGGAATATTATATATATATATAGTATTTCAAAAATTAAAAGCTTTTCTCATAAAGGTCTTGGATTGTCGTTGTCAGCATGAGACTGTTGATATTCAAGGAATACAGTTTGAGACGTATAGGTGAAAAAACAAATATTTTTGTTAAAAATTCAGCATAAAACATAGTTAGTAGGTCAGATATTTTCATCTAGCAACATATTTGACTAGGTATTGGATGCGACAAACATAACTTGATTAAAACATATTGGTTGGATATGACACAATCCCTTCTAGGCAAGCCAATTATTAGAAAAATCTGCTCCTCGATGGAAATATATAACACATTAAATACGTTCGAACTTAGCAACCTATATAGTTGACAAGAACAATTCAAATCATTGAAACAAAATATTTTACGGACACTCTCAAGAAGAACATGATGAAAATCTTGACACAAAAATAGTTGTCAAGAGACTTTGAAGAAAAATATTTGTTTTCAATTTATGAACTCAAAATATTGGTCTAGGAATACAAGTAGACTATGACTGACGAGATGCAATTTATGAGTTTTGGGATGAAAGTGTTCTGATTTTTTATACTCTATAAATATATTTTTTATATTTATTTATCATATTACAACTTGTAATATATTTTAATTTTGATTAATCTTATTTCAATTATTTAGTAGTTTTAGTTTTTTTTAAAGATGATATAAGATATTTAACTTTTTATAAGAATCAATTATGCACCTTTCTCACATGATCATTATTACTGACGTGTCATTGTTTTGAAACAAAGGTTTTTGAAGAGTTCTCTTCACCCAAGCTTCATGACATGCCTGTTCCAGATTAACAAGTTGATGACAACATTCATTCGTGACCGTTCCAACTTTGAATATATCGTCGAATACTTCACAAATACATTGCAAGTTCATCTTGTTCTGGTTTTCACAATCGAAAAATTCTTGAGCCATTATAGTTCCACTTGTAGAAATTACAAGAATTGCTATAAAAACGTAAACATTCAAACTTGCCATTGAAGACTTGGGGGTATGGTATTTTATTACTTTGGTTGGCAGAAGACCTTGTTGTTGCTGCAACAATTTTTTGAAAACAAAATTGGTCATTTATAGACTACCGTAACGAAGGTTACATGAAGTTAGAGTTTTGGGAGATATTAATAACATTTATACTATATTTATTAGATTGACATGAAAAAGCGTTTATGGAAAATTATTAATTACAATTTAATTTAATTTACCGTTAACACATTTACATATAGTTGAATAAACTTCAACAGAGTGTTCTATTTTATTCATGACATTTCTTTGTTTCCTTTGTTTTATATAATTCTTAATGGTTCGAAACGTACTCGAACTTTTTAGAAAAAATATAATTATAATCTACGAAAACTTTTTGAACATTATTAAGCGCTTAAATCCGTAAAATTTTTTAGCGTATTCTTTTAATCAATAGAAACATTTTCTAATCTTTATAGAGCAATACGATAAGAGATGATGACGTAGAAGTTCAAAGTTTTGATGTTCTTGTCACCAGTTAATAACGATGTACAAATGAACCAAATTGATTTTTTTGAAAAATTTAGGAAATAATTAATTTTTAGAAAGATCAAAGGATTATATAATCTTGAAGTGAAAAATTTCAAATTATTAAAAATATTATAAAATGATACAATATTCGAAAACAATCAAAAAATAAATTAATTACAAAAATTATAGCATCAATTTTTGTTCTTTTGAAAATTTTAAATTAAAAATACTAGAAAATATAAAATGATGAATATAGGAATATTATATATATATAGTATTTCAAAAATTAAAAGCTTTTCTCATAAAGGTCTTGGATTGTCGTTGTCAGCATGAGACTGCAGATATTCAATGAATACAGTTTGAGACGTATAGGTGAAAAAACAAATATTTTTCTTAAAAATTCAGCATAAAACATAGTTAGTAGGTCAGATATTTTCATCTAGCAACATATTTGACTAGGTATTGGATGCGACAAACTTAACTTGATTAAAATGTATTGTTTGGATATGACACAATCCCTTCTAGGCAAGCCAATTATTAGCAAAATCTGCTCCTCGATGGAAATATATAACACATTAAATACGTTCGAACTTAGCAACCTATATAGTTGACAAGAACACTTCAAATCATTGAAACAAAATATTTTACGGACACTCTCAAGAAGAACATGATGAAAATCTTGAAAGAAAAATAGTTGTCAAGAGACTTTGAAGAAAAATATTTGTTTTCAATTTATGAACTCAAAATATTGGTCTAGGAATACAAGTAGAGTATGACTGACGAGATGCAATTTATGACTTTTGGGATGAAAGTGTTCTGATTTTTTATACTCTATAAATATATTATTTTATATTTATTTATCACATTACAACTTGTAATATATTTTAATTTTGATTAATCTTATTTCAATTATTTAGTAGTTTTAGTTTTTTTTAAAGATGATATAAGATATTTAACTTTTTATAAGAATCAATTTTGCACCTTTCCCACATGATCATTCACACACGACAACCATGTAAATCTCATGAACTACCATGTAACAATTGTGGACCACACCATTAAAACAATGATATTCAAAGATGGTTTCCTGAAACAATCATTCATGTAGCAACTCTTCAAAAAAATAAATTATTTTTAAAAATAAATAAAATAAAATTATAATTTATAATAAAATAATTTAACCACCAAACTTATAAGTATGAGTAGTCATCTTTGACAATAAGATTAACTAGCAAATAGATCATAATTTCAAATATTCAATAACATCTACGTTATAAAAAATATCTTATTTAGATATTAATATTTCCAACCAATGTCAAGTATTTTGTTACTGCAATTTATTAATAAATTCGAAGCAAACTTTAGATCATAAAATCAATATCAAACTCATCAAGGATTGGGCGAAATAGAAGCAACTAAAGTGCACTTGTTCCATATTTGTGCACTCTTAGACATTATTACTGACGTGTCATTGTTTTGAAACAAAGGTTTTTGAAGAGTTCTCTTCACCCAAGCTTCATGACATGCCTGGCCCATATTAACAAGTTGATGACAACATTCATTCGTGACCGTTCCAACTTTGAATATATCGTCGAATACTTCACAAATACATTGCAAGTTCATCTTGTTCTGGTTTTCACAATTGAAAAATTCTTGAGCCATTATAGTTCCACTTGTAGAAATTACAAGAATTGCTATAGAAACGTAAACATTCAAACTTGCCATTGAAGACTTGGGGGTATGGTATTTTATTACTTTGGTTGGCAGAAGACCTTGTTGTTGCTGCAACAATTCTTTGAAAACAAAATTGGTCATTTATAGACTACCGTAACGAAGGTTACATGAAGTTAGAGTTTTGGGAGATATTAATAACATTTATACTATATTTATTAGATTGACATAAAAAAGCGTTTATGGAAAATTATTAATTACAATTTAATTTAATTTACCGTTAACACATTTACATACAGTTGAATAAACTTCAACAGAGTGTTCTATTTTATTCAAGACATTCCTTTGTTTCCTTTGTTTTATATAATTCTTAATGGTTCGAAACGTACTCGAACTTTTTAGAAATAATATAATTATAATCTACGAAAACTTTTTGAACATTATTAAGCGCTTAAATCCGTAAAAATTTTTAGCGTATTCTTTTAATCAATAGAAACCTTTTCTAATCTTTATAGAGCAATACGATAAGAGATGATGACGTAGAAGTTCAAAGTTTTGATGTTCTTGTCACCAGTTAATAACGATGTGCAAATGAACCAAATTGATTGTTTTAGAAAAATTTAGGAAATAATTAATTTTTTAGAAAGATCAAGGGATTATATAATCTTGAAGTGAAAAATTTCAAATTATTAAAAATATTATAAAATGATACAATTTTCAAAAACAATCAAAAAATAAATTAATTACAAAAATTATAGCATCAATTTTTGTTCTTTTGTAAATTTTAAATTAAAAATACTAGAAAATATAAAATGATTAATATAAGAATATTATATATATATAGTATTTCAAAAATTAAAAGCTTTTCTCATAAAGGTCTTGGATTGTTGATATTCAATGAATACAGTTTGAGACGTATAGGTGAAAAAACAAATATTTTTCTTAAAAATTCAGCATAAAACATAGTTAGTAGGTCAGATATTTTCATCTAGCAACATATTTGACTAGGTATTGGATGCGACAAACATAACTTGATTAAAATGTATTGGTTGGATATGACACAATCCCTTCTAGGCAAGCCAATTATTAGCAAAATCTTCTCCTCGATGGAAATATATAACACATTAAATACGTTCGAACTTAGCAACCTATATAGTTGACAAGAACACTTCAAATCATTGAAACAAAATATTTTATGGACACTCTCAAGAAGAACATGATGAAAATCTTGAAAGAAAAATAGTTGTCAAGAGACTTTGAAGAAAAATATTTGTTTTCAATTTATGAACTCAAAATATTGGTCTAGGAATACAAGTAGAGTATGACTGACGAGATGCAATTTATGACTTATGGGATGAAAGTGTTCTGATTTTTTATACTCTATAAATATATTTTTTTATATTTATTTATCACATTAAAACTTGTAATATATTTTAATTTTGATTAATCTTTTTTCAATTATTTAGTAGTTTTAGTTTTTTTTTAAAGATGATATAAGATATTTAACTTTTTATAAGAATCAATTATGCACCTTTCTCACATGATCATTCACACACGACAACCATGTAAATCTCATGAACTACCATGTAACAATTGTGGACCACACCATCAAAACAACGATATTCAAAGATGGTTTCCTGAAACAATCATTCATGTAGCAACTCTTCAAAAAAATAAATTATTTTTAAAAATAAATAAAATAAAATTATAATTTATAATAAAATAATTTAACCACCAAACTTATAAGTATGAGTAGTCATATTTGACAATAAGATTAACTAGCAAATAGATCATAATTTCAAAATATTCAATAACATCTAAGTTATAAAAAATATCTTATTTAGATATTAGTATTTCCAACCAATGTCAAGTATTTTGTTACTGCAATTTATTAATAAATTCGAAGCAAACTTTAGATCATAAAATCAATATCAAACTCATCAAGGATTGGGCGAAATAGAAGCAACTAAAGTGCACTTGTTCCATATTTGTGCTCTCTTAGACATTATTACTGACGTGTCATTGTTTTGAAACAAAGGTTTTTGAAGAGTTCTCTTCACCCAAGCTTCATGACATGCCTGGCCCAGATTAACAAGTTGATGACAACATTCATTCGTGACCGTTCCAACTTTGAATATATCGTCGAATACTTCACAAATACATTGCAAGTTCATCTTGTTCTGGTTTTCACAATCGAAAAATTCTTGAGCCATTATAGTTCCACTTGTAGAAATTACAAGAATTGCTATAGAAACGTAACATTCAAACTTGCCATTGAAGACTTGGGGGTATGGTATTTTATTACTTTGGTTGGCAGAAGACCTTGTTGTTGCTGCAACAATTCTTTGAAAACAAAATTGGTCATTTATAGACTACCGTAACGAAGGTTACATGAAGTTAGAGTTTTGGGAGATATTAATAACATTTATACTATATTTATTAGATTGACATAAAAAAGCGTTTATAAAAAATTATTAATTACAATTTAATTTAATTTACCGTTAACCCATTTACATACAGTTGAATAAACTTCAACAGAGTGTTCTATTTTATTCATGACATTTCTTTGTTTCCTTTGTTTTATATAATTCTTAATGGTTCGAAACGTACTCGAACTTTTTAGAAAAAATATAATTATAATCTACAAAAACTTTTTGAACATTATTAAGCGCTTAAATCCGTAAATTTTTTTAGCGTATTCTTTTAATCAATTGAAACCTTTTCTAATCTTTATAGAGCAATACGATAAGAGATGATGACGTAGAAGTTCAAAGTTTTGATGTTCTTGTCACCAGTTAATAACGATGTGCAAATGAACCAAATTGTTTGTTTTAGAAAAAATTTAGGAAATAATTAATTTTTAGAAAGATCAAGGGATTATATAATCTTGAAGTGAAAAATTTCAAATTATTAAAAATATTATAAAATGATACAATATTCGAAAACATTAAAAAAATAAATTAATTACAAAAATTATAGCATCAATTTTTGTTCTTTTGAAAATTTTAAATTAAAAATACTAGAAAATATAAAATGATGAATATAGGAATATTATATATATATAGTATTTCAAAAATTAAAAGCTTTTCGCATAAAGGTCTTGGATTGTCATTGTCAGCATGAGACTGTTAATATTCAATGAATACAGTTTGAGACGTATAGGTGAAAAAACAAATATTTTTCTTAAAAATTCAGCATAAAACATAGTTAGTAGGTCAGATATTTTCATCTAGCAACATATTTGACTAGGTATTGGATGCGGCAAACATAACTTGATTAAAATGTATTGGTTGGATATGACACAATCCCTTCTAGGCAAGCCAATTATTAGCAAAATCTTCTCCTCGATGGAAATATATAACACATTAAATACGTTCGAACTTAGTAACCTATATAGTTGACAAGAACACTTCAAATCATTGAAACAAAATATTTTACGGACACTCTCAAGAAGAACATGATGAAAATCTTGAAAGAAAAATAGTTGTCAAGAGACTTTGAAGAAAAATATTTGTTTTCAATTTATGAACTCAAAATATTGGTCTAGGAATACAAGTAGACTATGACTGACGAGATGCAATTTATGACTTTTGGGATGAAAGTGTTCTGATTTTTTATACTCTATAAATATATTTTTTATATTTATTTATCATATTACAACTTGTAATATATTTTAATTTTGATTAATCTTATTTCAATTATTGAGTAGTTTTAGTTTTTTTTAAAGATGATATAAGATATTTAACTTTTTATAAGAATCAATTATGCACCTTTCTCACATGATCATTCACACACGACAACCATGTAAATCTCATGAACTACCATGTAACAATTGTGGACCACACCATCAAAACAACGATATTCAATGATGGTTTCCTGAAACAATCATTCAGGTAGCAACTCTTCAAAAAAATAAATTATTTTTAAAAATAAATAAAATAAATTTATAATTTATAATAAAATAATTTAACCACCAAACTTATAAGTATGAGTAGTCATCTTTGACAATAAGATTAACTAGCAAATAGATCATAATTTTAAATATTCAATAACATCTAAGTTATAAAAAATATCTTATTTAGATATTAATATTTCCAACCAATGTCAAGTATTTTGTTACTGCAATTTATTAATAAATTTGAAGCAAACTTTAGATCACAAAATCAATATCAAACTCATCAAGGATTGGGCGAAATAGAAGCAACTAAAGTGCACTTGTTCCATATTTGTGCACTCTTAGACATTATTACTGACGTGTCATTGTTTTGAAACAAACGTTTTTGAAGAGTTCTCTTCACCCAAGCTTCATGACATGCCTGGCCCAGATTAACAAGTTGATGACAACATTCATTCGTGACCGTTCCAACTTTGAATATATCGTCGAATACTTCACAAATACATTGCAAGTTCATCTTGTTCTGGTTTTCACAATCGAAAAATTCTTGAGCCATTATAGTTCCACTTGTAGAAATTACAAGAATTGCTATAGAAACGTAAACATTCATACTTGCCATTGAAGACTTATAACCAATTCATGTTACATGCATCTTATGCATACATTTTAGAGCATCATATTTATCATTTTCCACATACATAATTTTTTGCAGCTTTTAGAGTCAAGTTTCGACTTCAAGACGAAGGATACTCTATTCAAAAGCACCTTTAAAGATTCATGTTAGTTGCTTAACTCAGCAGCAAGAAGCTACACTTCGACCAACTCGACAGATTGAAAGTTTCTCTCGAACTCACAATTTACTCGAGAGTAGATTTCAACTTCACAACGAAGGATATCTAGCTCGAAGCCAAACATCCACGATTTCAAATCCATGACGGAGGATATCATGCCACTCAAGACAACACAAGTTCAACTTCACAACGAAGGGACGGCTGGTTGTTAACAACAATTTTCCAATTTCGGAGCCAATTTCAACTTCATAGCGAAGGATATTAGACTCCAGACAACGCAAGTTCAACTTCACGACGAAGGGACCGCTGGTTGTCAATAAACAATTTCCCAATTTCAGATCCAATTTCAACTTCACAGCGAAGGATATTGGACTCCAGACAACACAAGTTCAACATCACGACGAAGGGACCGCTGGTTGTCAATAAACAACTTTCCAATTTCAGTGCCAATTTTAACTTCACAGCGAAGGATATTGGACTCCAAACAACGCAAGTTCAACTTCACGACGAAGGGACCGCTGGTTGTCAACAAACAAATTCTCAATTTCAGAGCCAATTTCAACTTCACAACGAAGGATATTGGACTCCAGACAACGCAAGTTCAACTTCACGACGAAGGGACCGCTGGATGTCAATAAACAACTTCCCAATTTTAGAGCCAATTTCAACTTCACAGCGAAGGATATTGGACTCCAGAGAACGCAAGTTCAACTTCACAACGAAGGGACTGCTGGTTGTCAACAAACAACTTCTCAATTTCAGAGCCAATTTCAACTTCACAACGAAGGATATTGGACTCCAGACAACGGAAGTTCAACTTCACGACGAAGGGACCGCTGGTTGTCAACAAACAACTTCTCAATTTCAGAGCCAATTTCAACTTCACAACGAAGGATATTGGACTCCAGACAACGCAAGTTCAACTTCACGACGAAGGGACCACTGGTTGTCAACAAACAACTTCTCAATTTCAGAGCCAATTTCAACTTCACAACGAAGGATATTGGACTCCAGACAACGCAAGTTCAACTTCACGACGAAGGGAACCGCTGGTTGTCAACAAACAATTTCCCAATTTCAGAGCCAATTTCAACTTCACAACGAAGGATATTGGACTCCAGACAACGCAAGTTCAACTTCACGATGAAGGGACCGCTGGTTGTCAACAAACAACTTCTTAATTTTAGAGCCAATTTCAACTTCACAACGAATGATATTGGACTCCAAACAACGCAAGTTCAACTTCACGACGAAGGGACCGCTGGTTGTCAATAAACAATTTTCCAATTTCAGAGCCAATTTTACTTCATAGCGTAGTATATTGGACTAAAGACAATGCAAGTTTAACTTCACGAAGAAGGGACCGCTGGTTGTCAATAAATAACTTCCCAATTTCAGAGCCAATTTCAACTTCTTAGTGAAGGATCTTGAACCCAAGGCAACACAAGCTCAATTTCAACTTCACAGCGAAGGATATTGGACTCGATTCAACACAAGTTCAACTTTACAACGAAGGGACGGCTAGTTCTGAACAAACAATTTCCCGGTTCCAGAGCCAATTTTAACTTCACGACGGAGGATATTGGACTCAGAACAATGCTACTTACTTGGATTTCAACTTTACGACGAAGGATATCCAATTTCAGGCTCAACTTCATGAAGAAGGGGCCACCCGCGGTTTCAACTTCACGACGAAGGGAATCGTGCACACAAGCATCATCCATCTTTAGATTAGATTTCAACTTCACGACGAAGGATATCCAACTCAAAGAAGGAGTATCTGTCAACAAAGACCTTCGAGTTCGACTACGTTCAGCACCAAGGCACTTCATTTACAGCATAACTCAAGGCTAGAAGGGTTATCTGCCATCAAAATTGTCGAGTTCGATTCCATTCAGCTCGATGACACATCAATCGCACTACTTTTTGGTTGCAGTCAAGGTTTTCAAGTCGAGAAGAGGACCTGGGTTAACCGTGCTTTAGTGACAAGAAACCATTTTCAAGCAAAAGCTATATGTCAATGAAGATTTCTGAGTTCGATTCCGATCCAATGTCTTTAAACCGAGAAGTAGACCGAAGGACAATGAGAAGCCACGTGCTGATTCAAATTCCGAACTACGGCTTCAATTTCATATATTTTCAAGATGAACTCGGCTTCACGACGGAGGAGTTATCCGTAACTCAATTCGACAGGGAGTTATTGAAACATCAAAGTCAATTTTCAACTCCACCGAACGAAAAGTGTGTCTTTTAATCTTTGCCCTATCCCCATTATACGACTATGGGCAAAGAGGGGCAGCTGTCAACACACATTTTCGTCCTACTAGGATTCAAACTCCTAAAAGTAGGATAGAATTTTTCTAGGATTTAAACTCCTAAAAATAGGATAGAGTTCTACTATGATTTAAACTCCTAAAGATAGGATCCACAAGCACTGTAAATAGCCATTGTAACTCACTATTGTAAGACATGATTTACAGACAAAATACAGAGGAAAACACAGAAAATACAACGGCAAAGCTATTGTAAATGATTCGAAGTAATAAAGGTGAAAGCTTTTTTTATCTTTCGTTTGTTTCTCTTTACTCTTCACTTGCATGCGTTGTTAATCGTGTTTTCTCTGGAGAACCCCAAAGACAAATGTTTTAGTCGATGACCCAGAGGGAGTTTTTTCGAAACTTTGATTTCAGATCTACGTTCCCTAGAGGCTATTTCGCAAAAACAAATTACATTTTTAGAATGAGAGTAGGAAAATCTATCAAAAAATGAAAACTTTTTTATTTTTTCCGGTTTTAATCTTCAATGTTCTTTGACATTTACCCACTTAATTTACATTCCTTTCATTTTAATCCCTTAATTAGTTTTTTTATATATATATACATACTTGCTAATTTTATTTTTAATTTATCACTTTCTTAATTTTTCTCTATTTATATACGTTATTACCCATATATATATTTATTTTCTTTTCATTTTTATTATTACTATTATATTTATTATTATTTTTACTATTATATTTTCCTTTTATTATTATTTATATATTTTTTACTTTCTCTTTCGTTTTATTATTCTTGTATTATTACTTGTATTATTTTTATATTATTTATTTTGTTATATATATATATATATATATGTATGCATATGTTCTTTTTAAATATTTTAGTTTTTATACCTATTATTAATATATATTTGGTTTTTTTATTTTAAGTGCTATATTTTATAATATTATACATATATTTTCTATTAATTTTCTATATTTTTTATTATCATTATATTATATTTATTTTCCTTTTTTTTATTGATATTATTGTTGTTATATATACATTTTACTATTATTATATATATATATATATATATATATATTCTACACAAGTTAATTATATCTACCTACTTGTCCCCACCCCTCATCATTTTTTTCTTCCTGTCAATTATACTTCATCAAACCTTACTTTATTTTCTTCCCTTTTCGGTGTGATTGTCTTTTTTAACTACTTATTATCATTATTAGTATTGTTACTATATATATATTGTAATTATCTTTATTTGTTTTTTACGATTATATGTGTATATGTTCTTTTCGTCATTTAATTTATTAATTTATATATATTTACTTTTTTATTTATTTTATATATATATATATATTATTCTTACTTTATTATTATTATTTTGTTTATTTGTTTTATTTATTTTCTTTTCTTTTTTATATATATTTATTATTTGTTTTTTACTTACTATTTTATCTTTGCTTTCTTAATTTATCATTTTACTTAATTTGTTTTCTTTCATTTTAATTTAATTAATTAATTTCTTACCTTTTTATCTAACATGGAATTTTTACTTTCTTAGGGGTACATTTTCAATCAATCAAATGTAAGTTTTGGAACGTTATTTTACCTTTCAATTTAAACTTTCAACTTTCTTAATTAAAGACAACTGGAAATTAAATAGTACCGAAAGGGCGGTTCAATGGTGCTAATCCTTCCTTGACCGTAACCGACTCTCGGATCCAACATATCACTGGTAAGACGCAGATCAGGTAAGAAATAAGGTATCCGATCAACCCACTTTTCGTAAAGTAAATGATCGGTGGCAACTCCCAATCCATTTTTCTCGTCGAAGCCCAATTCCGGGGCACAACCGAAAGACGGTTGCGACAGCTTGGCGACTCCACTGGGGACACAGGTAAGTGAGTCATGCTAAGGTAATTTCCAGTTGTCTTTTTAACGAAAAGGGTAAGTTTAAATTTTAAGGTAATATTTCGATCCTTTTTACTTACTTTTGATTATATTTTCTAGTAAATAGTTGGACTAATCGTTTTCTCATGATTTCAACCTTCAAAGTTTTTTTTTCATCTAAGGCTCTATACTTGAGCTCCAAACCCTATTTTAAGTGGGGGTGAAAGCGACGCCTTCGTGTTAAATTTTTCACCGTATGGGCCTAGCAAGTAGACTTCGGGATTCATATACCTTATGTCTTCGTGTGAATTTATTCATCGTACGGGCATAAGGGAATGTGTCCTCTCGAGTTTAACTTAGTCCACACAAGCCTGTGATGGGTTTAGGACTAAGGGTCTGGAAGGCCCAAGGGGGCACCGACAAGGAGAACTCGAGTACCTTTTTTTAGAACCTAAACCTGGAGACTACAAGGAGTTAGGGCCCACCCTAAAACCTCGTTTTAAACCCTAGGATGCCAAAATTATTTTCTACTTTACTTTCGGTTCAAAACATGTGAACTAGAAATTTATGCGGTTAGGACTTGTTCAAAATCAACTTGCGGGATAGAGATCATGTCCGGGTAGGAATAATAAGCATGTGGGGTAGATATCATGTGGGGTAGGACTTTTATTTTCATGATTGCTTTGATTATTATCTTTACCTTACTAACTCTTTTCATTTTTTCCCTCTCTTTTATTTTATTTACATCATCTGCATCATTCAAAAGAGGTGTTGATCCACCAAAAAACGTGTTCGTTAACCATAAATAATCTGCATTAATGGACAAAGGTGTCGTAATACAGGAGATTAATAACTCCTAGGTACGACTATGGTCCGAGAAGACTCAGAAAGAAAAGGGAGACAGGCTTCAAGGAAGTTATGTGTCAGAGCTTGTTAGCTATGCCTCTATCAGCCTAAAATAGAACAATGTGCAAGAACTTCGAGACATCTGGGACAGTTGGAAGAATGATCGAAAACAGAAGTTCAGTTAGCGGTATGGTGACATTGCACTTTTGCTTCATGTTAAGACCGGTGAGCCCTTAATCAGAGCCTTGGTTCAATTCTGGAACCCAGGATACATTTGCTTCACTTTTAACCAAGAAGAAATGGTACCTACCATCGAGGAGTATACTACACTATTGCACTGTGAAAGCATTAAACTGGAGCGAGCCTACATAAAACACATCAAGAGTAAGCTTTTCAAGAACAGACTGGCCAAGATTGCAGGGGTTGATGAAAAGGGGGTGACTGACTGACTCCAAAACAAAGGTAACGGGAAAGGAATTGAGTGGATCCACATAAGGAAACTAATGAATCCACCCTGATTAATGGAAGACTATACACCTTTTTTGCACTAGGTCTGTATGGCTTGATCATCTTTCCGAAGATTTTGGGATGCATTGACACAGTTGTGGTGGAATTGATTGAGCAACTTCCGAAACGAGTCAACCCAGCAGCAACCATTTTAGCCAAGACCTTTCGGTCTCTCAACCATTACCGAAGAGCTGGCGGAGGTAGATTCATTGGATGTGTTTAGCTCCTTCAAGTCTGGATTCACAGCCACTTCTGGAAAACTAATGGGGCTGCCTACCGCCGATTTAGCACTACGTATTCACCTTTGAGAGAGTTCATCACCATGAAATGGATTGAATGCACTTCAAAGGAAAAATGGATGAAGGTCTTCACACATCTTCATGACCGGGATATTACTTGGAGAGCCCCCTGGTTATTCCTCAGTAATGTTCTTTTCTGATTTGGGGATTCTGACACAATGACCTTACTTGGACTTTAGGGTGCAGTTGGGTATGCTCCATTGTTGACACTTAGACAATATGGGGTACGTCAGTTTGTCCCAACAATATACGGATTATCTACATCAGAGTTTGTGTATCACGGTGAGAGTTATAAGATGAAGATCAAAGAGATAGCCGAGTCATGGAAGAAAGTATCCTGGATAGATGTTGTGGCTACTAGAGATATGCTCACTCCGGATTATGTGGAATGACGAAGATTGAGAAAGAATGATAACATCCTGGTGCCAGACTGTGAGGACACACGGACCATGAAAGAGCATCTCAGGCATGTCCCTTCTGAACTTGAGATAGCTAAGGCGGAGTTTGAAGCTGTGAAAAATGAGTTAAAGAAGAAGGTCAGAGAACTTGAAGCCGAGCGCTATCAGTGGAAGCTAGATGCCGACTCTCAGAAAGATCGAGCAGATAAACTGGAAAGAGAGCAGAAAAGAGACCGTTTTGAGCTCGAAGATTTGATAAAGGGGTATCAAGATGCTGTCAAGGATAACTCCAAGTTGAAAGTGTCCTCTGAGTACTAGAAAGATGAAGCCCATAGCCTGAAAAAAAAATTCGAGGGACCTGATGAGAGAACTTGGAAGGAACAGATGAAGACTGCCCAGAGGCGCTTAGCAGACAGTCAGCATGAAAACTAACGCCTGAGAATCCAAATGGCTGATCTGGAGAAACAACATGAGAGAGATGGTAAAACAATAGCTGAGTTAGAAGCTATTGTAGATTGATTCAAAAAGCAAGCGAGCGAGCTTCAGATAATGCCCTTCGACGGGGGTTTACAGTGGCATTTCCGTTGGGAGCAAGCACAACAAAGGGTGAAGGCTAGAGACGCAGTCATCCGAGACTTCCTGGATCAAGTACAGAAGGCAGCTCACCATCTACATGGCCTGACAAGGGAAGCTGGAGTGGTTCGACAAGGCATACAACTAGTGACAGATGAAAATAGAAGACTTGTCAACCTGCTGAAAGTTATTCGAGGTCTAGAGGATTTAGTCCGAATGTACCTTTGATTATTTTTATGTCTCTTACAAGATAAAACATTTTTGTCAAAATAAGGATTATTTATAATAATGGACATTTTTCTAGATCAATGCCTCGAACATTTCATGCATTTTTTTTTCATTTTGCGTTGTGCATCTACATTTCATTTTTTTTCATAAACATGAAATTTCTTCAGGGAGGATTCAATGAAGTGGTTTTAACCACATGACACCACATGGTAGCAAGATTGTAACATCAAAAGAAAAATTGAAAACAATAAAGTGGGAGCCTGATCAGCTGATTGTAGGACAAAGCCTGTCAGGATGATCTAAGAAAAGAATCCCCATATCCTAAGAGCTACGATGTTGAAGCTGTTAGCTGTTACCACATAAGAATCCCCAAACATTCCTCTGAAAACTATAAGGCACTTGCCAAAGAAGGGGGCATGTCATATACCATTTGCACTTAGAGGATTGTGTTGTTTGAACACGTCTTTGATCTTTCATGTTTGCTTAATCTTTTAAATGATTGAATTTATGCTGCTTTCGAAGGTGGAGCAATTGAACAAATTTTAATCTTTAGTTCTTCGAATATTAAATGAATTAATGATTCTTTTAATTCTTCAAGAATTATAGATTTTTGACATATGGAAAGATTAGACCTTTCTTACCATGTCTCAAACCCCGGAATAAAATACCTTGATTCATTGCCCAAAACAACTCGTGGTCATTACCAAAAGACGAAATTTTGACATTACCTCCTTTTGAAATTCTTGAACATTACCTTTATCTTTTTGATACACTCATACCTTTCTTTGAGTCAATAAGATCACACCACTGTCTTTTTTAGACTCAAAAATAACCTTTCTTACCATTAAAACCCAAGGCATAGAGTTGTTCATTTTAACATGAGCATTCTTCTAAAGAACCAACTTGGGGCATCTCGCGGGGAGCCTGAACATTGAGACATCTGGGAAAAAAGAAGAATTCATTCGAAATAATTCTATCATACATTAATTACACTGTTTTCATGTGAATAGAATTAATCTTGAAAATCTATCCCCCTGGGGATACCTCTTCTGTGAAGATTTACATGTATGTAATGATGAACGTCTTTCTTTCTTTATCCCTTCACAACAGGAGAAAAAATATATCCCTTGTGTCCCCTTTTGAGCCTTTAGTATTTTTCTTTTGATTCAACCCTAACAAAGGATCACCCTCCACACTTGGGGGGCAAGGTGGAAGAAATATGCTCACATTAGTGAAGACATTGATTCAGATGAGATACCAAAAGGTGAACCAAATGCCAAGTGCGAAGATTCAATCAGAACAAAAAGGGAAAAAACAAAAAAGAAAAAAAGAAAAAAAGCAAAAAAGAAGAAAGAAAAAGAAAGAACAAAAATCAAAAAGAAAAAGGGACAAAAAAGCACATGCAAAGATTCCCTAAAGACAAATGGTACATCAAGCTTCAAACTATGAGATTGATCAAGCACAATCATTCCCGAATCACTGAATCACTTCACTCGAAGATCATAGAGCATCAAGAGAGAGAAACATTTTGAGCAAGATTGAAGGCATCAGAATGAATTGATCCTTAGTTAAACACCCTGAAACACTTGTTTGGGCCTATTTATCATTTTTTTTCATAACCATGAACCTTGGCCTACATTACGTGCCTTAAAAGTCCCTTCTAATCATACATGGATTTCTAAACAAAATAGAATATCTTCAGATTTCATCCCGCCCATCAGGATTAATCTTTGTTTGTAAAAAACAACGTAATTAATGTATGGTAGAGAAAAATAACAAAGGGGGTTCAAGACGTAAATCCTGAATAACGTCTTGAAACCAAAAGATGATTCGAGTTTAAAACATGAAAAGACGGCTCGAATATAAAAATTGTGCAACTGAGGCAATAACATAAATTCCTTGATACGGAATCACACAACCCGAGTGTGACCACGAAGGTTGGGAGTCAAAGAACACTTCCAGTAGAGGAGCATGCAAGCTACCCCATCAAACCGTTGAGCAACAAATGCCAAACCTATGAGCATCACATGCCAAACCTATGAGCATCAAAGGCCAAACCTTTGACCAAACATAGTAACCTCAGATTTTTTTTATCCTTTCCTTACTTAACCACTTCCCAAAAATAGCTTTGATCTTGGCACTTGTCAAATAGCTATAATTCATTAAAGGATTAACAGTATAATTAATTATTTGATATCCGATGAACTCTAGTTTATGATTCGTCTCAATTGTAAAACCGTGAAAGTGACCATATTTTCCAAACTTTGGATCAAGCATTTTTCAAAACTCTTTTAATTGATATTTTCATAACTTTGAAAATAAAAGAGAAAGAAAAACATTTTTTTCAAACAAGACAGTCTCTCTATAGTGGATCTTGGTAAATGACTTGTGACTTTTAGACACAAAACTCATGCTCAGAATCAATGCTGAAGCAAGAAATGAGGAACATTTGGGGCATCTTTGAAGATTCAACATCAAATATTGGGGCATTTTTGGTTATGGGGGCATCATTTGGGGATTCAACATCCTAATGCAAATTATCAGACCTTTTTCAGGAGATAAAATATAACCAATTCATGTTACATGCATCTTATGCATACATTTTAGAGCATCATATTTATCATTTTCCACATACATAATTTTTTGCAGCTTTTAGAGTCAAGTTTCGACTTCAAAACGAAGGATACTCGATTCAAAAGCACCTTTAAAGATTCATGTTAGTTGCTTAACTCAGCAGCAAAAAGCTACACTTCGACCAACTCGACAGATTGAAAGTTTCTCTCGAACTCACAATTTGCTCGAGAGTAGATTTCAACTTCACAACGAAGGATATCTAGCTCGAAGCCAAACATCCACGATTTCAAATCCACGATGGAGGATATCGTGCCACTCAAGACAACACAAGTTCAACTTCGCAATGAAGGGACGACTGGTTGTTAACAACAATTTTCTAATTTCGGAGCCAATTTCAACTTCATAGCGAAGGATATTGGACTCCAGACAACGCAAGTTCAACTTCACGACGAAGGGACCGCTGGTTGTCAATAAACAATTTCCCAATTTTAGATCCAATTTCAACTTCACAGCGAAGGATATTGGACTCCAGACAACACAAGTTCAACTTCACGATGAAGGGACCGCTGGTTGTCAATAAACAACTTTCCAATTTCAGTGCCAATTTTAACTTCACAGCGAAGGATATTGGACTCCAGACAACGCAAGTTCAACTTCACGATGAAAGGATCGCTGGTTGTCAACAAACAACTTCTCAATTTAAGAGCCAATTTCAACTTCACAACGAAGGATATTGGACTCCAGACAACGCAAGTTCAACTTCACAACGAAGGGACCGCTGGATCTCAATAAACAACTTCCCAATTTCAGAGCCAATTTCAACTTCACAGCGAAGGATATTGGACTCCAGACAACGCAAGTTCAACTTCACAACGAAGGGACTGCTGGTTGTCAACAAACAACTTCTCAATTTCAGAGCCAATTTCAACTTCACAATGAAGGATATTGGACTCCAGACAACTGAAGTTCAACTTCACGACGAAGGGACCGTTGGTTGTCAACAAACAACTTTTCAATTTCAGAGCCAATTTCAACTTCACAACGAAGGATATTGGACTCCAGACAACGCAAGTTCAACTTCACGACGAAGGGACCACTGGTTGTCAACAAACAACTTCTCAATTTCAGAGCCAATTTCAACTTCACAACGAAGGATATTGGACTCCAGAAAACGCAAGTTCAACTTCACGACGAAGGGACCGCTGGTTGTCAACAAACAATTTCCCAATTTCAGAGCCAATTTCAACTTCACAACGAAGGATATTGGCCTCAAGACAACGCAAGTTCAACTTCACGACGAAGGGACCGCTGGTTGTCAAGAAAACAACTTCTTAATTTTAGAGCCAATTTCAACTTCACAACGAATGATATTGGACTCCAAACAACGCAAGTTCAACTTCACGACGAAGGGACCGCTGGTTGTCAATAAACAATTTTCCAATTTCAGAGCCAATTTCACTTCATAGCGTAGGATATTGGACTCATGACAACGCAAGTTCAACTTCACGACGAAGGGACCGCTGGTTGTCAATAAATAACTTCCCAATTTCAGAGCCAATTTCAACTTCTTAGCGAAGGATCTTGAACCAAAGGTAACACAAGCTCTACTTCACGATGAAGAGGCGGCTGATTGTCAACAAAATTTCATTCAGAGTCAATTTCAACTTCACAGCGAAGGATATTGGACACGATTCGACACAAGTTCAACTTCACAACGAAGGGACAGCTGGTTCTCAACAAACAATTTCCCGGTTCCAGAGCCAATTTCAACTTCACGACGGAGGATATTGGACTCAGAACAATGCTACTTACTTGGATTTCAACTTCACGACGAAGGATATCCAATTTCAGGCTCAACTTCATGACGAAGGGGCCACCCGCGGTTTCAATTTCACGACGAAGGGAATCGTGCACACAAGCATCATCCATCTTTAGATTGGATTTCAACTTCACGACGAAGGATATCCAACTCAAAGAAGGAGTATCTGTCAACAAAGACCTTCGAGTTCGACTACGCTCAGCTCCAAGGCACATCATTTACAGCATAACTCAAGGCTAGAAGGGTTATCTGCCATCAAAATTGTCGAGTTCGATTCCATTCAGCTCGATGACACATCAATCGCACTACTTTTTGGTTGCAGTCGAGGTTTTCAAGTCGAGAAGAGGACCTGGGTTAACCGTGCTTTAGTGACAAGAAACCATTTTCAAGCAAAAGCTATCTGTCAATGAAGATTTCTGAGTTCGATTCCGATCCAATGTCTTTAAACCGAGAAGAAGACCGAAGGACAACGAGAAGCCACGTGCTGATTCAAATTCCGAACTACGGCTTCAATTTCATATATTTTCAAGATGAACTCGGCTTCACGACGGAGGAGTTATCCGTAACTCAATTCGACAGGGAGTTATTGAAACATCAAAGTCAATTTTCAACTCCACCGAACGAAAAGTGTGTCTTTTAATCTTTGCCCTATCCCCGTTATACGAGTATGGGCAAAGAGGGCAGCTGTCAACACACCTTTTCGTCCTACTAGGATTCAAACTCCTAAAAATAGGATAGAATTTTTCTAGGATTTAAACTCCTAAAAATAGGATAGAGTTCTACTATGATTTAAACTCCTAAAGATAGGATCCACAAGCACTGTAAATAGCCATTGTAACTCACTATTGTAAGACACGATTTACAGACAAAATACAGAGGAAAACACAGAAAATACAAAGGCAAAGCTATTGTAAATGATTCGAAGTAATAAAGGTGAAAGCTTTTTTTATCTTTCGTTTGTTTCTCTTTACTCTTCACTTGCATGCGTTGTTAATCGTGTTTTCTTTGGAAAACCCCAAAGACAAATGTTTTAGCCGATGACCCAGAGGGAGTTTTTTCGAAACTTTGTTTTGAGATCTACGCTCCCTAGAGGCTCTTTCGCAAAAACAAATTACATTTTTAGAATGAGAGTAGGAAAATCTATCAAAAAAATGAAAACTTTTTTATTTTTTCCGGTTTTAATCTTCAATGTTCTTTGACATTTACCCACTTAATTTACATTCCTTTCATTTTAATCCCTTAATTAGTTTGTTTATATATATATACATACTTGCTAATTTTATTTTTAATTTATCACTTTCTTAATTTTTCTCTATTTATATATGTTATTACCCATATATATATATTTATTTTCTTTTCATTTTTATTATTACTATTATATTTATTATTTTTACTATTATATTTCCTTTTATTCTACTTATTTATATTATATATGTATATTTTATATTTTATTATTATTATATTTTTACTTTCTCTTTCGTTTTATTATTCTTGTATTATTACTTGTATTATTTTTATATTATTTATTTTGTTATATATATATATATATATATATATATATATATATATGCGTATGTTCTTTTTAAATATTTTAGTTTTTATACCTATTATTAATATATATTTGGTTTTTTTATTTTAAGTGCTATATTTTATAATATTATACATATATTTTTCTATTAATTTTCTATATTTTTTATTATCATTATATTATATTTATTTTCTTTTTTTTATTGATATTATTGTTGTTATATATACATTTTACTATTATTATATATATATATATATATTCTACACAAGTTAATTATATCTACCTACTTTGTCCCCACCCCTCATCATTTTTTTTCTTCCTGTCAATTATACTTCATCAAACCTTACTTTATTTTCTTCCCTTTTCGGTGTGATTGTCTTTTTTAACTACTTATTATCATTATTAGTATTGTTACTATATATATATTGTAATTATCTTTATTTGTTTTTTACGATTATATGTGTATATGTTCTTTTCGTCATTTAATTTATTAATTTATATATATTTACTTTTTTATTTATTTTATATATATATATATTATTCTTACTTTATTATTATTATTTTGTTTATTTGTTTTATTTATTTTCTTTTTCTTTTTCTTTTTTATATATATTTTATTATTTGTTTTTTTTTACTTACTATTTTATCTTTGCTTTCTTAATTTTATCATTTTACTTAATTTGTTTTCTTTTCATTTTAATTTAATTAATTAATTTCTTACCATTTTATCTAACATGGAATTTTTACTTTCTTAGGGGTACATTTTCAATCAATCAAATGTAAGTTTTGGAACGTTATTTTACCTTTCAATTTAAACTTTCAACTTTCTTAATTAAAGACAACTGGAAATTAAATAGTACCGAAAGGGCGGTTCAATGGTGCTAATCCTTCCTTGACCGTAACCGACTCCCGGATCCAACATATCACTGGTAAGACGCAGATCAGGTAAGAAATAAGGTATCAGATCAACCCACTTTTTGTAAAGTAAATGATCGGTGGCAACTCCCAATCCATTTTTCTCGTCGAAGCCCAATTCCGGGGCACAACCGAAAGATGGTTGCGACAGCTTGGCGACTCCGCTGGGGACACAGGTAAGTGAGTCAGGCTAACGAAATGGGTAAGTTTAAATTTTAAGGTAATATTTCGATCCTTTTTACTTACTTTTGATTATATTTTCGAGTAAATAGTTGGACTAATCGTTTTCTCATGATTTCAACCTTCAAAGTTTTTTTTTCATCTAAGGCTCTATACCTGAGCTCCAAACCCTATTTTAAGTGGGGGTGAAAGTGACGGCTTCGTGTTAAATTTTTCACTGTATAGGCCTAGCAAGTAGCCTTCGGGATTCATATACCTTATGTATTCGTGTGAATTTATTCACCGTACGGGCATAAGGGAATGTGTCCTCTCGAGTTTAACTTAGTCCACACAAGCCTGTGATGGGTTTAGGACTAAGGGTCTGGCAAGCCCAAGGGGGCACCGACAAGGAGAACTCGAGTAACTTTTTTTAGAACCTAAACCTGGAGACTACAAGGAGTTAGGGCCCACCCCAAAACCTCGTTTTAAACCCTAGGATGCCAAAATTATTTTCTACTTTTCTTTCTGTTCAAAACATGTGAACTAGAAATTTATGCGGTTAGGACTTGTTCAAAATCAACTTGCGGGATAGAGATCATGTCCGGGTAGGAATAATAAGCATGTGGGGTAGATATCATGTGGGGTAGGACTTTTATTTTCATGATTGCTTTGATTATTATCTTTACCTTACTAGCTCTTTTCATTTTTTCCCTCTCTTTTATTTTATTTACATCATCTGCATCATTCAAAAGAGGTGTTGATCCACCAAAAAACGTGTTCGTTAACCATAAATAATCTGCATTAATGGACAAAGGTGTCGTAATACAGGAGATTAAAAACTCCTAGGTACGACTATGGTCCGAGAAGACTCAGAAAGAAAAGGGAGACAGGCTTCAAGGAAGTTATGTGTCAGAGCTTGTTAGCTATGCCTCTATCAGCCTAAAATAGAACAATGTGCAAGAACTTCGAGACATCTGGGACAGTTGGAAGAATGATCGAAAACAGAAGTTCAGTCAGCGGTATGGTGACATTGCACTTTTGCTTTATGTTAAGACCGGTGAGCCCTTAATCAGAGCCTTGGTTCAATTCTAGAACCCAGGATACATTTGCTTCACTTTTAACCAAGAGGAAATGGTACATACCATCGAGGAGTATACTACACTATTGCACTGTGAAAGCATTAAACTGGAGCGAGCCTACATAAAACACATCAAGAGTAAGCCTTTCAAGAACAGACTGGCCAAGATTGCAGGGGTTGATGAAAAGGGGTGACTGACTGACTCCAAAACAAAGGTAACGGGAAAGGAATTGAGTGGATCCACATAAGGAAACTAATGAATAACCACCCTGATGAATGGAAGATTATAGACCTTTTTTGCACTAGGTCTGTATGGCTTGATCATCTTTCCGAAGATTTTGGGATGCATTGACGCAGTCGTGGTGGAATTGATTGAGCAACTTCCGAAACGAGTCAACCCAGCAGCAACCATTTTAGCCAAGACCTTTCGGTCTCTCAACCATTACCGAAGAGCTGGCGAAGGTAGATTCATTGGATGTGTTCAGCTCCTTCAAGTCTGGATTCACAGCCACTTCTGGAAAACTAATGGCGTTGCCTACCGCCGATTTAGCACTACGTATTCACCTTTGAGAGAGTTCATCACCAAGAAATGGATTGAATGCACTTCAAAGGAAAAATGGATGAATGTCTTCACACATCTTCATGTCCGGGATATTACTTGGAGAGCCCCCTGGTTATTCCTCAGTGATGTTCTTTTTCGTTTTGGGGATTCTGACACAATGACTTTACTTGGACTTTGGGGTGCAGTTGGGTATGCTCCGTTGTTGACACTTAGACAGTATGGGGCACGTCAGTTTGTCCCAACAACATACGGATTATCTACATCAGAGTTTGTGTATCACGGTGAGAGTTATACAGCAGCAAAAGTGCTTCATTTTGGACAGTATTAGCCATCATTTTTTAAGGATGCTAATGACTTTCTAAAGAATTGTGATCGCTTCCAGTGAACAAGGAATATTTTTCGGCGAAATGAAATGCCAATGCAACATATTATGGAGAACAAGTGTTTTGATGTGTAAGGATTAGATTTTATGGTTCCATATCCTTCTTTATGTGGCAACATTTTTTATTTTAGTTGTTATTGATTATATTTCCAATTGGGTGGAAGCTATTGCTTTACAAAACAGAAATACTAAAGTAGTTCTATGATTCTTGCAGAAAAACATTTTCACTCTCTTTGGAACCCCTCAAGCTTTCATCAATGATAAAGGATCTCAATTTATTGGTAATCAAGTTGCTAAAGCATTAAACAGATATAGAGTGAAGCACAATATTGCTACAGCATATCATCCACTGTCTAGTGGTCAAGTCGAGGTGTCTAACTTAGAAATAAAGCAAATTCTTAAGAAAGTGGACAACCCTTCTAGAAAAGATTGGTTCCAATGCCTTGAAGAAGCATTTTGGGCTTATAGGACAGCCAACAAGACTTCGTTAGAGATATCCCCTTATTGTCTTGTTTATGGAAAAGCTTTTCATTTACCTGTAGAACTGGAGTATAAAGCTATGTGGGCATTAAAGAGGCTGAATTTTGATCTAGATGTTACAGGCGAAAAACATATCTTGGAGCTTAATGAATTGGAAGAGATCCAAAATAATGCCTACAAAATTTCATGCATTTATAAAGACAAGAGAAAGAAGTGACATGATCAAAATATTTTACTAAGGGAGTTCATTGCTGGAAAGCATGTATTGTTATTTAATTCAAGACTAAAACTATTCCCTGGGAAATTACGTTTTCGTTGGTCAGGCCCTTTCGAAGTTCTTGAAGTTTACCCTCATGGTGCAATATTACTGAAGAACTTAGTGGATAAAAGAACATTTAAAGTCAATAGGTAGTGTTTAAAGTATTATTGCCAGCAACAAAGCCCTAGCATCAATTCAAACACATTAAGCAACCCCTTATTTTTTATACTTTTGTTCTTGTGAATAAGTCAATTCTTGTGACATTTATTTTTAAGCTTGTATTTTTCATTATTTTTTATCTTTTTTGCACATATATTTTCTTTTGATCATTTCTAGTCAGCTCTTTCATGTTGGGCAACTCTTCAAATTTTGATTTATGTCATCGTTGTATTTATGCCAAAATGCTACAAGGACAGCCAACTAAGCTCTGACGGTAAAACTAGGTGTGATTTGGTTACCATTTATCCCTTTTCCATTTTTCACTGCCTATTTAACCCAATCATAACCTTTCATTTAAATATATCCTTATCCCTCAACCCTATAATTTTAAATTTTAAAATTCTTTTTATCCCTTTCTTCACGCAAACCATTTAACTCCTATTACTTTACCTTCTTCTTCTCCCCGATTCAAAAACCCTTATTACCATTTCCTTCATTTTCTCATCTATCTACAAACTGTCATTGCTCCTAAAAAGAAAGTAAGATCAAAGACATGTACACCAACTTCGACTTCTATATCTACGCCGCTGACACTGTCCCTATTGGAGAAAGTCATACGATTCATGGATGATAACCATAAATAGTGTTATAAGGAGGAATTTAAGGGCCAAGATTTCTGGCATGAGCGAATTTTAATTTGACTATAGAATAGAAACCCTAAATTTTTTATTATATTTCTCAATTGATTATCCAACTAGGTTGGGGGAAATTTTGTGAGCAAGCAGCAACATAAACTAGCAAGTAGTTTGGGAATTCTACAATAATCTCACCGACCTGACTAAGGCTTAGTCTTTATTCAAGAGAAGATGGTCCACTGGTGAGAAAAACCAATAAATAATTTGTTGGGTATCATCGAGGAACCCTGTGCAGATACAATATTTGTGGAAAATTTAACTGAGGAAGAATTGGAGCAAGTAGGGTATGATATTTGCCTACCTGACCATTCATGGATGAGATCAACTACTGAAGCTCGAACCATTAAGCGATTAGATCTTCATCGTGATGCATGGGTATGATTTATTTTCGTTAGAACTCGGTTAATGACATCCATGTAGTTTTCCACTATTACTAAGGATCAAATCGTTCGGCTTCATTCCATTTTATTAGAAGGAAAATTGATGTTGGTAAAATAGTTCCTACTGAAATATTTTCTTGTGGTCAAAAGATTTTAGGATATTTGTATTAATAATTGCACTGTCTATCAAGAACATGCGTTTGCTTTGTCTTCTGATAATCTTATAGAGAATCAGAGCTCGATCACTCCTGCTGTTGTAAGGCGAACACAGTTGAAGGAAGGGCTGAATCCTAATGAATTTCATGGTGAACCATCTATTCCCATCGCCACAGTACAACTCCCACCTATCAATAGTTGAACCTTGGAGGCCTTAAAATAGCTATAACATTTGTTAGTTCTAAGTTGGATCAAACTATGACGTTGTTGGGCCATTGTCTTAAAAATCGGTCCCAGATGCATAGCGCCGCGCCCAGGTTTAGTATCGGGAGTATGTATAAAAAAGAGATTTAGCAACCAAGACAATGTTCGTGAAGCTATTCATAGAGCCTGAGGCGTCGTTCCAAATTTTCTCAATAAAGATATTACAGATCTGATGCAACCAACAATGCCTGATGTTGGCCATAGCTCAGCTAGTACTTAGACTCCTAATGCCACACAGCCAGGAGGGGAAGAATAAACTATGGCTATCGATACCAAGTCAGCAGGAGAGCACTCCCATAACACAAGCTACAGGAGCTAAGATATCAATACCATAAGCACAAAAACTATTGGATGCTACAGCATCCTTAACTCCAGTCTCTGAGGCTAATTTGGAAAAAGCCTAAGCAGCGTCGCCCAGTCAAAAGATGAAGATTTAGGTGAAGGAAAAAACAATAGCAAAACGTCTTCGTCCGAATGTTCTTGGCCCACATAAAAGCCCAAGAAAACCCATTTTTAGGAGTCTTATTTCCCTTCATCCTATTTTAGTTTATTTTAATTGTCTTTTGTTAAGTTGATGTTAGTACTGCATGCATTAGGGACAATATATCCCTTAGGTTTGGGGTGTGCTGTTAGGTTTAGATGTTGCACTTAGGAATATAGTTTAAATATAGAATTGCATTGGTAATGCCATAGGATAATTTTGAAGAAATTAATGAATTAGTTAAGGGAATTTTGATGATGCCCAATGATGATTATTAATTGAAATGAAATGCTATAGGAAATGTTGTAGGAACCTTTCGAAATAAGGATCCTTATAATTTTGATTTAACACTTAGGTGTATGTTCTAAATACTTAACGAATTTAGAAATTTTCAAGTTGTAAATCTCTTATCTTTATAAGATTCTATAATAATTATTTCAAGAAAAAAAATAGTGGTTTAGGAAATAAGTTTGGTAATGTCGGTAATAGCTCCAACATAGTCTTAGGAAATAAGTTGGGTAATGTTGGTAATAGCTCCAACATAGTCTTAGGAAATAAGTTGGGTAATGCTGGTAATAGCTCCAACATAGTAAGAGAAATAAGTTGGAATTCCAACACTGGTGAGGAAATATTGTTGTAGCTTTGAATACCTTTGAAAGAATAGGTGCAATATTTTTTAAATTTACCTAAGTATTGATTGGATACACCAATATTACACACAATGCACTCTGAGGATTCTGATTTTCATGTGATAAAATGGTATTTTCTTATTTGAGATTACATATATGCTTCAAAGCATTAATAAAGGGCTGAAAAAGGATCTTATTTTATTGGTTAATTTCTTAAAGTTATTATGTGGCATTGTTGTTTCGATATTTCATTCATGTTGTTGCTTGAGGAAAAGCAAACACTTAGGTTTGGGGTGTGATAACTCTCCAAAAGAGTTGTCTTTAGTAGCATTTTTCACCTAGGTTTAACTTGAATTGAAGCATTTTAGGATTAAAATTACTTAATTTTACAAATTTTGAATGGTAGGAGCATCGTGGGCTATTAAGGACAAATTGATTTTTGTTTCCAAAAACTATATTACTGATGCCATAGCATTGCAGGAATGATGATCGAATGTTGTAGCGGTCGTCCAAGCTCCAGACGATTAAAGGAAACTTTTGGATTGGGACAGCTAGCTCGGGTAGCTGTCATGTGGTTGGATAACACCTGAAACGTGGACTTTTCCAAGCAATAAAAAGGGTGTACTTTGGCGCAAAAAGTGTGATGATTGTGAGAGATTGAAAGTACTATTTTCCACGTTAATTCCTTATAAGCCATTGATGCCTAAGTCATTTGCCAAGGATTATTGCATCACAAGGGAAGCTTGCTGAGGAGATTCAGCGGTCAGCGGACCACCATTCAATGTCTTTTATTGAGAGAGGGAGTGATTTGAGTGTTTAAACTTTTGTTATAAGTTTATTATGAATTTCCTTATTTCGTGTTTGCTTGGATATTTAGTTAATGAGCTTTGAACTTCATGATTGTAAGTAGAAATATTTGCAATTATATATATATATATATAGTATTTTCGTTTAATTCTAGAAATAGCTTTATTCGAATTGCTATATAAATTTGTGAGCATTGGTATTGCTGAGTAGCATAGGTATACTGAAAAGTGTGGAGCAAATTGATTAGTATTGTTAATAAATTTAGCCTTTAATTAATGAAAGTTGCTAAAGTAGTTCAAATGGTTTTAATTAACGCTGATCACGTAGACTAAGTGCAAATTGTTTGCATAGAACTTGTAAGTCATAATATTATATCCTTCAATTAGATAGATGACCAAATTCTTTCGAAAATGTTGTAGCATGAATTGGTATCTTTTGTTATTGATTTCATTACTTTCTTTCTAGCATCTCGAATCTTCGGTATATCTTACTATTGAAAACTCTAATGAAAACAATTTTCTCCCTATGGGTTCGACATCCGAAACTCTCATAGTTTCCACTTTATTGCTTGATATGCGACACATGCACTTGCGTTGACTGTTGTATCATGTTTCGTAACATCAACAACTATTAGCTTTGTGAGAATTCTTTCTTTCAACTTCATAAATGCGTTTTATCCCTCCTTTTCAAACAGGAATGGTTGATTCTGCTGTAGCAAAGACAGAGAAGCTTTGAAATTTTTGAGAAGTCTTTCATGAATCCCCTGTAAAATCCTGCATGCCCAAAAACTCCTTATACCCTTCACGATGGTGGGTGAAGGTAATTTCTCGATAACCTCAACCTTAGTTTTATCGACCTATATTCCCTTTTGTAAAATTTTATGCCCCAACGCAATTCCTTATGTCACCATGAAGTGGCATTTTTCCCAATTGAGCACTAGATTCACCTCCTCACATCTCTTCAATACCTTAGTCAAGTTGTCAAGGCATTTGTCAAAATCGGCACCCGAGACGAAAAATTCTTCCACCATATCTGAAAAAATAGAAAGCATACACCTCTGAAAGATTAGTAGAGCATTACATAGTCCAAACGGTATCCTTCTAAAGGCGTATATTCCATAAGCTAGGTGAAGGTGGTCTTCTCTTAGTCTTTTGGTGCTATGGTATTATGATTTTACCCTGAGTATCCATTGAGGAAGAAATAAAAGAGCTTGCCTGCCAATCGATCAACATCTGATCAATGAATGATAGGGAAAATGGTCATTCTTAGTCACGTTGTTGAGTTTCGATAGTCCATAAAAATCTCCAACCCGTGACGGTCCTTGTTGGCAATAACTCATTCTTCTCATTGCTCACCATGGTCACACCTCTTTCTTGGGCACGTATTGCAGCGGGCTGACCCATAAACTATTGGATATAGGGTAAATCACACCAGTATCCATCCACTTTATGATTTCTTTCATCGCGACTTTCTTCATAACCGGGTTAAGTCATTGTTGTGGTTTAACAGAATTGTTGTGGCAATCTTCGAGCTAAATCTTATGCATGCATATTCTAGGGCTTATCCTTTTCAAGTCTTCCATAGTCTAACCTAGAGCTTTCTTATGTTGTGCTAAGACATTTATCAAACTACATTTTTGCTCTGGGGTTAGACTAGCAGATATGATAACATGCAAAGTATCATCATTACCAAGATAAGTATACTTTAAATATGAAGGAAAAGGTTTGAGTTCCATTGTAAGTGCATGTTTTACCAAAGGTTATGGGGGAATAAATTCATCAAAATCTAGAGTTTCAAATCGCTTACCAGGTCTAGCTAAGAGCAAGATAGACTATTGCACCTCTGAAGAAAAATCCTTGGGTTCCTCAATGCCTTCATCTTCGATGAGCCTTTCATAGTCTTTAATCTGTAAAAAGTTTTTGTAACAAAACTTTACAGCCTCATCATCTACCATCGAGTCCACATCTTATACACTTTGTCATTCCTCCAAGTCATCTACATAATTCAATGTATTAAAGACATTGATGGTAACACTCTAATCAACTACTCACATGGTGAACTCTCTTTTCTCGCAATCAATGAGGATACGACTAGTAGCTCTAAAAGTTTTCCCCATAATGATGGGCACATTATCGTCGACCTCATGATCGAGAATAAGAAAATTAGTAGGAAAAACAAACTTGTACACTTTCACTATGACATCTTCAATTCTGTCTTCGGGACAGACATGAGATCGGTCAGCTAGTTATAGGAACAAGGCTGTAGGTCGAGCATTACCCATTTTAAGCTTCAAGAACATGGATTTGGGCATCAAATTTACACTTGACCTAAGGTCACATAAGGCTCTCCCCATATATTTATCACCGATAGAACATGGAATAACAAAGATGTCAGGATCTCTTCTCTTTGGTGAGTGTTTACTAAGCATAGAACAATATTCTTTCATTGTGGCGACAATTTCAAACCTTTTTTTACCTTTTTATTTTTTGTGACAATCTCCTTGAAAAACTTAACATCAGATGGCATCTGATCAATAGCTTACAAGAGCATAACATTGATGTATAGCTGGTCAAGAATGTCAATGAACTTCTTGAAATAGATGTCATCATTATGCTTCTTCAGTCTTTAAGGAAATGGTGGTGGAGGTATGACTTCTTGCACTGTAAGTAAGGGAACAACTTTTTTGTGACATTTGTTTGTCCTCCATCAGTATGTATACTCATCATTGCCTTTCTCCACAGGTAATTCTTTTTGCACTTCATATTGTGGTTGTACAATGATATGGCTAGAATATTCTTTCTTCTTCCCCTAAAATTATCTCTTTGATTAAGTTGGGTACCATTCCTCAGCGTGAGCGCACTGTATTGCTCCTTTTCGTGAGGCTTAGTGACCTCAGTATCACTAGAGATACTACCTTGTGGGCGAGCATGCAATGATATGGCAATTTATCCCATTTGGTTCACCAATGCTCTTAGAGACGAGCTATGACTTTGCAACAATGTTGCTTGATTCTGTAAAAGTGTGTCTTGGCTTTTAATTGTCTATAAGTGTTCATGCAATAAACACTTTGTTGAAGCCATAAAATCCTAACGAGTGGCTTCATGAGAATTAGAATTTGAAGTAGAAGCTGAACCCTTGTTAACATTTTACCACAACATATTTTATTGCTGAAATCTAGAATGTTCATTAATATTCTGTTGTGGCTTATTCAAGTTGCCTGCATTGTTGTTGTTTGCTCCTTGATTACCCCATGAGAAGTTAGGATGCTGACGCCATCCTGGGTTGTAGGTGTTATAATATGGGTTGTTGTTGATTCGATTGAAATTCCCCATGTAGTTGATAGGCACTTGATTTTTCAGGCATTTACTCTCATACTGATTGACGCGGCATAAGAAACATGCATAACTGGCAATCTTTACTTCTTTCACCTCACGGGAACACTGCAGATTTTTTAACATATTTGTTATGGAAGAAAGTTGGGTAGACACTGAATCCTTAGCATCTAACTCGAATGTCCCAGGTGCCTTCCTTCCAGATCCAAGCCTTGAAGAGGAAAATTAATAGTCATTATTGACTATCCTATCAAGTATATCAAGGGCCTCTTTTGGTAATTTTTCAAGCAAAGTACCATTTGCTTAAGCATCTAACATCATATGTGTAGGTTCACTGACTCCATTATATAACATCACAACTTGGGTCCAGTCGTGGAATCTGTGATTAGTGCACTTGCGAAGCAAACTTTTGTAGCGGTCCCAACACTCATACGTAGATTCGTCATCAGCTTGATGAAAACTTGCTATGTCATTTTGAAATTAAATGTGCATGTTGGAGGGATTATACTAAAGTGAAAATCTTTCACAAATATCAACCCAAGTCCCCATCGAACCAGATGGAATTTTACTAAGCCAAGCTCTTGCTCAGTCAAGCAGAGAATAGGGTAACAACTTTTAGCTTTAGCACATCTTCATGCACTCCTTCCTGTATCTTCATTAGGCACGCCACCAAACTGTCCGATTGAATTTAGCATGTTGAACATGACTGATTTAAGCTCAAAATAGGCTGCCTGGATCTCAGGTGCTACGATCCCTGGGTTGAGATCGTCTAGATAAATGATCTTTAACAGCTCTCAGTCTCAGTACAAGTCCTTTATTCCTAAATGATGCAACATTCGAATAGGTATGATCTTGAACTAACTGAACACCTTTGTTTGATTGACTGTTCATGACTCGATTAGCACACTGAGTATGTCGTCTTCAATGAAATAAATGGTAAAATATCTGAAACTAGAGGATAAAGTGATTCTTCGACAGTTCTTTGGGTTATGTAATAGCAAAACATAAAAAGGAAATAAACGAAAGTAACAAGTAAAACTAAAAACGAAAACTAAGAAAAAACTCTTGCTATAGCTAAACTTAAAAAATAACCAGTTGCCAATCCCCGGCAATGGCACCAAAAACTTGAACGCATGTAAATATATTGTGATGTAGCATGTAATTATATGCAAGTATACACAATCGATGAAAGTAATACAGTCGTGAGTGAGTATCATCTCCATAAGGATTAGAGGTATTTCAAAAGCAATATATTGCAAACAAAAGATGTCACAAACTAAATCTAAAACTAACCAAATCTAAGTATATATATACAATGGTATGAACATATAAAATTATAGTTGTGGCAGATGGAATGTATAAATGGTGATGGAATGTTATGGCAAGAATAGAGTGTAGATGAGTGAAATTGTTATGGTGAAACTTGTTGAAAATATAAAAGTGTGTTGAGACAAGAATTTAAGTGAAATGTAAAAGTATGCTAAAGCAAGAAAATAACTGAACTCTAGGAAATTAGATAAGACTGACAACCTCACACAATCGAGCCCTTCTAGAGGTAAATGGTATGGATTTTCTATGGAAATAATAGTCTATGCTAAGGATGATCTCTTCTCCTATGAGTATGATGCCCGACATGATTTGCTAAAAATGCTCCTAAACTCTCTCAAGCAAGGAACCTGATAAAACTAATGCTACGACAATACCTCTCAGCATAAACTGCAACACTAGCCTATAGATTAACTCGTAACCCTTTTAGTTTAATGAAACCCTCTCTTTATCTCTGAGGCGGGTTAGAACCTCCCCATCCTATTTTATCTCCCTTACTCACATAGATCTAACCTATCTTTCTCTATACTAGGTATCTATACTTAGAAAAATGCAATCTCTGAAAAGCTCTTACAAGATTAATAATATTACGCTACATCACACAGTAATCTCTTAAAAGCTCTTACAATGCTACGACGCATAAAGTAAAAATAGTGAGCAAAACAACATTTAAACATAAAAACATTCAAACCATCCATTAACCTAAAATAAATCATCCAACACAAATCCAACACCAAATAAGGTAATACATGGTGTGGCTAAGTTCATCCAAAAGTATTCAAGTTTAGTATAAGCCCAAGAAGATAGAAAATAAAACACAAGGAGAAGAAAAACTCCTAAATGAGATGCTATCATGACCTAGCTCTGCTTCCATGCATCGCCCTAACAATCTAGCATCTCTCGAGGTCTAGTTTCTACCTCCTTCAAGCTCGACTATGGAGGGCACCACGAAAAGGAGATGAAAAATGAAAAGGAAGAGGAAATGTGCAGTCGCCTTTCTTAGTTCACCTCCCAAAAGCTCTCCAAAAGTCTACCTTAAATGTAAGGTACCTTATGTATTTATAGAGGGAATATTTCTAGGGTTTTGGGCCCAAATTTCCCTTTGTACTTAAGTGACACCCTTCTCACATGAATGGGCAATTTTTAATAAATTTGTGTCGCATCAAGACTTTACCACCAAATGCTACTTTATGACCTAAATCACTCTAAATACTATGACATGGGCTTTAGAAAAAAATAACCTAATTAAAAAGACACAAAATATAGCCTTGTTAAAGGGTTATCATGGGGTCCACGCACAAAACGCTCTATGCTCCAATTCAACTGGAAAATGGCACGATTTACCAAAGACTATATAGTATGGAGACATTCCAATAGGGCCTTTGTATACGATTTGGTATACCCATAATGCATCGACTAATTTGAGACTTCAATCTTTACGGTCTAGTTTAACTATCTTCTTAAGAATTGCCTTAATCTTACAATTCGATACTTTAGCTTGCTCATTCATTATGGATAGTAGGTTGTGACAATTCTTTGAGTGACTCCATACTTTTCATAAGTGTTTCAATTATTCGATCGGCGAAGTGTTTTCCTCTATAGCTTATTATCATTCGCAATGTACCAAACATGGAAAATATAAAAGTTTTCAGAAACTTAATTGTAGTTTTTGCAACATTATTTCGAGTACGTTTAGCTTCTACCCGTTTAGAACATGATCTACTGCAAGAATAATATAAGTGTTTCCAAAAGAAAAAATGAATGAACTCTTATAGTCAATCCCCCAAACATCAAAAATCTCACAAATATGAATCGGACTCTAGGTCATTTCATTTCTTCAACTCAAATTACATGCACGTTAACATCTTTCACAAGATTTTCAAAAAAAATAAGAACCATGAAATATGTTAGGCCTAAAGAAATCGCATTCAATAATTTTATGGCCAATCCTATTTGGTATGAAATGACTACTACAAGAGTAAGAATAACAAAAAATTAAAATTGAGTTTACCTCATATTTGCCAACACATTGTCGAATTACCTGATCTGGGCAGTGCTTCCAAATTTAGGGAACTTCCCAAATATAAAATAAGGATTATTGCTTTATTTGATTAATTTTAGCTCTCGAAAAAATTAATGGTAATTTACCTATGGTCAAATAATTGAATATATCCATGAACCTTGGGGTAATTTTCTACGCCGCCATCAGATTATTTTCAGAAAATTATTCTTGAAGTGGCAGGTCAATTGTGGATATGGGGAGTCAACTCAAGTGATCAACTACCAGATTTCCACATCCATTTTTATCTTTAATCTCTAAATCAAACTATTGTGGAAGCATAATCCATTGGATAAGTCTCAGATTCACCTCCTTTTTGCTAATCAAATATCTCAATAATGCATGATCAGAAAAACAATGATTTTAGTGCCAACAAGATAATATCTAAGTTTTTCTAAAGGAAAACGATGGCAAATAAGTCTTTTTTGGTGGTAGAATCATTTCTCTTAGCCAAATCGAAGGTTCGTTATGCGTAGGCTATGACATGAGGTTCTTTGCTGATTTTATACCCAAGAATAGCCCCAACACTTGTATCTGATGCGTCACACATGAACTTGAAAGGGCAATCCCAATTTGGCAGTTGTACTATTAGAGCCGTTAAAAGCTTCTCTTTCAAAATATTGAATGATTCCTTGCACTCCATATTGAATTCAAAAAGCTTGATCCTTATGCAGGAAACTGCATAACGGCTGCGACAACTTCGAGAAATATTTAATGAACCTATGATAAAGTCTTGTATGACCAAGAAAGGAACAGAATTTCCTTACAGTTATGGGGTAAATAAGTGAGTGTATAGTATCAGGTTTTGCTTTGTCAACTATAATTTCATTTGAAGAAACAATATGGCCTAAATCAACCCCTTATTAACTATAAAATGGCATTTTTTATAATTGAGTACGATGTTAAATTCTAGGCATCACCTTAACACGTTAATCAAATTCAAGAGGCAATCATTACAGTAATTACCTTACACGGTGAAATAATCCATGAAGACCTCAATTTCTTTTTTGACATAGTTCGGAAAGATTCTAAACATGCATCTATGGAACGTGGCAGGTGTTTTATAAATTCTGAAAAGCATGTGTTGGTAAGTAAATGTCCCGAAGGAACAAGTGAATGTCGTCTTTTCATGATCTTTTGATTCCACTAGGATCTAGAAGAAACCTGAAAATTCGTCAAGGCAAAAGTAATGAGATTTATCGGCTAATCTTTTTATCATTTGATCTATAAAATGGAGAGAAGTTATTTGATTGGGTTAACAAATTTAATTTCTTGTAGTCGATGCAGACTCTCCATCTATTCTGAATTCTCGTAGGGACTAATTCACCTTTTGAATTTTTTATAACCATAATTTTGGTTTTCTTTGGGATCACATGGACTAGACTTACCTAATTACAGTATGAAATTTGGTAAATTATATCGGCATCGAGAAGTTTTTGTATCTCTTTCTTCACCATTTCCATCATCGACAAATTTGACCAGAGTTAACTTTCTCATGATGGTTTTGCTTCTTCTTCAATCTTTATTTTGTACATACAAGTAGATGGACTAAACCCTTTGATATCGGCTTTAGTCCATCCAATTGCCTCTTTATACGCACACAACACCGTCACCAAATCCTCTTCCTCCTCTTTTGACAATTTATTTGAAATAATGACCAATAAAGTTTCATTTTCTCCCCCCAAAAAAGCATACTTTAAGTTTTTGGCAACTACTTTAACTCTATTTGATGAGCGTGCAAAACAGAAGGAGGGATTTTAGATTTTGAATGAACTAGACTTGAATTAGAATAAATTGAAAAAAATTAACTCCTTGATTTCCTCATCGAAGTCCTCCATTTCCCTACATATATTATCAACAAAGTTAGAACGTATAAATTCAATAATGGTAGGTTAAATAACGTCAACAAAATTTATACTAGCAACATTGTCAGGATATCTCATTACTTTGTGTACATCAAATTTTATGACCTACCCGTTGAACTCCATCGTAAGGATTCCACTTCTTATGTCAATTTTCATATGTGTCATACTAAGAAAGGGACGGCCCAGAATAATTTCTGAAGAAGTATCCATTCGGTCGTTTTCCATGTCAATAACATAGAAATTCACAGGAAAAATAAGCTCGATATATCGCTTAACTTCCTAACTTTTCGAGTAAACATGCAAGACGGCATTCTTCTTTTATCTCAGGTTTGATGCATGACTTCAAATGTTTCGGCTTCTTTTTCCAAGAAATGCACTTGTTGAGCAACCCTATATGACTAGCATCATTCACTATCTCGTTCTGGCATTGAATTAATTCTGAACTTGTTGAAGTTGTATTTTTTATACAAAGCTTTTCATTTTGGATTAAATTCATTGTTGCTTGATGACTCTGATTCATATATCTTTTTTTCCAGCATTTATTCTCGAATGGGCATATCAAAACCATTATTACATTTTTATAAAGCTCAATCTACTTCATCAATTGAGCTTCATTTCTTCAATTTGAATCTACCTCTTATCGTATTCTGATTTGATATACTTTACTTAGCTACTTCCTAGAGCACCCTTCTAACAAATGATGCGCTTTTGCAGCTTGATCTACCTCTTCGAGTGATATTTTCATATTGAAAATATTATAGTGCAACCAATTTACTCGGGAACTAATACCTTCCATGATATTCCATATTTATGAAACATGTGTTGCTTCCAAGGTAATTATCATAGAATAACTTTCAAAGAACAAACAACATCTAAATACATCAAGGCAAATGGAAACTAACTCTATTTTTCCCTTCCTATAACATTATCGTACTGAAAGCCTTCCGATTTTGACAATTAACCTAGGATTTAACGTCATGTTTATGCATTGATAAAGCAAGGTAAGTAGACAAAAGAAAGATTAAAATAATAAGCACAATAAATGTAAGTTGATAAAATTAAAATAATGAAATACAATTCATAGATAAATAAACGATGTGAAAAAAACATGCAAAGAAATTAAAACTCTAACCACATTCATTCCAGTTCTCTTAGGGTTTCCATATGGCTCTAGTGGAGTAGGCTTACAAAATTCTCTATATGATAGCTTGATTCTAAAAAGGGTACCCAAATTGTCCCTATAACCTGATAAGGTAAAAAAAAAATTAATCCTAGCCCACTAGAGACTTTGCGAACCAAATTCAGTTTAGGGGATCATATCACTAAATGACTATCAAAGGAAAACAGTATACTTAGAAAACATAAAGAATGCTTTCTGCAAGTATTGTACCAGACCTACATGAAGAAAAACAATATTATTCAGTGGTGTAGCATTCCCCCCTCTATTTGGGCGAAATAAGACAAAGCTCGGGTATAGAGCTATGATATGCAACAACTTTATTTATACTCAAACAAGAGAAACTTTTAACCATAGAGAAAAAAATTGTTTTTAAAATAGCATAATGGATCATAAATTAAATAAATTCGAACTTAAAATTTTATAACTTATAATAAAGGTTAATATACTCATGGCTCGACTTTTTTTTTATTAAGAAAAAAATCACCTAATTTTTTGGGGAAAGGCTTGACGAGGTTTTTGAAAAGGTTTTCGAATATGAGAGTCACCACCAATCATTTTTAAGGTGAGATTAGAAAAACTAAAATCAGGTAATTTTAATAAAACATTTTAATTTAATAAAAATACCAATGTTTTGGTTTGTGAAATAAAAAATTAGGTTTCAGAGTCAGTTACACATGGGGAATGATTAGCACCCCCACAACGTCCAAAACTCAGTACCTAGTCGATTACCCTCTTTATTAAAATTGGAAATTTTGAGTTCAATGTTTTATTTAATATAAAACCCATTAAGTATGTAAATTTAAAAGGGTATCAATTTATTAGGACCAATAATAAATAACCCCAAGCACAAGATGAAGCCTCATTAATAATTCTAACATCATGATGTGAGATTTTGAAAAGGATTTTGATTTACTTCGGGATCAATAGTGGTCACCCATGGGCATAATGCAGAAGATATACTATTAACCCTTAATAAATGAGCATTACCTTGTTTTGAAATCGGATTACGCAGTCAAATAACCAATTATTTAACCTAATTATACTAGGTTAGTTAATTAAGGATTCCCTTTAACTAAAGTGTCAAATTATGAATTACAGGCAACTTAAAGGATTAAACCTAAAATGTAAGCCCTAATATTAAATCAAAAATGAATTTTATCAATTTATTAAATCGAATAATTAATATGGAACCTCGGGCATAAAAGTGAGAACCAAATAAAAAATTCACTTAAAGTAAAGGACTATGGTGAAGTTAATCTAAAAGGGAGGCTCTAATACTAATCCTAACCAATTTTAATAAATTATTGAATCAAATAATTAATATGGAACTTCAGGCATAAACGCGAGGATCAAAATAATAATCCACCTAATTAAAGGACTAAAGTGAAATTAAACCTAATATGAAGGCTCTAATTATTAATCATAACCAATTTTAACAAATTATTGGATAGAATAATTAATATGGAACCTCAGGCATAAAAGTGAATACCAAATCGAAAATTCTCCCAAGTTAAAAACCTTAGCGATTAAATTAAAAAGAAACTAAATTTTAAATTAAAAGGAAACTAAATTTAAGGACATAATCTAAAGTCTAAATAAACAAAGTACGAATAAATTAAAAGAATGAAAAACCTATCAAGAAAAACTGAAAGCAATTAAAATACATAAAGGGACTAAATTAAAATAATTTAAAATATAGAGGTGAAATTAAAATGCATAAAATAAATGACTAAAATAAAAGAAAATATGAAGTAAGGGATCATTTTAAGAAAATGCATAAAAAATATTAGAAATTAAAGAACTGAAAGTAAAATACTGGAAATTAAAAAATAGAAAATTAATGGGTATAAATGTAAAATTGCATGAAAAATAAAGTTAGAGGTTAATTTTTAAAATTTTACCCGGATCGTAAATAACGCGGGTGGTACCCTAGGACTGATCATCGTGAAGTTGTATGATTATTTTTAGTGCAAAAATTAAGAGCTAATTGTTGGTGTTAAATTTTACCTTGGCCATATATAATACAAGATATGCTAGGACAGGTTACCGTAAGGTCAAATCGAACATTAATGCATATATTAAAAAGGCTTAATACAAAAAATAAGTACCCAAACTATACTTTTTCCCCCAAATAGATGCCTAAACTATTTTTTTACTCATTCTGGTGCCTAACGTTACAAACGTTGCCTATTTAGGTGCTCGGGTCGTCAACGGTGTTAATTCCTCCGTTAAGTGACACATGTCACAACTACGACGAAAACTACTACGACGTATGAGTAGGAGGATGGTAGGGACTATGTCGGTGGTGGAGAACATGGTCAGAAAGAGCGAAGATGTAGATTAAGGTTAGGACTTTGGATTTTAGGGTTGTTTTATAATATATAAAAAGTTAGTGTTTTTCAAAATACCAAATTGTGACACGTGTCATTTAACGTGGAAATTAATGTCGTTTACGGTTCGGGCACCTAAATGGGTAACGTTTGTAACATTAGGCACATGTTTGAGTCAAAAAGTAGTTTAAGCACATATTTGAGAAAAGCGGTATAGTTTGGACACTTATTTTGGTATTAAGCCTATTAAAAAAATAATTGAACAAGAAGGAAAATTTTCATAATTAGACAAAAAAATTCAAAATAAATAAACAAAAAGAGAATTAGTGACTAAAATGTAAATAATCGGTAAAACTATGGAGACACTAACATGATTAACCATTTTTTAACCCAAGTAAATGCCTTAACTTTACTAGGGTTGTAAATGAGATGACACATATCTCGAGCTACTCAAAATCGACTCAGTCATGGCTCAATAAATACTCAAATTGAATGGACTCGACTCGAGTTTTTAACGAACCGAAACGAGTTACTCGAAAAGCTCATGAGCAACTCGAAAATATAATATATTAAGATTTTATTTTTTAAAAAACAAATTATTAATAATATTAACATTTATGTGTTGATTTTTTTTTAAAAAAAAATTACAGTAAGGTTTTCATTATTTAAGGTTCAAGTTCGAATTTGAGTTTGTGGCTTCAATTGAGTTAAGTTTAAGAATTATTTTTATTTCAAGCCTTTTTGAACTTTTACGAGCTTCCGTTCATAATTTCGAGTTCAAGTCGAGCTTGAAATTTTTAAGCTTACGAGTTTTCGAGTCGAGTTCAACCATACTCAAGCTCGACTCGACTCGTTTACACCACTAAACTTTACCATCTTTAGTGATTTTAAATTTAAACCCTAAAAAACAATTTTTGTCTATTTTCCCAACCCTTATTTTCTCCATTCACGGTCGCGAGATCCCAAGAGCCCCGAAGCCCTCGCTCACAGGTCTTTTGTTGGTGTAGCTTTTCACTACGACCATCGTTACTCAACCGAGAAAAGCCCTAAACCACCCCCGACAAAACAAACCTTGCCTATTTTATTTCTAACCCTACCTTATCACTCGACTGAGGCTCTCACAAACCCAATCGCCGCCCATCAATCGTAAATGGTTGAGGCTCCACACCCTGACCACCACCAGAAATGGCAGGACAACCTAGCCTTAACCAAAGTTTACATAGGTTCCCTCATTTCCCTTCAAAATCTAAACGATCTAAAATGAAACAGTCCCCTAAACCTCTTGAAATTAACAGTAACTCCTCGACTTCTAGCTCCGATGATCTTAACTCAGGTGAGATGCTCGCACAACCAAGGTAAATCGACTACTCTTCACTTCAGGTGAGATGTTCTCTTTTTTGTATTGTTTCTGTTTCGAATGGGGGAAGACCAACCCTATATCACAATTTGTTTAAGGTTTTTATAACTCGTGTATAAGGAAGAAGTAAAACGAAAAAATTACTTGTTTATTGTTTTTGATTTAATTGCATGGTCATTGACGAGACTGTTGATAGGTAAAGATCGATTGAGTTGGGTGTTGTCGTGGCGATGATTGGGTCATTTGGGACCTCTGGTGTGATGGGCTTCTGATGATGCGTGGAAGGGGGACCATCGGGGTGAGATTTGTCACGTGCAGGATCTGGCAGCTGAGAAATGTTCACGTGCAGCGCCTTAGTATGCGGTTAAAATAAGGTTGTACCGGTTTTATTATTATTTTAAGAGAAAATAACTTGAGTGACCGAAAATACCTTATAATATACAATTTTAACCAACTTTTTTTGGATTTACAAAAATAACTAACGAATTCGGAACTCGATTTCGAAATCGCAGCAAGAACTCCAATTTCACAACACGGTTTCCAAATTCGCAACACAAAATTTGGAATTCGCAACACAAAAATCAAATTCGCAACTCGAATTTGACAATTTCGCAACACAAATTTCTTTTTCGCAACACGATTTTTAATTTCGCAACTCAATTTTCGAATTCGCAACACGATTTTCTAATTCGCAAAGCACGTTTCAATTTCGCAACTCGAATTTTATTTTCGCAACTCGATTTTCAAATTCGCAGCACGAATTTTAATTTCGCAACATGAATTTTAATTTCGCAAAACAAATGTAAATAGTATATCCCGTAAATCGCAACTAATAACCTAAACCCCTAAATCGTAACTCAATCTCATCTCCATCTCTCACTCTCTCCGGCGACATCCATCTCCGGTGACATCCGTCCCCATATCCGGCGACCCCCCTCCATCTCCATCTATCACAGCCTCCCTTTCACAACCATTCATGGCCACAAATAAAAAATCAACCACCGAGGGTTAGTTTTTTTAATTATTTTTATTTTGAAATTTTTGTATTATTATTAGATAAATAATCATATTCATATTTAAATTGATGTTAAATTTACTAGTATTTTCAATATATAGATTAACCATTTCACTTAGATTGCTTAGTAAATTCATGCGGTTGCTGCCAATACTGCTAACAGTTTAGTCTATAACCCTGTGAAGTTAGTATTTGTCTTTGTTTTTTGGTTGAAGTAATGTAATTCATTCAAGTTTCAATTTGCAGAAGAAGAGTAGTTTATTCTTGAAACTTAAATTCCCAACACGAAATCGCAACTCGAAAATGAAATTCGCAACACAAAAAGCGCAACTCGAAAATGAAATTCGCGTTGCGAATTCAAAATTCGACTTGCGAATTTCATTTTCGTGTTGCGAATTTAAGTTTCAAGAATAAACTACTCCTCTTCTGCAAATTGAAACATGAATGAATTACAATACTTCAACCAAAAAACAACTTCACAGGGTTAGAGACTAAACTGTTTAGCAGTATTGGCAGTAATTGCATGAATTTACTAAGCAATCTAAGTGAAATGGTTATATAAGTGCTTACTTCTGGGATGTTATATGATGCATTTTGTGAACTATGATAGAATAATGACTTGGGTGAATACTGGGCTTGTTTGAAACATATTGATGCATATTTTCCCTGTTTAATATCATGTCTGTTTATTGTGTATAATTTGTAGTTTTTGGTATATTATTAGTATATCTAACTTGGTATTATTGTTTTTGTTAGGAATTTTTTTCCGACTGCATTGACTTTAAGGAATAAATTAAGCCTAGCCACTACAATTGCGTCGACACTTACACCTGTCGTAACTTCCTCTTCATTATCATCAACAACATCTTCCTCGGCAATGACTGTTTCATCATCAAAATGCGGGTATTGACCAATATCAAAATCATTACAAGTAGGATCTGTTTCTTCTTCTGAACATCATCAAAATCCGAGTATTGACCAAGATCAAAGTCTGGGTATTGACCAAGATCAAATTTCGAATACTGACTAGTACTAACATTTTTTTCCGTTGCCTCATCATTGTCTAACTGGTTAATATGAAAATCGGAATTTGGTGCTGAAAGTTGATTGGGAATTGGATTAGGGAAAAGTTATGGATTTTGAGATTTTGTTTGATATTGTGTTTGGTATTGGAAATGTGGTGAAACAAAATTTTCTTGGTGATGAAATTGTGGAGGAATCATGAAATTTTGAGGTTGATAACAACGTTGTACATTGTGAGCACCATAAACTGGGGCTGAAGAACTTAGTTGATTACTTCCCGTTACTGGCCCAACTTCACTACTTCTAGGTTCAACAACATACAATGTAACATCATCTTGCGAAACACCAATGTAAGCAATGAATCGTTCAACATCTTCATTGTCGGTTAACAAATAAACTTTACATTTTCTCTGATAAGATAGCCTAAATCCACTTAGAGGCTCTAAATTCAATTTCTTTGAAACACGTAAGATTAGAGTTTCATAAGTTAACTTTTTTAATGACAGTTTTAATTGAAGATTCATGGGTAAAGGCATATATTGTAAAACACCATTAACATTCTCCCATGACCCTCCATAACACAAATCTATCCAGACATGATCAACATTAGATGATTTCATTCTATAAATTGTAAATTAATTTACTAAACAAATGAGCTATAAACTAGATATCATCACTAACTTAGAGAAAAATATACCTTTATTAAGTTGATACTTGATAATTTGGGAGAGAAATCATTGAAAAATTATATAGATATAAAATTATGTAAAAAAAATTAGAGATGGGGAAGGATGTCGTCGGTTATAGGAACGGATGTTGCCGGAGGGAGTGAGAGATGGAGATGGGCTGAGTTGTGATTTAGGGATTTAGGTTATGAGTTGTTGCTGCTGCGTAGTTTATATACCCTGCGTTGCGAAAATAAAAGTTGTTTTATGAAATTAAAATTCGTGTTACGAATTCGAAAATCGAGTTGCGAGAAAGAAATTCGTGTTACGAAAAAGAAATTCGTGTTGCGAAAAAGAAATTCATGTTGCGAATTTGAAAATCGAGTTGCGAAAAAGAAATTCGTGTTGCGAAAAAGAAAATCTTGTTGCGAAAAATAAATTCGTGTTGCAAAAAAGAAATTCATGTTGCAAATTCGAAAATCGAGTTGCGAAATTATAAATCGTGTTGCGAAAAAGAAATTCGTGTTGCGAATTCGAAAAACGACTTGCGAAATTAAAAATCGTGTTGTGAAAAAGAAAATCGTGTTGCAAAATTGTCAAATTCGAGTTGCGAATTTGACTTCTGTGTTGCGAATTCCAAATTCTGTGTTGCGAAATTGGAGTTCGTGTTGCGAATTCGAAATCGAGTTACGAATTCGAAATCGAGTTACGAATTCGTTGGTTATTTTTGTAAGTCCAAAAAAGTTGGTTAAAATCGTATATTATAAGGCATTTTCGGTCACTCAAGTTATTTTATCTTATTTTAAATAACAAAACCGGTAAAAAAATAACCGAAAACATTTTTTTTTGACCGGTTCTAATTACCTATGTAGGTAAACGCGGTAAAAAAATCTGGTCAAAAAATGATGTTTTATGTAGCGCTTTACCGAAAACATCATTTTTACCGGATTTTTTTATCACGTTTTCCTATATAAGTAATTAGAACCGGTCAAAAAAATATTGTTTTCAGTCATTTTTTTATCGGTTTTGTTATTTAAAATAATAACAAAACTGGTACCACTTTATTTTAGCTGTATACTAAGGCGCCGCACCGCATAACTGACCTTGGCAGCTACCGGTGGGACCAAATCTGGTTAGGTTTTTTTTTTTTTTTTTTTTGTGGCAAACCTAAAACATTTGGGATCTTTGGGCCTCATTCGATTTTAGGCTGTTGTTACGGGTTAATTGTATGGGGTAAAAAGGACTCCTGAATGTGTAATGGTTCTGTTTTTATTTGAGTTTGGCAGATTTTACAAAATGAGTCTTGTTCTGTTGGGTCTGTTTGAGTTTAATTATCGGGCTGATGTAATGGGGTTGGGTAGATGTAATTAGATTTGATATTGTATTTTAGACTTGAGAAAATATGTAAATGATTTTTGTAATTGTTTAAAGTACTTGAATTTTATATTTCGTGCTAATAATAAATAATTTGGACTTTGAATCATAAGATGAACACATGGTCACCAAACCTAATTAAACATAGACTTAAACCCATCATTTAGCACCAATGTTTCTCAACGGACTCGTTAACCAAATCCAAAATTCCACGAACTATTTTCCACCTATACCACTTGATGCATGACTCGGCCTATAGCTTGACTTTAGGCTAAGCCTTTCTCTAGAATCCTGGGAACCTTAGAACCTTGGGAGAGATTCCCTACTGCCTTAGGAAATCAAACAGCTATCCTTGCTTGAGAAAGTGTTTAAACTCACTTGCTTAGAATACTCCTGGGCCTCACGCTTTAACGAAAGTGACCTGAGACCTTGAACCCAAAACCCTCGACCCCATACCCAAACCCTACACCTCTAAAAACTAAAAAAACTAAAAAAACCAACAAAACAAAACCCTGAACCATAAACCCAAGCCCCAAGACCTAAAGATTTAATCCAAACGATTTATAGTTATGTGCTAATCCAAAAGATTTAATGATGAATTTACTATAAAGGGTTTAGATTTTGGTAGTAAAAGTGTTAACTAGTATGTTGATACCTTCTTTCATGCGAAAGTTGACCAACTTCTTGATCAATTTGTTTTGCTCATCATCCAAGCCCCCCATATAGCTAAGAATTTTTGAACAATTGGAAGCCAATTTCGATGACGAGGACAAAATTGATATTACGCAATCGTTACTGTCCATCTTTATCAGCCAACTCCCCAATTTGTCACCAATGCAGACAACTTCAAATCGGTCTTTGATTGATTCTAATTCGGTTTGAATTGTTCATACAAAACTAGGGTATTATAGATATGTAATGCATAGGATTAATGCATGAGTTTTATTATAAATTCATAATTAATAATAATCAGTATGAAAAGGAAGAAATATCCTTTAAAATTTGTGTAACGGTTATTGTTGTTTGTTCTTTTAAATTAGTATTGAATGCATGTTGTGAACTTATCTGACAAGTTTAATATGTGAATTGATATTTTATATCACATTTGTTATAAGATATAATTTTATTGTTATTTTATATTAATATAACATGATAAAACACAATGCAAGTAACGATGACGTACTGCTTATTTTCGAGAATAATGGATATTATGGTAAAGCATGATGGTAAACAAGACAATTGCAATTTTAGAGAAGTAATAAGCTCATGATGTTAACATGTGAAAACTCTCCAAATCAAATAGTTGTCAAATTTTGGTCTGAATCATGCAACTTGTTAAAAATAAGAAAATAAATCCTAAGGCATTGTATACACTCATTTTCGTCCGACATTACATAATTTATTTATATTTATTATGTGACTTATTTATAGTATATTATATATGTATATTACATGATGAATATGCATTGCATATTTATGAGGTTACTTACGTTATATAGTGTGCATGCATATGTTTACATTGTATTTATATGTATATATTATGCGTATATTATATATACATACATTTTTTTTACGTATGAAATTTACATATATTAATGTTGCTTGTTTTGTATCAGGCTCAAACCCAAAGCCCGTTACAAGTGAAGCCCAACACGTGTGTAACCCTATATGAGTTAGGGTTTCTCCCATTCTGCCCTTCAGCTCCACAACAGCCAACATGCAAAGATGAAACACCGCCCGATGGAGGACTCTTGGAGAGTCCTCACGCCAACAGCAACAAGGCCACCACTCCGAGATATCCGGCGCACAACGGAGTCAAACCAAAAACAGAAAACACGTTAGCAATTTTAGTATACAATGGACTCTAGAAACAGACTAAAAATAGAGATTTCTAGGACTATAAATCTGTGTAAAACCAAGGCAAAGGACACGAGGAGTAATCAGAGGAAATAAACAGAAAAAAAGAAACAAGAAATACGACAAGGAAACCGAAAAGAAAAAAGACACAAAAAAAAAAAGAAGAGATGGGAGTTTATTTCAGGTTCCGAAATAAAAAGGATCGAAAGAACCAGACTTGAGAGGGGTAACTCGCGATTTCCTTCTACAGAGTCAAGCAGACTGTACAACTTCGAAGGCGACGCTCTAAACCATTGGTTTTCTTTATTTTTGCTTTGGTTTAAGGGTTTCGTTGTTAAAGGGTGTGTAAGCACTTCGTTGGGGCCACCAGAGAAGGTAGTTGAGGGGGGAAATCTTCTCCTCTTTCAATTTAAAACAAATGAAAAAAGAGAAGTTGAGAGGGGGAGGAAGAACGGCAGAAAAGAGAAGGAAAGAAAAGTGAGATTAGGTTTTCCCCCAAAACATATAATGGGGTATTTAAATTAGGTTTAAAATGCTATGTTTTGGGTGTTTTAGGGTTTCTAGAAATTGTTGTAGGGGTTTATTTATGCGAGATTTGTGTTGTGTTTATAATGTTTTACTTTGGTCTTCACTTATATTCTACTCTATTTGGTTTTGAGCCCCTTATTTCTTAATGTTTCATTTTAGTCCCTTATGTCAATTATTATTTTCTTTGGGTGCTGTTTTTGGGTCGATTTACGTGCTCATATATATATATTATCTTTATTAAATCCTTGAAAGATATAAGCTTGCAGTTCTGTACACTCCTAGTTGTGTCAAACGTATAGCTATGTTCCCAACTACTTGTACCTATGTCCTGGGCCATTATTGTTTTATGTGTTTGTGTGCATTTCATAAAATATAAATAATTTATTATTATTTCGTGCAGTGTGCATTTCATAAAATATACACATTTTATTATTATTTCGTGCAGTGTGCATTTCATAAAATATACACATTTTTTGTGCATTGTGCATTTCATAAAATATATATATATATATATTAATGTTATTTCATGCATTATGTTCCCATGTTAGCTGTCCGAATTGGCATATATGCTTTCCTTCAATGATACATGTGGTTTATTGATATCATTTCTAGGGTAGATATAGGAAAATATAATTGTTATATTTTTTATAATCAATCAAATGTAAGTAATTTGAATTGTGTTTTTTAAATTTTAATTTAATTTTTAATTTTTCACAATTAAGACAACCGACAAATTAATTGGTACCGAAAAGGCAGTACAAAGGTGCTAATCCTTCATTAACTGTAACCGACTCCCGAACCCGACACATTTCTGGTAAAACGTAGATCATGTAAGATGGTATCCGACCCACCTAAATATTTTTAAAATGATCAGTGGCACTCTAACACTTTTATTTCAAGTCGAAGACCAATTCTGGGCCTGCCCGAAAGACGGCCGCGACATCTTGGCGACTCTGCTGGGGACAGGTAAGTGAGTCAAGCTATAATTAATTTTCGGTTGCCTTTTTTAAGCGAAAATTGTAAGTTTAAATTTTAATTTAACTTTTCGATTCTTATTATTTATCTTTGATTATTTTTTCAAATAAATAGTTGTGCTGACGTTTTTTCAATGATTTCAAATTTTTTGAAAAAGTTTTCATCTCTGGCTCTATACCCGAGCTTCGAACCCTTTTAAGTGGGGGTTGAAAGCGATGCCTTCTTGAGAATTTATTCTCTGCATAGGCCTAGCAAGTAACCTTCGAGATTCATATACCTTATGTCTTCGTGTGAATTTATTCACCGTGCGGGCATAATAGAATGTATTCTCTCGAGTTTAACTTAGTCTACATGAGCTTGTAATGGGTTTAGGGCTAAGGGTCTGGCAAGCCCAAGGGGGAACCAACAAAGAAGAACTCAGGTACCTTCTTTAGAACCTAAACCCGGAGACTACATGGAATTAGAGCCCACCCTAAAACCTCATTTCAAACCCTAGGCTACTTTGAGATTATTTCCTACTTTATTTTCTACTCAAATTATGTGAACTAGAAATTTATGCGGTTAGGACTGGTTCAAAATTAACATGTGGGATAGAGATCATGTCCGCGTAGGAATAATAAGCATGTGGGGTAGATATCGTGTGGGGTAGGACTTTTGTATTTTCATTATTGTTTTGATTATTATCCTTACCTCACTAACTCTTTTCATTTTTGTTCTTTTTCATTTTTTTATCATTTACATCCTTCAAAAGACATGTTGATCCACAAAAACGTGTTCGTTAAACGTAAATAATTTGTACTAATGGAAAAAGGGGTTATAATACAAGAGATGAAAATCTCAGAAGTCCGGCTATGGTTAAAAAAGACTCAGAATGGACCGGGATTTACACCGAGCACACCAGAAGTCAACTTTTTGAGTTGGTAAAGGTTGTAGGGACAGACGAGAAAAATGTTACTGACCTGGGGGGCCCCTTCAAAGACAACAAGAACAAGATGACAAAGCTATAGCTAAAACTGGAGGTCATTGTTTATGAATTCAAGAAGCAAGGAAGTAAGCTTCAGATAGTTCCCTTTGATGGAAATTTCCAATAGCGCTTTCGTTGGGAGCGGGCTTAGTAGAGAGTAAAAGACAAAGATGCAATCATTTGAGACTTCTTGGAGCAAGTACAAAAAGCAGCTCGTCACTTGCAAGGTTTAGCCACAGAAGCCGGAACGGATCGACAGGGTATTCAACCGGTGACAAACAGAGGCAGAAGACGAGTCAACCTGTCAGAAGCTATTCAGGGTCTAGAAGACTTAGTGGTTTTTATCTCATAAGAAATAACACTTTTATCCCCAATATAAATTATTTATAGTAATAGACACATTTTTGGATCAGTGCCTAGAAACTTCATGCATTCTTGCATATTTCGCATTATTTTTTTCTTTTCTTTTCTCATCACATTCACTAATAAGAGATATCTCATAAAAAAGGAACAAACACTGGATACACTACTCAAAGAAAAGGCAATTAAAAGAGAAGCTTTGAAAGCAAATTAGAGATTACCTGAAGTGTGTCTGTAAAAAGATTTAAAGCGATGAATGAGATACTAGCGCGTGTTGGTAAGATTGAAAAAACCCAAGAGCAACTTGTAAAAACACAACAGGAGATGATCGATCAAGCAAGAAGATTTCAGGATGAATCAAGAGAACAAATGATCAAGTTAATGGACATGGTAAATGCTGTGATCCATGGAGAGAAGCCACTAGTGGATCCCATTTTGGATGAGACTATGAATGTTGATGTTAAAATTGAAATGAAGGTGGCAAGAGAACCTGTTAAGGAGCCGGATATTTCAGGTCAACTTCAAAAATCAAATGTGGTTGTAGAAGGTTCCACTGGCATAACAATGAAGGAAGAGCTAATGAGGGATAAATTTTCCCTTGTGAGAGATAAGCTTCACTCAAAGAAAAGGGTCATAGAAGAGGACCAAATGTTGACCAAGAAAGCTAGGAAGGATCAAGCTCTCATGATTAGAGGTTCTAACCCTTTACAATCATCCAGTCATGACACTCAAGTTCTATATATAAAATATTGCCAAGTAGTCTCTCATCATGGGGACTAGATGAGAAGAAAAAAAAAAGTGCAAGGTTTTCAGTTCCCTCCCTTCCATTTTTCACTTGAAAACCCACATTCAAAAATGCTCACAGTCAGATTGGTACACTGGGATATGTTCAGCCACAGTGGCCCCTGAATGAGAAGTGGTCCTATAAGGATATTCCTTGGATAAACCAGGATGAAATCCCAGTTTGTTCAGTTAAGGTTCCTAGCAACCCTGAGGATCTTTTAGAAGAAGCAATCCAGGGGTGCAAGGTAGAAGAGAAAGGGATCAAGGTCTAAAACTCGGAAGTGGTTGTTTCAATAGAGAATTCCTGTGAAAAACATAAGAGGTAAAAGGATGAAAAAGGAAATTAAAGCAGAAGAGCCTCCATAAATGTAGAAAAACATAAAGCGCAAGAGGATAGGAAAGGAAATCCAAGCAAAAGGGCTTCCATGAATGTAGTTCGATACTGACTTGTGGGTTTAAGAATCAGTGGGACAAATGCATCTTTGAAAATGCCTCAAGCGCCTATATCAGATTTCTTGAAGGCAATAGGGGGTTTGGGCAGCTTAGAAAGCCTGAAGAATATTACGCCAGTCACAGCTACAATATGCATTCTGGATCCAACCAAAAATATCATCACCAAGGAAAATCGTTTTGGGTATGAATTTAGGCCCAATTTCCATCCAATAAAGGAAAAGTTGATAAATCACAAAGAAGTGGGATTTTACCAAGAAGCTACTCAGGAGGAAGCAGAAATTTATGTGTCTGAAGGTATATCAAAATAATCCTCGACAGGTGAAACAATTGAGAAATGGGCAGCAAGTACAGATGAAGGCCCTAATCTAACTGATGGGGCATCCTAATGAGGCCTTATTCCATTTTGCATTATCTTGTTTGAACTTGTTTTGAACTTTCTCATATTTCCTTTTGTGACATATTTTTTGAGCTTTCTTTTTATAAGGATATTTAAGTGAATTTATGTTGAGCATTGAATCAAATTTACAACTTGAAATTCTTTCAATATAAATTGAATTAAAAAAAACTCTGTAAATAATTCATAGTGAAAGATCTTTGACAAAGTGACACAGTTAAAATTGATAAAAACCCTTCTCTTGCAAAAACCGATATAGCCTTCTCCTCTCATAAGGGAATAAACAAGAGGCTCGGTATTAGGTATGCATAGAAACGGAAAACATGGGGTATCCCTTACGTATGACATTATTATACTTTTATTGAAGACGTTCAATGATGATAATGATCTTCACAGATGGAAGAGTCAAGTATGTGAATCTAGTTTAAGTCAGTTGCTTGGAAATTGAACTCTAAAAATAAAATTGGATCCTTATACCCAAATTATAATATTATATATATACAATAAAGCTTGAGCTATCTCTCTAAACAATTGGTTAAACGCCTAAACTTTATAGATAAGATTCAGTTAGCCTGATTATAATATTCAGTTATCCCTCTTGAGCAATTGGTTAAACGTCTCGGCTTTATAGATCCAGCTAGCCAGACAATGGCAAAATGAAATCAAATTTATTTAAATAAGGAGTTTTGGTAAAGATGGACTAAGGGAGTTAAGGAACACCTGTTATAGTCAATTTCATACGAGCACTCAGGAATTTCATTTTTAGACTGATATTTCTGCACTACCTTTGTTAGAGGAGCCTACGAAGCTTGAACAAATGGAAGATTTTATATAACCGAAATAGAAGGTCTAGTAATTTATTATGCTAGTTGCGTCATTTGTCCGCATCCGATTAAAATACCAAGCCAAGAAAAAGGGGCATGTTGCAATATTTTGGTGGTCGAAACCTTAGAAAATAGAAGGCTAACCTGAACCAACACATCAACTTGGACATTTGTCAAATAGCTATAACTCTGAATGCATTAAAGAGTTATTGATTCTTTTGATTTTCTGTGAACTCATGTTTATGATTTGATTCGATTGCAAGCCTGAATTAAGGGGTAATGTTTTACAGAATTCTTATATTCTCATATCCTTTATTTTCCCTCCTAAAATAAGAGAAATGAGAAAAACATTTTCAGGCAGGATAGTGTCAAATATGAAAGGCTGCAACCCAAGAAGAAAATGGGGCATGATTGATTCCAAGGACATGACTAGCAGACAAAAATAAGCCTCCGTGCAGGAGATAAAACATAACAAATTCATATTGTATGAATCTTAGACATACTTAAGAGTATCACATTTATCATTTTTCGCTTACACAATTTTTGTAGCTTTGAGATTCAAGTTTTGACTTCATGAAGAAAGATAATCGATTCAAAATCACCTTCAAAGATTGATGATGGTTGCTTAAGTCAGCAGCAAGAAGCTACACCCCAAACAATTTGACATATTGAAAGATCAATAGATCTCATAATCAACTTCAGATGGGTTCGAGAGCTAATTTAGAATAGATCTAGTTCAGCTTAACTCAACGACGAGTGGCTATTTTCCAGTTAAAATTTTCAAGCCATATTTCAACTCCAAGACGGATGATATCCGACTGACAGACTACCTCACTTGTCTTTCTCACAAAGAGGAGTCACTCGAAGAACATCTCACATGACTTTCCCATGAAGGGGAGTCATTCAAAGATCATCTCACCTGGTTCAGACCCGCTAAAGGGAACCACCTAAGGAATATACCACTTGACTTTCCCGTGAACGGGAGTCATCCAAAGATCATCTCACTTGGTTCAGACCCGCTAAGGGGAACCACCTGAGGAATATACCACATAACTTTCCCATGAAGGGGAGTCATCCAAAGATCATCTCACCTAGTTCAGACCCGCTAAGGGGAACCACCTGAGGAATATACCACATGACTTTCTCATGAAGGAAAGTCATCCAAAGATCATCTCACCTGGTTCAGACCCGCGAATGGGAACCACATGAAGAATATCCATGAAGGGGAGTCATTTAAAGAGTTATGACTGGCTTAGACCTGTGAAGGGAATTTTGTTTGAACTATATGTGGCATAGCTCAAGGTGAGGAGGGTTATCTACCATAAAAAAACCTTTGAGTTCGATTACATTCAGCTCAAGGACATATCAAATTTACAACATAACACAAGGTAAGAAGGGTTATATGTCAATAAAAATCTTCGAGTTCGATTCCATTCAACTCAAGGGCAGCCAAATTCATAGCATAGCTCGAGGCGAGAATGGCTATCTGTCAACAAACCTTTGAGTTCGATTCCATTCAGCTCAAGGGCAGCCAAATTCATAGTATAGCTCAAGGCGATAAGGGCTATTTGTCAGCAAAAAACCTTTGAGTTTGATTACATTCAACTCAAGGACGTATCAAATTTACAGTATAGCTCAAGGCAAGAAGGGTTATATGTTAGCAAAAAAACCTTCATGTTCGATTACACTTAGCTCAAGAACATATAAAATTGACAGCATAGCTCGATGCAAAAAGGGCTATCTATCAACAAAAACTGTCTAGTTTGATTCCATTCAGCTCGATGACACATCAACTGCATGGTAGCAGCGAGGAACTACTTTTCGGTTGAAGTTTAAACCAAGGTCTTTATGTCAAGAAGGAGACATGGGTTAGTTGTGTTTCAGTGACAAACTATCTTTCAACAGTATAGCTTAAATCGAGAAAAGCTATCTGTCAACGAAAACTTTCGAGTTCGATTCCATTCAGCTCGAGAGCCTATCAACCACATGGTAATATCGAGAAACTACTTTCAAGTCAAATTTTCAAACCAATGTCTTTAAACTGAGAGAAATACCAAAGTTGACTGCGATTTGACAACAAGAAGTCATATTCCGATTCAAATTCCGAACTACGACTTCAATTTCATATCATTTCAAGACGGACTCGACTTCGCGATGGAGGAGTCATCCGCAACCCAATCTAAAAGGGAGTTATTCCTAATTGAAATAATAGAGTCAATTTCAAAGGAGGATATTAGACTCAAGACCCCTTTATATCAAACGAAAATTTGTGTCCTCTTATCTTTGTCTTATTTTTTGTTACACAAAAAAAAAAGATAAAGAGGGGCAGCTGTAGACACTCATTTTCGTCCAACATTACATAATTTATTTATATATATTATGTGACTTATTTATAGTATATTATATACGTATATTATATGAAATTTACATTTTTTACGTATGAAATTTACATATATTAATATCGGTTGTTTTGTATCAAGCTCAAAACCAAAGCTCATTACAAGTGAAGCCCAACATCTGTGCAACCCTAGATGAGTTAGGGTTTCTTCCATTCTACCCTTTAGCACCGCAACAGCCAATATGCAAGGATGAAAAACTGACCAGATGAAGGACTCTTAGAGAGTCCTCACGCCAACAGCAATAAGGTTACCACTCCAAGATATCCGGTGCACAATGGAGTCAAACTAAAAATAGAAAACACGTTAGCAATTTTAGTTTACAATGGACTCTAGAAACAAACTAAAAATAAAGATTTCTAGGACTATAAATCTGTGTAAAACCAAAGCAAAGGACACGAGGAGTATTCAAAGGAAATACCCAGAAAAAAAGACACGAGAAATACGTTGAGGAATCCAAAAAGAAAAAAGAGAAAAAAAGAAAAAAAAAAAGAAGAGAGGGGAGTTTATTTCGGGTTCCGAAATAAAAAGGATCGAAAGAACCTTACTTGAGAGGGGTAACTTGCGATTTCCTTCTCCAGAGTCAAGCGGACCGTACAACTTCGAAGGTGACGCTCTAAACCATTAGTTTTCTTTATTTTTGTTTTGGTTTAAGGGTTTTGTTGTTAAAAGGTGCGTAAGCACTTCGTCAGGGCCACCAGAGAAGGTATTTGAGGGGGAAAATCTTCTCCTCTTTCGATTTGAAACAAATGAAAAAAGAGAAGTTGAGAGGGGACAAGAAGAATGGAAAAAAAGAGAAGGGAAGAAGAGTGAGATTAGGCTTTCCCCCAAAACCTATAATGGGGTATTTAAATCATGTTCAAAATGTTGTGTTTTGGGTGTTTTAGGGTTTCTAGAATCATTATAGGGGTTTATTTATGCGAATAGGCGTGGTGTTTGTAATGTTTTACTTTTGTCTTCACTTATATTCTACTCTATTCAGTTTTGAGCCTTTTTTTCTTAATGTTTCGTTTTAGTCCCTTATGTCTGTTATTATTTTCTTTGGGTGCTGTTTTTTGGGTCGATTTTCGTGCTCATATATATATTATCTTTATTAAATCCTTGACAGATATAAGCTTGCAGTTATGTACACTCCTAGTTGTGTCAAACATATAACTAATGTTCCCTCAGCTATTTGTACCTACGTGCTGGACCATTATTGTTTTATGTTTTTGTGTGCATTTCAGAAAATATACATATTTTATTATTATTTCGTGCAGTGTGCATTTCATAAAATATACACATTTTATTATTATTTCGTGCAGTGTGCATTTCATAAAATATATATATATTATTGTTATTTCATGCATTTTGTTCCCATGTTAGCTATCTGAATTGGCGTATATGTTTTCCTTCAATGATACATGTGGTTTATTGATATCATTTCTAAGGTAGATATAGGAAAATATAATTGTTATATTTTTTATATTCTTTTTTATTTTTTGGGGAATTTTTAATCAATCAAATGTAAGTAATTTGAATCGGGTTTTTTAATTTAAATTTAAATTTTTAATTTTTCGTAATTAAGACAACCGGAAAATTAATTGGTACCGAAATGGCAGTACAAGAATGCTAATCCTTCCTTGACTGTAACTGACTCTCGAACCCGACATATTTCTGGTAAAACGCAGATCAGGTAAGATGGTGTCCAATCCACCTAAATATTTTTAAAATGATCGGTGGCGACTTTAACACTTTTATTTCAAGTCGAAGCCCAATTTCGGGCCCACCCGAAGAACGTCCGCGACATGCATAATGCAAATAAATACCCCTAACGTTTGACAGTATATGCAAATTTGCCTCTATTGTTTTTTTGGAACATTTGATCCCACAACGTTTAATTTTTATTCAAAAGTTCCCTCGTTGGATGGAAATCGTTAGTCAACTGACGGTCAACGCTTCCAACTGACTAAGCAAACACATGTGGACACAAATGATTATGTGGCATGTCCACGTCACTAATGTATGCTGACGTGGAATTGACACGTAAGCTTTTTTTTTGTTAAAAATAATTTTAATGAGAATTTTGTACCAATAAGAGAGCGACACATGTCACTCTCCTATTAGTACGTATTGGAAAGAATGAATAAAAAGCTACTACTTGCGTGTAAGGGGACTTAAACATGGGGCAAGAGCATGAAATGGGATGCCCCTTGCCACCAAGCCAAGCATGCTACTTTATTTTGTAACGAAACAAAACCTTATTTAACCCATAATAAATGTTCAGTTTAATTAAACAAAATGAAACACGCGTTTCAAATATCTCACTTGTGTGGAAGGGGACTGGAACATGGGGCAAGGGTATAATACTCTGCAATACTCGAACCTGGAACTAGTAGGAAAACATTGCATTCTACATTCAACAGTTCCATTACAAATACAATACATGCAGCAGTTGATGTAGTAAAATTCAACTATAACGATTCCATTAAAAACATCTTTTGTTTAGTATGTTTATAACAAAAAAAAACATTGATTTCATGGGGTTTTCTTCCAACAGTGTAGCACAAACATAGAAATTTCCTTGCTTCCTAAGCATCGTCGTTCTATTCATCGTTGTTGACCCTTTCACATTCATCGATCCATTCACTGTATCTGTCATAAAAAAACCGAGTTAAGAAACAACAAAGTCTAATGATAATAAGTTGAATCTCCAACAGGATCCGCGTTGATTGTTACTTACATGTCGGCTCTGTCAAAGCTGCAAAAACAGAAGAAAAGAAGGATAAATCTTATGTAACTACTCAAAGGCACAGCAAATGGAAGTCAAGTTTTCAATAACCATATCTTACTGATCACCAAGTAAAGCAATGAATCAATAAACAAATATAGAAGAATCCCTTCCCCATCTTTACCACATTCTCAAGACTAATTTTATTTGCACCGAATACGAAAAGCAACCTTCCCAAGATGAGGCATCATCAATAACTTGTCCATGCTACAGCAAACCGAAACAAAACCGAAATCCCTTCTTTTCTGTCAGCTCAATGTTCCATAAAACTATTAGATTCCACGATCAATTTCCAGTTTCCTTATCACAATCCATCTTCAACTCTAGCAATAATATATCAACATCATTTGAACTACTCATATCTTATGATTTATGATTCCACCAACATCTCACAGATGCATATGCTTTAAAAAATTTGCTTACTTTTTTCCTTATTCCATATGCTTCTGAATTCTGACTCGGACATCAATGGATGCCATTATTGAAGTTAATAAACAGGAACAATCATTTTTAGAAGGGTTTAGGTGAATCGAATTTTCTCAAATGTGATAATTTCAAGGAAAACTATAGAAAACATATGGAAGATAATAATCGTCTCCCCTCTTAACTTTAACGATAATGTAAATCTTAGAACCAAAGCACCTGCAAATTAACATACCTGTAATGGCGGTGCTGTAGCTCTCCTGACAAATCCTACAAAATGCTTCACCAGTAGAGTTTTTCATATCCCTAAAACCAAATCAAAGCAAAACCTAAGTTCCCAAAAAGAACAATATATAAAATGTATAAACTAAATCTCGCTTAGCACCCCTCTTGTCACCCTATAAAATGTGATGAAATAAAGTACACAATCCCTAGAAATTAAAACTACCAATCGGTTGATCAAGGTGCTAAGTCCTCCATCTCCACAAATTCCAGTTTAAATAGTACAAAAATCTGCACGCAAAGCAATCAATAAATGAATGAACAAATATCAAAAGTAAGAATCAATGAAACTTACAGGCGTCACTCAACGTCGGTTCCACGGTTGCAAAACGGGCAACTAAGCTTGTCCATTCTCTTCTACTTCTGTGAGATATTTGAAATGTGTGTTTTATTTTATTTAATTAAACTGAACATTTATTATGCGTTAAATAAGGTTTTGTTTCATTACAAAACCAGGTAGCATGCTTGGCCTGGTGGCAAGGGGCATCCCATTTCATGCCCTTGCCCCATGTTTGAGTCCCCTTCCATGCAAGTAGTAGTCTTTTATTCATTCTTTCTAATACGCACCAATAAGAGAGTGACACGTGTCGCTCTCTTATTAGTACAAAATTCTCATTAAAATTAATTTTTTTAACCAAAAAAAGCTGACATGTCAATTCTACGTCAACATACATTAGTGACGTTGACACGTCATGTGATCATTTGTGTCCATATGTTCTTGCTTAGTCAGTTGGAGGCGTTGACCGTCAGTTGATCACTAACAGTTTTCATCCAACGGGGGGACTTTTGAATCAAAATTAAACGTTGTGGGGTCAAATGTTCCAAAAAAACAATAGGGGTAAATTTACAAATACTGACAAACGTTAGGGGTATTTGTTTGCATTATGCCAATCCTAAAAATAAATATCTTATTACTATTAGTAAATTGTTTTCTATTGTTAGTAAATTATTTCTCAAAATACTAAGCTAGAGAAACATATTTGGTTCTAGGATTGATGAGAAAAGTTATTTTAGATGATGTGATTGTCTTGGTAAATTCTGAAATCATTCTTATTAAGAGATGATGATGCAAGAAATGAAGAATGAGCAAGTCTACTTGAATATTACAACCTTACCAATCAAGTCAGACTATTAAGACTTGTTGCTTATTAATTCATGCTTAGAATAATACATGAATTAGTATAAATGAACCTTTAATTTAGTCTTTAAAACTTAGTGGAAATTTTATGGAATAAAATGAACCACTAGTAAAAGTCTAATTCAATGAAAGATGACTAAGGCTAAGGTAGTAGTGAAACCAAAATGTGTATGCTTAAAAATATACTATTGTGAGTAGAAGTATCAAACATAATTTTTTAGGAGACCTTAATTAAAGAAAGATAATTCATAAATGACTTATGGGAAAACATTATAAAAATGCATGTCTAGGATTGGTTATATGAAAGACCTAGTATTTAAGCGTGCCTAGTGCAACAACTCTATTTCATGATAACCTAATTGTTGTATTGTTCTTTAATATGCTATCTTTTATAAAAATACTACGATGATTTAAGCTCTTTAATCTTATTGTAGAATTTAAAAGAGTAGAGATTAATTTGGTTGAGTAGAATATAAAATTTAGTCATAGTAAATAAAATAAGTGATAGTCTCTTTAAAGATTAATATGTTGAATAATATGGATGAGATGAGAAAGTGATAGACACTGGTACTACTAAAAGATGGTTTGTAGCCTTTGTGTATACTCTCAAATAGATAGAATAAAAAAATGAATATCCTAAACAATTGTGTTGAAATCTCCTTGTGAAATAAATTAAATAATTTTCCTATTACTAGGAAAAGTTGAAAAGTCGTAATAAACATCTTCATAATATTCTTAATTTCTTAAACACTTCTTCTGAAAATTAGGAAAAGATGAAATTCACTTTAAGTAAGTTAAAAAGAATTTCGTAATAACTGAAAATCATATAAACTAATCTTACTGATTAGCAGAGTGATGAGAATATAAACATATGAAAACATAACATGATTATATTTAAACCATGGTTTGATATTTTAAACATATTATGACTTCACTCTAGTAAAATTACGTAACTGATGATTTGTTCATGTGCTATAAGGCACCTTGTGTTTAAAGATTGATCTCTACCATGGAAATAGTAGAAAATATGGGGTGTCCGAAAAAAAATTCATGCAGTATGATGTATAAACTTATAGTTTATACATATAAGGGTCGACTGAACAAAATTTGGATGAATTAATTATTCTAAAAGCTAAAAAGTTACTAAAACTAATAAAATATATTATATGAGTAAAGTTTTTTTAGAGGAGTTTTAGTCTTGAAGTGATTCTTCAGATAATTCTCTTTAAGCTTAACATAAAATTTGGGTTAAATGAAACAATGTTTCATTTTGTGAGAATGCTAAACTTTAAGAGTTTTTTTTACCTGAAAGTTTATTACAATAAACCTACCCACAGTCCAAGAAATGAATATGAGAAAATCTGAAGTGAAGTGTTTATTTAAGAAACATGGAAGTTTAAATTTATTGAAGAAGCCAAAAATTGTGATATAAATTTGGTAATCGATAAAATAGTGATAAAATACTACTAGTTAGTATACTTTTATTTTGAATATAGTAACTTTTGTGAAAGTTTGTGAGGCAAATATGCTTTACTAGCTCTATTATGTGGGTATGAGTTAAGAGCTCTTGACTTAGCTAGGTAAAATTCAAATGAATCTAAGGTTTACTTGTTGATTTTTTTTTTGAGAAAATCCTATATTTTTTTATATTGTTAAAAGACTCATAAATTACGTAGTGTGTGGTATAATAGTCAAGCCTATAAGAGAAAGCATGAGTCTTTGAAACAAAATAAATATACTCATTGCACTCAACACTTATTAAAGTATCTTAGAGGTACAATGGATTGGAAACTTGAGTTTGTTGGCTATCTTACAGTCCTAAAGGGATTCTTTTATGCTAAATGAGTTATCAATGAAGACGAGGTAAGCTAAATGAGTGGGCATGTCTTTATTCTAGGTAGAGTGTGTAGAAGTCTTCCAAGTGAACGTTCAATGCTTTTTCTAGTATAGAGTAAGAATTTATCGCTTTCAACCTAGCTAAGCAAGAAGCCGAGTGACTAAGGAGTTCAATAGCATAAATTTCATTATTGAAAAAACCAACTACTCTAGTGTCTTTATTTTATGATTCACCAGAAGCGATATGTGTGACTTATAGCCAAGCTTACAATGGTAAGAAAAGACACATTCGCATAAGACATTAATTAGTAAGACATCTAATAAAGAACATAGTACTCTCGTTAGAGTACGTGAAGTCGGAGAGAAACCTTTGCTAATCCACTTACCAAAGTGTTAAACTGGAAATTGGTTATGGATTCGTTGATGGGGGTGGATTTAAAGCTCATTAGTTAAGGAATTCATGGTAGATATCCAAATTAGTTATCTAAATTTATGTGATTAAATGAAGCCATGAAAATACTTATAATGTACATTTTACCTACTTATCCCTATGACGAATAATGTACATGTACATATGAGCTTAATGGCTCTTAATAAATTCATAACTCAGACTTTGAGTGGTCTTAGTGAGAAAGACTTGATGAATTTAACGATTATGGTTGAATATTTACTCTTAATAAGTTCATAACCCAATGTTGAGTGGGTAGTAGTCCTATCGCGAAAGACTAAATGAACTTACCGCTAGAGAAAATGAGTTTTCTTAAACACTTAATGAATTCAAAGCCAAGAGTTTGGGTGATCCTATTAAGAATGAATTATTGAATTCACCAGCTAAATAGGTTGAGTATTTATTCTTAATGATTTCTTATACATAGTTTGGGTGGTTCATTTAATATAAACTTGAAGAATTTACTTTATTTATTGTGAGGTTGAGGTATTATAAAAATCTCTTAATTATTTCATTGTCCATACGTAGGTGGCTTATGTTGAGATAAACCTGATTAAATAACATGCGTAAGTGAGAAAGATTATCCACATTCTATAAAAAATATTGGGTCATTTTTTTATCCTAAGGAAAAAGGGTTATATATATATACATTTGTATATATACTTTGTAGACACATCGTTGACTTAGGTTGATGAAGGGGTTAGTTGTGTGTTATGAGTTCACCTTAATCTTAGAAAGTTCAAGATACGTTCACTTATCTAAGATAATAATTACTCATCACCACTACGTATAAGTTCCAAATACGTTCACTAGTACTTAAGCAACTGTCAGAACCGTCTTTCAGTTGGGCCCCGAAATTGGGCTTCGACGTGAATGAATTGGGTTAGAGTCTCCACCGACCATTTTAAAATGAATTTAGGTGGGTCGGACACCATCTTACATGATCTGTGTTGTACCAGAAATGTGTCGGGTTCGGGAGTCGGTTACGGTCAAGGAAGGATTAGCACCCTTGAACCACCCTTTCGGTACTAATTAATTTGTCGATTGTCTTTAATTGCGAAAAATTAGAAATGAAAATTAAAATTTAAAATACTCGATTCAAATTACTTACCTTTAATCGATTGAATTACCACTGAAAATGTCGAAAAAATGTTAGAAGGTAAAATAAAAATAAATACGAAGGAAAAAGAAAAGGAGAAAAATAATATATATATATATATATATAGATTAATATAATAAAATAAAATAAATAGCAGGGATAAACAAAAGTTAGTAAAAAAATAAACATAAAATAATAGAAAATAATAAAGTTATAATAAAACAAAAAAAATAAATAAATAAGAAGGTTAGTTTTAAAAAAAATAAAACAAAAAAAGGAAAAAAATAAAATAATCTAATATATATATATTACGAGAAAAAGGAAAATAATAATAAAAAATAATATATATATATATAATAAAAGAGGTAACAATTAAATAATAAAAAAATGAAATAATATAGAACAAAATAGAAAAAGGATTAAATTGAATTAATAACAAAATAGGTTGCGAAATTAAGATGAATTCGGAGTACAAAACTAAAATGAGGGATCTAAATGAAATATTTAAAAAGACAGGAGGACCAACAACATAGTTTACCCATTATGCTAAAACACGCGGACCCTACGAGTTGGATCGGGTTATCCTCGTGGGTCGGGTTGGCTTAATGGGTTGATATATAACCAAAGTTTAACCCCCCCCCCCATTTCTCATATTTCTCTCATTTTCCCTTCTCCTCAGAATAGTCACACCCCATTCTCTCTCAATATTCCCAGACACGGCCACCGCTCGGCCGCCAACTGTTGTACCGGCCACCGCGTCGACCGTCGGCGATGGTGGCCAAAAAAAACCCAAAGCCTCACTGAATGTCCCTCTCAACGTCGTGAACCCAAAACTAGCCACCAAACCCCCAAAATCGACCCCAACAATCGTAGATCTAACATGCAATACTTAGTTTTCACCTTTTTTCGTCGTGACTTTCTGACTTTCGGCGGTCCTCCGGTTTTGAGGCTTAGCTCCTCTTGGTTCCCTTCTATTTTTATATGGTTTTTGCTTTGTGTTTCTTTCTTCTTGTGGTTCAATTTAGTGGCGTTTGGTTGATGTCGTTGTGTGGATGGTACTGTGATGTGTAGTGTTCTCTGGCAGTGTACTCTCGTTGATGCTTTTGGTTTAATGTTCTCGTGTTTTTCTGTGTGGTTTTCTGTCGATTTTGGGTACTATTGTTTCTCGATGATGATGGGTTTTTTTCCTCTGTTGGTTTCCGATATATGGCATTTATATATCCCCATTGGAGGGCTGTTTTCGGTGATTTCTGGGACGATCTCGGATATTCTAGGGTCATTTGTTCGTGGTTGACCGGCCATCCCGGGATGGGCTAGTCCCGGCATTTCAGCCGGCCATTTTGCGTGACCATTCGGCTTTCCCCCTATGTGGTGCCCCCTTGATTGAAAGCTGGAAAACCCTAGCTTGGACTCTGGGCTGGGTCAGGCCCATTCTGTGGACTGCATTTTTATGGACCTAGACAAACACCGAATAAAAAATAAAATATAATAATAATAATAATAATAATAAATAAATAAGTAAATAAAAAAATAATAATAATAAATAATATACTTGCAAAAACATATAATATATAGATTTTAAAAATGCTTTAAAAATTATATATTATATATGTTTTCAAAAATATTTAAAAAACTATATATTATATCTTTTCAAAATGTTTTTTTTAAAAACTATATAATATATAAATGTTTTCAAAAAATGTTTTAAAAACTATATAATATATAAATGTTTTCAAAACTATATATTATATAAGTGTTTTCAAAAATGTTTTAAACTATATAATATATAAATGTTTTCAAAAATGTTTTTCAAAACCATATATGTATAAAAACAAAACAACTCCAGGCGAAAATGAGTGTCTACAGTTGCTCCTCTTTGTCCTTTTTCATGGAACGAAAAATAGGACAAAGACAAAAGGACACAAATTTTCGCTTGGTGGAGTTGAAAATTGACTTGAATTAGGAATAACTCCCTGTCGAATTTGAGTCGCGGTTGACTCCCCCGTCGCGAGGTCGAGTTCATCTTGAAATGATATGGAATTGAAACCGTAGTTCAGAATTTGAATCAGAATGTGGCTTCTTATTGTCATTCGTTCTTCTTCTCGATTTAAAGACCTTTGTTAAAAATTCGACTGGAAAGTAGTTCCTTGACTCCATCATGAGATTAATAGGCCCTTGAGCCGAATGAAATCGGACTCAAAAGGTCTTTGTTGACAGATAGCTTTTCTCGATTTAAGTTATGCTATCAGAAAACAGTTCATTGTCACTAAGGCACGACTGAACCAGATCTTCTTCTCGACTTGAAAACCTCGACTGCAACCGGACAATAGTGCGATTGATGTGTCATCGAGCTGAATGGAATCAAATCGACAATTTTATTGACAGATAGCCCTTCTTGTCTTGAGCTATTCTGTAAATTTGGTTCACCTCTGAGCTGAGTGTAATCAAACTCGAAGGTCTTCGGTGGGCAGATAGCCTTTCTCGACTTAAGCTATGCTGCAAATAATGTGCCTTGGAGCTGAGCGTAGTCGAACTCGAAGGTCTTTCGGTGATAGATAACCCTTCTAGCCTTGAATTTTGTTATAAATGATGTGCCCTTGAAGCTGAGTGTAATCGAACTCAAGGGTCTTTGGCAGATAGCCCTTCTCGACTTAAGCTATACTACAAATGATATGCCTTGGAGCTGAGCGTAGTTGAACTCGAAGGTCTTTGGTTGGTAGATAACCCTTCTCGACTTGAGTTATACTGCAAATGATGTTCCCTCAACGCTGAGTGTAATCAAACTCGAGATTCTTTGGGTGGCAGATAGCCCTTCTCGACTTAAGTTATTCTGCAAATGATGTGCCTTTGAGCTGAGAGTAGTCAAACTCGAAGATCCTTGGGTGGAAGATAACCCTTCTAGCCTTGAGTTATGCTGCAAATGATGTGCCCTCGACGTTGAGTGTAATCGAACTCAAGGGTATTTGGTTGGCAGATATCCCTTCTCGACTTAAGTTATACTGTAAATGATGTGTCGTTGAGCTGAGCGTAGTCGAACTCAAAGGTCTTTTGTTGGCAGATAACCCTTCTAGCCTTGAGTTATGCTGCAAATGATGTGCCCTCGACGATGAGTGTAATCTAACTCGAGGCTCTTTGGTTGGAAGATAACCCTTCTCGACTTAAGCTATCATGTAAATGATGTGCCTTGGAGCTGAGCGTAGTCGAACTCAAAGGTCTTTGTTGGAAGATAACCCTTCTCGACTTAAGTTATACTGCAAATGATATGCCTTGGAGCTGAGCGTAGTCGAACTCGAAGGTCTCGGTGGCAGATAGCCCCTCTAGCCTTGAGCTATGCTACAAATGATGTGCCTTGGAGCTGAGCGTAGTCAAACTCAAAGATCTTGGCTGACAGACAACCCTTGAGTTATGTTGCCAATAGTTTATTAAAAAATGGCTTCCCTTCACAGGTCTAAGCCGGTCGTAATTCTCCAGGTGGTTCCCCTGAGCGGGTCTGAACCAAGTAAAGTAATTTTTGGATGAATCCCCTTCACAGGAAAGTCCACTGATAAATTTTTTCAGCCGGATATCTCCCGTCGTGGAATTGAAACCTGACTTAAAAATGTCAATCGGGAACTAGCCACTTGACATTGAGTTAATCTGAATTGGTCCTTTTCTGAACTGGTTCTCGAACTAATCTGAAGTTGATTATCGATCTTTCAATCTATCGAATTGGTTGAGGTGTATCTTCTTACTGCTGAGTTAAGCGACCACCATCAATCTTTAAGGTGCTTTCGAATCGAGTATCCTTCGTCTTGAAGTCGAAACTTGACTCTAAAAGCTGTAAAAAAATCATGTATGAGAAAAAAATGAATGTGATACTCTTAAGTATGCCTAAGATGCATGTAACACGAATGAGTTATGTTTTATCTCTTGGATTAGAGTCTTGTGTTTTGTCTGCCAATCTGGTCCTTGATCGTGCCCCATTTGCTTCTCGAGCTTTGGCTTTACAAACCTTTCATATTTGAGACTGTCATGTTTGAAATTTTTTTTCTCATTTTTCTTGTTTTCGGAGGGAAAAGGAAAACAATTCTGTAAAATATTGTTCGCAATTGAATCAAATTGTAAACATGAGTTAAAAGTATATCAAAGGAATCAATAGCTCTTTTAATGCTTTCAGAGTTATAGCTCTTTGACAAATGTTCAAATGGATGAGCTGACTTTAGGTTGACCTAAGGTTTCATCAATGAAAAGGTCATTTTTTTGGTTATTGCAACATGTTTTTCTTTGGCTTGGCATTTTAAATGGATACAGACAAAATGACGCAACTAGAATTATCAATTACTAGACCTTCTATTTCGGTTCTCTGAAATCTTCCATTTGTTCAAGTTTTGAAAGTTCCTCTAACAAAGGCAGTGCAGAAATATCAGTCTAAAAATGAAATTATTGAGTGCTCATGTGAATTTGACTATAATAGGTGTTCCTTAACTCCCTTAGTCCATTATTACCGAAAATTTCTTGCTTAGATAAATTTGATTTAACTTGTCGTTATCTGGCTAGCTGGATCCATAAAGCCGGAGCGTTTAACCAATTGCTTTAGAGGGACAACTTAACATTATAGTTATTTTTATCAAGTTAACTGAAAGGTTCATCTCATCACAAAGTCTTCGGCCAAACAATAGCAGTGGAGCAAACACCGAATTGCCAAGTGTTCGAGCAATGTCATGGTTTGAACGTAATCTATTCAGAAAGCCAGGGCTTTCAAGTTTCCTCTATAACCAATTGCCCTAGTGGAATAGCTCACCTTTACGAATTTAATTTCTTAAGATTGTCAAGAAGAACCTGTTATAGTCTAGGTGTTTGTTGAAGGTAAAACAAATCATCTTTAGAGTTCAATTTCCAAACAACTGACCTAAACTAGATTTGCTTACTTGACTATTCCATCTATTAAGATCATTATCATCACTGAACGTCTTAAACAAAAAGTATAGTAATTTCCATATGTAAACGATGCCCCATGTTGTTCACACCTATGCACACCTAAATACCAAGCCTTATTAAGGGAGAAGACTACATTATTTATTTGCAAGAGAAGGTCAAAAGTCATTGTTTTTATCAGTTTTTGATCATGTTAACTTGTTAAAGATCTATAATTCTGAATCATTTACAGAGTTTTTTAATTCAGTTAATATTCAAAGAATTGCAAGTTTGCAAATGTGATTCATTACTCAGCATCTTTAAAGTAACATAAATTTATTTAAAAGTCCTTACAAAAACTTGAGAAAAAAAAAACAAACTCAAACAGAATGCCTCAAATGATGAAATAATCTTCCTCACTTGGATGCCCCCAAGTTGTTGAAGTTTATCCAGTTCTGGTTACACATCTTCTGCACGAATCTCTTGAATGCGTAACAATTCTCAATTGTGTGCCCTGGGACACCGCCGTGATATTCACAATGAGCATTCTCGTCATACCATTTGGGGTATGGGGGCTTCATGGGTTCCACCGGATATGGTGACACTACATGGGTGTCAAGATGTTACTGGTAAAGCTCTTTGTAGGTCATGGGAATAGGGTCGAAATGTTCCCTTTCCCTCATTGGTTCTCTAGAATCTTGTTTAGAAGTACCTGACCGTACAACTATATTTGATTTCGGTTTGGAGATTGTAACACCTTTACTGGCATGATTGATGTTGTTAACCCCTCTATCCTTCTCCCTCATAGGAGGTTTTTTACTGGCTTCCCCCATCCTTAATCTTGCCTTGTTTTATGGTTGACTCGATCATTTCTCTGGCCATAATCAAGTATGAAAAGCTTCCTATGTGATCGCAACCAGGTGTCTGAAGTATGAAGTCTTCAGGGTCTGTACGAAAAGCTTTCGGGTTTCCTTTTCATCTAAATATAAATGAACTTGTACAACGAAATCTCTCCATTTTTGTGCGTATTGCCTGAAACTCTCGTTATGCTTCTTTTCCATTCTTTGTAGCATAACTCGATCGAGCTTTATGTCATTAACATGCTTGTATTACTCCAGAAATAACTTGGCCAAGTCCTTCCAGGTATTGATATTTGATCGTCTTAGCTGGTTGTACCACCGGATTGCTGAGCCCGACAGACTCTCCTGGAAGCAGTGAATCGGGAGTTGGTCGTTTCCTCCATATCCTGTCATCTTTTGGTAGATCATGATGATGTGAGTGGATGGGAAACTGGTCCCGTCAAACTTCTCGAATTCTGGGGCCTTGAATTTCGGATGAAGAACTAAGTTTGAGACTAGACTGAGTTTCGCGACATCAATTCCATGGTAGTCATGGTCTCCTTTAACTACCTTCATTTGATCCTCCAATTGCTTGATTTTCTCCTCCATCTTCTTTGTTTTGTCTTCTTCATCCAAATCCGGTATATGGTAATAACCCAGATTGTTCTCAAGGTTGAATACAGTAGTCTGTATCTTTACAACAGATGGGGTCTTTGCTTTTGCAGTGGATAAGTCCCCTTGAAGTTCCGGTAAGATTCCAGGTGTGATAACTACTTGTGGGGTAGGTGACTTAGCTACCCCTTCCGATGAACCTGCCCAGGTGCACTCGCTTGATGTAGTCCAGACAACTTGGCCACAATTTGATCGACCAAGGACTCTTGGTTTTTCATGATTGTATCCAGAGTACTCAGACAACTCTAGTTTATCTTATCTTCTAGCTCTTTCTGGAGTTTCAACATGTTTTCCTCAATCTGTACAATTATGGCTTCCATCTTTTTCTTCTTCAGGCGGGTGTTATATGGATGGGGTGTGTTCAATGCTTGAGGTGGTGTATTCAGTATTCGTTCCTTTTGATGAGACATTCTTCCGTTAGTTAATGTGAATGCAAAGAAAATAACAAAATGAAAAATATGTCTAAATGCATGATGCATGAAATGTTAAAGGCATTGATCCAAAAATGTGTTTGTTATTATAAATAATCCTTATTGGGGACAAAAGTGTTACATCTGAAGAGACAAAAAACTTTTTGATGGCATAGATCCCGAACAGCCTCTGACAAGTTGATTCGTCTTCTGTCATTTCTATCACCGGTTGAATATGTTATCCAACCGTTCTGGCTCCTTTGACTAAACTTGTGCAAGTGACGAGCTGCTTGCCCCAAAAAAAGGTCTTGAAGGGTTGCATCTCTGACTTTCACTCTCTGCCGAGCTTGTTTCTAACGAAAGTGCCATTGGAACCCTCCATCCGAAGTCTATCTGCTTGTTTTTTGAATTCGTCAATAATGGCCTCCAGTGTAGCTAGGGTTTCACCATTCCTTCCTTGTTGTTTTCGAAAGGACTCTCCGGGTAAGGAACCTTTTCCTTGTCTTGCCCCTACAACCTTTGTTAGCTCAAAACGTTGACCTTTGGTGTGCTCGGCGAAAATCCCGGTCCAATCTGAGTATTCCTTACCATAGCTGGACATCTGAGCTTTTCATCTCTTGTATTATAACCCCTTTGTCTATTAATGTAGATTATTTATGCTTAACGAACACGTTTTTGGTGGATCAACACCTCTTTTGAATGAATGATGCAAAAGATGAAAGTAAAATAAAAGAGAAAAAAATGAAAAAAAGTTAGTGAGGTGAAAAAAACAATCATGAAAATAAAAGTCCTACCCCACATGCTTATTATTCCTACTCGGACATGATCTCTATCCCGCATGCTAATTTCAAGCAAATCCTAACCGCATATTTGTCTAGTTCGCATGCTTTGAACAGAAAGTAAATTAGGAAAGAAAGAAGTCTAGGGTTTGGAATGAGGTTTTGGGGTGGGCTCTAATTCCCTGTTTTCTCTCGGTTTAGGTTCTAAAGAAGGTACTCGAGTTCTCCTTACTGGTGCCCCCTTGGGCTTGCCAGACCCTTAGTCCTAAGTCCATTACAAGAATTTGTGGACTGAGTTAAACTCGAGAGGATACATTCTCTTATGCCCGCAGGGTGAATAAATTCACACGAAGACATAAGGTGTATGAATCCCGAAGGTTACTTGCCAGGCCCGCACGGAGAATAAATTCTCACGAAGGCATCGCTTTTACCACCACTTAAAAAGGTTATGAAAAACTTTTCAAAAATCTGAAATCATTGAAAAAAAATGTTAGTACAACTATTTATTTAAAAAAAATAATCAAAGGTAAATAATTGGAATTGAATAAATAAATTTAAATTTAAATTTACTATTTTCACATAAAAAGACAACCGAGAATTAATTCTGGCCTGACTCACTTACCTATCCCTAGTGGAGTTGCCAAGCTGTCAGAACCGTCTTTCGGTTGGACCGCAGAATTGGGCTTCGACGTGAATGAATTGGGTTAGAGTCGCCACTGACCATTTTAAAACGAATTTAGGTGGGTCAGACACCATCTTACCTGATCTACGTTGTACCACAAATGTGTCGAGTTCGGGAGTCGGTTACGGTCAAGGAAGGATTAGCACCCTTGAACCGCCCTTTTGGTACCAATTAGTTTGTTGGTTGTCTTTAATTGCGAAAAATTAGAAATTAAAATTAAAATTTAAAATACTCGATTTGAATTACTTACCTTTGATCATTTGAAATTACCACTGAAAATGTTGAAAAAATGTTAGAAGGTAAAATAAAAATAAATACGAAGGAAAAAGCGAAAGAGAAAAACAATATATATATATATATATATATATATTAATATAATAAAATAAAATAAATAGCAGGGATAAACAAAAGTTAATAAAAAAAGAAACAAAAAATAATAGAAAATAATAAAGTTATAATAAAACAAAAAAATAAATAAAAAAGGAAGGTTAGTTTAAAAAAAGGAAATAAAACAAAAAAAAGAAAAAATTAAAATAATCTAAAATATATTTATTACGAGAAAAAGGAAAATAATAATAAAAAACAAAAAAATATATACATAATATAAAAGAGGTATCAATTAAATAGTAAAAAAATGAAATAATATAGAACAAAACAGAAAAAGGATTATGTTGAATTAATAACAAAATAGGGTGTGAAATTAAGATGAATTCGGAGTACAAAACTAAAATGAGGGATCTAAATGAAATATTTAAAAAGAGAGGAGGACCAACAACATAGTTTACCCGTTATACTAAAACACGTGGACCCTACGATTTGGATCGGGTCATACTCGTGGGTCGGGTTGGCTTAATGGGTTGATATATAACCCACGTTTAACCCCCCCTATTTCTCATATTTCTCTCATTTTCCCTTATCCTCAAAATTGCCACACCCCATTCTCTCTCAATACTCCCAGACACGGCCACCGCCCGGCCGCCAACCATCGCATCGGCCATCGCATCGGCCGCCTGTGATCGTGGCTGGAAAAAACCCAAAGCCTCACCGAATGTCCCTCTCAATGTCATGAACCCAAAACTAGCCACCAAACCCCCAAAATCGACCCCAACAACTGTAGATCTAACATGTAAGCCTCTGTTTTCACCTTTTTCGTCGGTGACTTTCTAACTTCTAGCGGTCCTCCGGTTTTGAGGCTTGGCTCCTCTTGGTTCCCTTATGTTTTTATATGGTTTTTTCTTTGTGTTTCTTTCTGCTTGTGGTTCGATTTAGTGACGCTTGGTTGATGTCGTTGTGTGGATGGTACTGTGATGTGTAGTGTTCTCTGGCAATGTACTCTCGTTGATGCTTTTGGTTTAATGTTCTCGTGCTTTTCTGTGTGGTTCTCTGTCGATTTTAGGTACTGTTGTTTCTCGATGATAATGGGTTTTTGTCCTCTGTTGGTTTCCGATTGATGGCATTTATATAGCCCCGTTGGGGCTGTTTCCGGTGATTTCTGGAACGATCCCAGATATTATGGGGTTATTTGTTTGTGGTTGAACGGCCATCCCGGGATGGGTCAGTACCGGGATTTCGACCGGCTGTTTCGCGTGACCGTTCGACTTTCCCCCTATGCGGCGCCCCCTTGACTGAAAGGTGGAAAACTCTAGCTTGGACTCTGGGCTGGGTAGGCCTGTTTTGTGGACTGCTTGGACTGCATTTTTTTGTACATGGACAAACACCGAATAAAAAATAAGAAATAATAATAAAAATAATAATAATAAAAATAAATAAATAAATAAATAATAAAAATAAAATAAAAAATAATATACTTTTAAAAACCTATAATATATGGATTTCAAAAATGTTTTAAAAATTATATATTATATATGTTTTCAAAAATATTTAAAAAACTATATATTATATATTTTCAAAAAAATTTTAAAAAAAACTATATAATATATAAATGTTTTCAAAACTATATAATATATATATGTTTTCAAAATGTTTTAAAAACTATATATTATATAAATGTTTTGAAAAAATGTTTTAAAAACTATATAATATATAAATGTTTTCAAAACTATATATTATATAAGTGTTTTGAAAAATGTTTTAAACTATAAAATATATAAATGTTTTCAAAAATGTTTTTCAAAACCATATTATATATATATATATATTAAAAATGTTTTCAAAAACTATATAATATATACTTATTTTCGAAAATCGTTTTCCGAAAATTATACATTATATTTTGTCAAAAACATTTTCAAAAAATAAATAAATAAATAAATAAATAAATAAATATATATATATATATATATATGTGTGTGTGTGTGTGTATAAAAACAAAATAACTTCGGGCGAAAATTAGTGTCTACAGCAACTAATCTCGTTATTGCTCTTCTCATGTTTTAAATTCAAAATTATCTTTTGGGTTTCCAAAAGAATTCTTTCGCATTAGTGAGGGAATGTTTGTAATGCTTAAGGTTGTATGAGCACGTATCCCACATTAGGAAGGAAAATGCCTTTGGGAAGGTATTTATTGGGTACTGTTTTCCTTCCTTAGTGAATATGGTTAAACAACTTCCTCGAATGTGTGTGTCTCCGTTTGGTTGGCTCGGTTCGGTTTGTTGTCGTGGTCATGATAATACGTGTCTTCGATATGTATGTGCGCATTCTATCTTTTTAGAGAAAATTTGTAGGGATTTACTCTTCTATTTTCTAAAATTGTGAAATAGTGTTTTTCTTTGAATTTTATAGACCATAAAGATAATTTTGAAACAGAAAGTTTTATTGTTGTAATTTAATAGCACTATTACTGATTTTTTGTAGTTGCCAGCGTAACTTTTGGAGAGCTCTCTAACTGTTTCTAATAAGGCAGTACATGAACGATTTTATATCCTTTACGGTTGTTTGTTACAACTGTTAAGACACTTAATTCTAGACATTTATCTACTATTTAATAGTTGTTTTTACAACTATATTTTATGAGTGAATCTGGACAGGTTTGAGTAGAATTCATCCAGTTGTAGCATATTAATTACAGAAATTAATCAATGGTTTTTACAAAAATTAAATTAGAATTTTATTACTGATTTTGTTTAAATGGCATTTTTAACCCCATTTTCGTTATATAAAATATCTGGTCATTTTCAACTTTTTAAATTAGCTTAAGCACCTCCCCATTTTCTTAAAAAGCATGATCTTTCCTCTAAAAGTTTTCTTGAAAAAAAAAACTTTCTAACATTCTTTTCGTGCTAAGAGAAAGGCAGCATCACCGTTATTCCATTCAATGTTTCATGTGTATGAAATTTGGAGAGTCATGCTAATATCAGGGTGTCATTCGTCCATTGTAGTGGTTATACACATCGAGGTAAATTCACTTCTAAGGCAATGGTTAATACTACGACATGGTTGATCGATTTCTTGGTTATTTTCCAATCATTATTAACACCTCATTTTGCAATAGTCTATTTTCCAATAGTTTGTGTAGATATTCAATTTGTCCGGGGTCTTATTCAAAGCCCAAATTACAAAGGGTCATTTGATCCAATTCCAGCAACCCAACCCAAGACCCGTTTGGGGCCAGAACTGATCCAAGCCTAAGGGAAACCCTAAATTTTGATAAGGTTTCCATAACCCTCTAATGTTGCGCATCAGGAGTCGTTGGATTCAGGGAGATCCAACGGTATGCATGCTTTAGTCATTAGGGTTCTAGGACCCTTCAGTCGCCACCTTGAAGCGCAACCTTCGGATCTGGACCCATCCAACGGTCCAGATCACGTTCTGCTGCCAACCCATCTCGATCACTAAGTTGCCACCGCCGTTGGACCCAATTACGACGGTCGACCATCCCACGTGAACCTTAACAACCTGCAATATCAAGAGAAACACGACAGAAGACTCAGAACCAAGTTTCAAGGCAGCAAAACCCAAGTCAATGAAGATAAACTTGCAGTAGACTCACGGGATTTTGAAAGAGAAATCAGAAAGCAAAAAATATTGTAAAATCTGGTTCTATATAGACCAGAACCAAAATGTTGTAAGGGGTTGGACCCTCAGATATTTTTCCAGGGAAGAAAAAGCAATAAATATCAAATATTTAAGAAAAAACTGAGAGTCATCAGCGAGGGAGAGGAACAGCAAATAGAAAGAAAACGAAAATCAACCAGAAACCAACAGGAAGAGAAACCATTTTAAAAAAGCCTTAGAGATCCACTTTCAATCCATCAGTAACCAAAAAGGGACGAGAGCGAAGAAACTCACCTTTAAGTACTCACTGCCTTTGTTAAGAGTCCAGAACCCGCTGTAAGAAGGTAAAACCCTTCACCTTCTGTGTTTCCCAGCCGTGCATGACGTTTTGGGTCTCGGGTTCAGGGGTTTTGTTGGGTTCTGGGTAGGACCGTCTAGGCGGGGCTTGTGTGGCTCCCCATCGGAGCCGTTGAACGGCGGTTGCGAAGGTTTCTGTTAGGGTGGGATATAAGGCTCGGGTTCGTTTGGTTAGCAGCGGGTTTTGAGAGCTATGTCTCGGGTTAAGGTTTGGTTTTAGGTAGAGGTCTGCTTCGAGTTATCGTCGGGGCTTGTGTGGCTCCCCATCGGAGCCGTTGAACGACGGAGGCCGCGGTGGCCTTCTGTCTCGTTTAGGGTTGAGAGACGGGAGAGCAGAGAGGATATGGGAGAGGCAGAGAACGGCGAGGGGATGTATTTTCTGGATGGAGAGGGAAATGAGTTTAGGTTAGGAAATTTACCCTAATTTCCACTATATTAATATGTCAAAACGACGTAGCTTTGGGTAGTGTTGAAACGACGGCGTTTTGTTATCGTGGGAAAATATCCCGTGTTTTGAGGGAGGGGTTAATCTCGTTCAGGGCCCATAGATTTTAAGTCCATTTCGATTTGGTCCCAAAGTGACTTTGCTGTTTTCTGATTTTGGCCTTAAATTTCCAGCGGTTTACACGTTAGTCCTGAATCCTGCTAGGCCGATTTTATTGTTGTTTTTACATTGGATGCATAGTTTTAGAAACTTGCATTTTGATCCTATGTAATATTTTGGTTATATCATGTTTGGACTGCCCAGAAATGAAAATGTTATGAAAAGATCCTGTGATTTAGTTTCTTTGTATTTTAGTCCTATGTTTTGTTGTATTTAAATCTTTTTTGTCTTAAACATTTGACATCCACATTTTTGTATGTTGCATTTTAGTCCTGAGTGTGTTTTGTTTTATTTTGTTTTTAGTCCCTTGTAATGAGAATAGTTTCATTTCAGTTCTTAGTATTCAGTACGGTATAATGCTAGCATTTCTACCTTAATTTGTATTTTATTCATAAGTAGGATATTAAAGTTTAATTTAAATATAATTATTTTCTGAAATTTTATAATTTGTTATGCTATGTTTTCGTTGGTTGTGTTTAGGCCACCTTTGTCATTAAGTATAGCTATGTATAGATATATATATATATATATATATATATATATATATATATATATATATATATATATATATATATATATTTTATAAAATATGTATGTGATCTTTATTGAAATATCACATTCCGAGCATGTTGTTAGTGTTTGTATATTTAGGTGTAGTTTTTATGCATGTTTAGCCTCATGTGCATGACTCGATCTAATCACATAATCGGAATTAAGGGTAATGCCCTTTTAATCTAAAATTATCAGAATGGCTTTCCTTAACTTACAGGAAAGTTGTTTTGACGATTTTAAATTAAAATGGTATCCCGTCAGTAACGCCTAATTAAATTTGGATATATCATTGTAAAATTTGGGAGAGAAAGAAAAGGAAATATTCGACTATTTAAACTTTTCGAGAAAAGCGATATTTTTAAATAATCGAATATTCTTTATCTTTCTAATGACTTGGTAATTTTAAATTAAATCTATTTTGTTGCTTTGAATGTTGCAAATTTGCATGTTTGTCGTTTAAAGGGATCATTAATCAAATCAAATTTGAACTTGTGAAATTCGTTGCAAAGAAATTAATTAATCGACTAGGTACCGATTTAAGGCGTTGTGGGGGTGCTAATCCTTCCCCACGCGTAACCGACTCCCGAACTTGGATTTTGGTAACGTAGACCGTAAATTTGTCGTTTTAATTAAAATTAATTTTTATTTAAAATGACAATGTTTTTTGGGTGCTCAATCACACCCTAATCAAAGATTGGTGGCGACTCCTCGAACCTTATATTTTTATCGTAAAGGAATTTCCAATTTTTCGAAACGAGAGGTTTTCTAAAATCGCACTGTTTTTAATTAAAAATCCAATTGAAAAGATAATAATTAAAAATGACGCGGTTTCCAAAATCACCCCGCCGTTTAAAAATCGTTTCGACAGCTTGGCGACTCCGCTGGGGACACTTTTAGAGAGTCAGGCCTATAGTCGATTAATTAATTGTCTTTGCAAACGAAAGTTATAAGTTCGCTTTGATTTGGTTTTTGATCCCTTATTTGTTTGAATTGTTTTGGGTGCATCTTAATTTGTAATTTGGGTTAATGAGTAAATAGTTGTACTAATGTGTGATCTACATGTTTTCAGTTTTCTGACTTTCACTTTAGTCTATTGTTTCTCTTGGATCGAGGCAAAGGATTATGAGTTTCCCCACTGTTGCTGTAAACCTTTAATATTTAGAGCATTCTTACTGTGCTCTATCCCGTTAGGTAGGGGTGAACGCTACGCTTACGTGAGAAAAATTATTTTTCTTCGCATGGGCTTTAGCAAGTAACCTCTGGGGTACATGCCTTATGTTTACGAGTGAAACATTGAGTTTCCTCGCATGGACATAGGGAAATGTATCCTCTCGAAATTGAACTTGATACGTTTTAAGCCTATAATGGGCGAGGATCGAGGGTCTGGCAAGCCCAAGGGGGCACCAGCAAAGGACAATTCGAGGACCCTTTTAGAAATACTGAAACTCTGCCCATCTTATGTCGAATCTCTGTCCGCAGACACAAAGGGGAAACTCATTCTAACTTTTCCCTCGAATTTATTTGTTGCAAAAAAGCATGTGAATTAGATACCATGCGGTTAGGATTTTTTATGAATAACGAAACCTGAGAGTAGATACCATGTTGGGTAGGATCTACTAAAGCATGATTGGGTATATATCATGTTGGGTAGATATCATGTGAATAAGGTTTAAGATGTATATATTTTCTATCTCCATGTTGTTTATGTATTCTTCGACTATTCATTGTATATACTAACACAGTTTTATTTTTGTTTGTGTTTTGTGTTTTATTTATTACTGCTGCATTGCATCATCATTCATGAAGAAAGGTGTTGATTCACAAGGTGGTCATAAAAGTAGAAGGCGGTCATAAAATGGACAAGAGCTTTCATAACAAGGAAGTGGATAACGCAGAAGTGAGGTCGTGGTCCGAGGAAAATCAGAGGAAAAAAGGTGACAGTTTGACTGAAGATTACATATCAGTACTACCAGAGGTTGCTCCGGTCAGTCTAAAGCAAAACGATTTGCAAGAGTTACGCGAAATTTGGGAAAGTTGGAATTCTGGTGTGAAATACTCTTTCTGGCAAAAGTATGGTGACATCGCCCTTCTGTTGTACGTAAAAGTAAACGAACCCCTAATCAAAGATCTCGTCCAGTTTTGGAATCCCGCATATAGCTGCTTCACTTTCAACAAGGAAGACATGACTCCCACGTTAGAAGAATACACCTCCTTGTTTCATTTCGAGACGATACACTTGGACCGAATCTACTCAAAAGCCTCAAGGACACAATCCTTTAAGAGCAAGCTCGCAAGGATTACTGGGATGGGAGAGAAGTGGGTTGCTGATCGAATCGAAAAGAAGGGAGAGTCCGATTGCTTCCCTTGGTCATGCCTCAAGGAGCTCATTGTCAAGCATAGCGATATCGAGAAGAGCATGGAGATGTTCGCCTTGGGAATTTATGGTTTGATGATTTTCCCGAAAGTTCTTTATCACGTGGAAGCCGCAGTGGTCGATTTATTCGAGCGTTTGGAAAGGAAGATAAACCCTGTTCCTGCGGTTTTGGCTGAAACATTCAGAGCACTTAGCAGTTGCAGAAGAGCTGAGAGTAGCCGCTTCACCGGGTGTGTCCAGTTGCTTACTGTTTGGATACGCAGTCACTTCTGGAAAATTGACCGAGAGTATAGTCGACGGTTTTCTACGGCCTATTCACCCTTAAAAGATTTCCTCACTAAAGAGTGGCCAGAGCATCTCACCAGGAAGGATTGGGTCTCACTCTTCAGAAATTTACAGGAGCATGATATAGTGTGGCGTGTCCCCTGGTTAGCTTTTGTGGATGTCTTGTACAAATGCGGGGATTCCGATTGGGTAACCCTATTAGGGTTATGGGGTGGAGTAGGTTATGTGCCACTGATGGTACTGAGGCAATTTGGGGCACGCCAATTCATCCCAGCTACATCCGGTCTGAAGGCATCTGAGTTTGTGTACTGTGGAGATCACTACAAGAAGACTGCTCGTGCAATGTCAGATGCGTGGAAGTCAACCTTTAGAACTGATTTCGTAGTAGCTGAGGTCATGCTGACCCCAGATTACGTGGCATGGAGGGCGGTGCGAAAGAATGATATCCTTCCGTTGGCGGATCGTAACCAAACAATTCCTTTGGAAGCACAGTTTAAATACGTACCGTCTAAGTTGGAGATACTAAAGAGTGAATTCGAAGCGGAAATCGCCAGGAAGGAAGCAGAGTGTGAGGCCCTTAGACAAAAGAATTTCATGTTGGACATCGATAGGGGGTTCTATAATACACAGTTTGAGCTTATGCGCAAGAGAAAGGATGAAGTGGAGGCCAATCTCACTAGTTTACAGAGCGATTACCAAAAGATGAGTCGAGCACGGGCAATTGCTGGCCTCGGGAGAACTTCAGAGCAGTGGCGGTTAGAGCTCCGGGCTGAGAGGGATCGTCGAGATAGAGACGTCAGAGCCGAGAGAGAGCACCGATTCAGAGAAGTAGAGACAGAGAAGAAGAAAAGAAATCAAGAACTTGAGTCCGAGAGAAGGTCCTGGGTTAGGGCACTGAAGAGCGAAAGGACAGAGGCTAAAGAGTTAAGACAAAGGTACACCTTGAGCAAGAAGCGAGAAGAAGAATTGCATGCTAATATTGAAGAACTCATAATGAAGGCAAATAACATGCAACTTGAACTTGAGGTTAGAAAGCAAAGAATCGACGAGCTCGAAACTGAGAAGAGGCAAAGCAAAGAAGAGCTAAAATTAGAAAGGCAACATCGAGAGAGTGTGCTCCAAGGCAAACAGGATGAAGTATTCCTCTGGATACAGAGGTGCGGAGCAAAGAACGAACGGATAGAGGTACTCAATCAAGAGATGCATGAAATGGAATCAAGGCATGAGGAAGAGTTAGCTCGAGCCAAGGCAAAGAATGAAGAGTACAGTGCCTACGTTATGCAGCTTGAAAGTTCCTTATCTGCAGAAAACAGTCAGCGTTGCCCAGTGGATCAAAGGGTTAGCCTCGAGGAGAACGCTGCTTTGCAAAAGAAGATTCATGATTTAGAGGCTGCCTTACGAAGCTGCCAGACACAAATCGCTGGTCTCGAGCGCACCGTCCAAGGCACCAGACTGCAATGGCAAAACTCAAACGATCACTTTAGAGACTGGAAGACAAACGTGAATCACGTGATCCGAGAGACCATGAATCAGTTAAGCGGCGTTGCGAGGCAGTTGGGAGAGATGGACCTCCAAGCAAAAGTCATCCAGAGCTATGCCAATCCAGCATCAGGCGTAGGAAAGAGGGTCGATTGGCTTGTCAATCAGATAGTAGAGCTGAACATGAGAGCTAGGCCATTTCTGTAGTGGACTTTTCTTGTAAAGATGATGCTTTTGTCCTAAATGAAAGTTGTTCTAAGACTGATCGCGTCTTATGAATCAATTCCTTTCTGCATGCATTTGCATTTTATTTGCAATTTAAGTTTTGTATTGCATTTTTATCGCACTTTACATAATTTGCATTCATCCTCGAAGCATTAAAATTAACAATAAGGGATACATTACAGAATACTGGGAAATTTCAAGCATCACTATAACACAAGGAAGGCCATGGATGATAAGATTGCTCAAATCGAAAGAACTCAACTGCAATTGCAAGATGATCTAAGGAAAATGCAAGAAGATATGCTTAAGGCTCAAGAGGATATGTTGTCTAAGTTGGCAAATATGCTGGGAGGGAGAAATCCAGAGCACGGAAAGGCCCATGAGCAAACAAGTGAAGAACCACTTTACCCTCCAGGGTTTACCCCGGTACAGTCTCCGAATATCCAAGGAACATCTATCCATACCAAAGTACACATAAATCCCGACGGCGTTGCAGTTAATCCACAACCGGGATCTTGTTCGCATCCCGAAGAAAGCCCATATCACCAGGTCCCGGACCTTGATGAAGAAGCAAAAAAGAGCGAAAACAAGTTGTTGCAGGAGCAATATAAGCAGCTAGCAAATGAAGTACAAGCTATGAAAGAAGATACCAGCTTGTATGGTCTCGACGCTAAGGAACTGAGTTTAGTTCCTGATCTGGTCCTACCTCCCAAGTTCAAAACTCCTGACTTCGAGAAATACGACGGTACCCAATGCCCTTCTGCCCATATCACAATGTTCTGCAGGAAAATGACTGGTTACGTAGGGGACGACCAGCTGTTGATCCACTGTTTCCAGGAAAGCTTAGTGGGCTCAGCATTGCGATGGTATAATCAACTAAGGAGAGTTGATGTCAGGACGTGGAAAGACCTGGCCAAATCTTTTCTTGACCAGTATAAGCATGTGAAGGACGTCAGGCCTAACAGAATGGTGCTGCAAGCAATGGAGAAAAAGCATAGTGAAAGTTTCAGACAATATGCTCAGAGGTGGAGAGAGGTAGCAATACAAGTCCACCCACCGTTGGTAGAGGAGGAAACGAACCTACTTTTTGTTAATACCTTGAAGGCCCCATTTTTCTCACATTTTGTTGGTAATCCTTCTCGAAGTTTTGCTGATATAGTTACGGCGGGAGAAATGATTAAAATGGCGATTAAAAGCGGGAAGCTTGAGGGAGGAGATTCCAGCAATAAACAGCTGATGAGGAAGAAGGAAAACGAAGTCAGCAACGTAAGGCAGTATGATTCCCATAATATCACAGTGTCCCGACCACAGGGAACGGTAGCATCACCCCAAATTGACAATAGGCAAGGGGCAAGAGATCCAAGGAGAGAGAGGCCTCAATTTGATCTGATTCCTATGACTTATAAGGAGTTATTCCAGGAATTATATGATCGACATGTAGTCTCACCTTATCATGTGGACCCTATACAACCCCCGTATCCCAAGTGGTATGATGCTAGTGCTAAGTGCGAATACCATGCAGGGGTTTCCGGACATTCTATTGAAAATTGTCCCGCTTTCAAAAAGGTCGTCCAAGCTCTGAGAAGAAGAAACGTCATCAATTTTGGTGACAGCGAACATCCAAACATAGCCCAGAATCCATTGCCAAACCATGCAGGAGCCAGGATTAATGCAGTCGCTGAAGAGAAAGGAAGAATGACTGTAAAAAATATTAGTGAGGTGATGTCACCCATGTCTTGGGTGTGGTGCCAAATGGTCAAGGTAGGACTATTAAAGACTAATCTACCGTGTGAACAGTTCAACAATGAAGAGATGTGCCACTACCATAACTGCACGAGACACAGTATACAACAGTGTTCTGATTTCTTAGGGCTGGTACAAAAGATGATGGATAGTAAGGAAATCGAGTTCTTCAAAGAAGTGGCTGAGAAAGAAGAAGCGGAAGTTTACGCCTCTGAAGGATCATCCAAAGGGGTCTATAGTGCTAGTTGTCCCCTCGTCATTACTCCCAAGAATCGAGTGGCTGGGAAGGTAGCTCCAAAGGTGATTATTACACCTCCCTCTCCGTTCCCGTACAAAGACAATAAACAGGTACCCTGGAGATATACTTGTCAAATAGGAGAGGTGACAAAGCAACAGGAAGAGGTAGATGAAGTGGGACACATGACCAGGAGTGGTAGATGTTATCACAAAGAACCTGAAAAAAAGATTGCTGTCGAGAAAGGAAAAAGTATCGATGTGCAGATAAGAGAAGATGAACCCATCGTCAATGAGCCAGTAACGGAGAATGAAGCGATGGAATTTTTAAAATTTTTGAAACATAGTGAATACAGTATTGCTGAGCAATTGCACAAGTTGCCTGCCCGTATTTCTGTCCTATCACTTCTTCTGGGTTCAGAGGCTCATCGCAACGCCCTGTTAAAGGTTTTAAACCAAACCTTTGTCCCGAAGGAGATACCCACAGAAAAGCTGGACCGACTAGTTGCCAACATCCAGGCCGATAATTTTTTATCTTTTTCTGAGGATGAGATCCCTTCTGGGATGATTGGCAATCATAAGGCCCTACACATCACAGTTAGGTGCAAAGGGCATGTTCTATCCAGAGTACTGATAGATAACGGTTCAGCGTTAAATGTGATGCCCTTGGTGACCCTGAAAAAACTGCCAGTGGACATCACCCTGATGAGAAGCTGTCAAAGTGTGGTTCGAGCCTTTGATGGAACGAAGAGAGAAGTTCTAGGCAAGATCGATATCCCTTTGACTATTTGCCCGGCGATATACGAAGTGGAGTTTCTTGTGATGGACATCATGCCTACATACAACTGCTTATTGGGAAGACCATGGATTCATCAGGCCGGTGCGGTTCCGTCAACGTTGCACCAAAGGATAAAATTTGCAATTGATGGGAGGCTTATATGCATTCATGCTGAAGAAGACATTATTGCTTCAGTTTCTACTACTGCTCCATACGTCGAAGTGGAAGAGCAAGCTGTTGAATGTTCTTTCAGATCATTGGAATATGTCAATGCCATGTTTGTGGCAGAAGGAAAGAAGATCCCGAAGCCTAGATTGTCAAACTGCACTAAAATGGGGCTTAAGCTGACTCTTGGAAGAGGAGCAAAAACTGGCAAAGGGTTTGGACGTCGGTTGCAAGGACTGGTGGGCCCAATCTACCCTGTAACTAAAAGAGATAGATTCGGTTTAGGGTATCAGCCGACTTTAAAAGAAAAACTGAGAAGCATCAAGAAGATTCAGGAATTGAGAAAGGCAAGATTGACTGGTGAGAACCCGAGCTGGGAGCCCATGACATTCCCGCCATTGAGCAGCATTTTCGTATCAGGAGGATATATGTTTCAAGGGACTTTGGAAAGCAGTAAAGTGATAGTTGAGAATGCTTTGGAGGACTTGGGCATTAATGTCATAACCGATGAGGAGTTCAAAGAAATGAGAGCTACGGGCATTTACCCTGCGCCACTGGGCTTTGTGTTGAACAACTGGACTGCGGAGGAATTGCCTGTAGTTTACAAATCTTTTGCAGAGTAATACACTAGAACTCTTCCCTATTGTTCATACCCTGGGACAGTAGGTGATTTGATGTAAAGGGTTAAGTTGTGTGTTTTTACTTGCTTTCAATAAAAGATGTGTTTTGTTAATTCCCAAATGGCAAACATTTCCTCATGCATTTTTGTTTGAATATACGCAAATATTATTTCTTCTATTTGTTTATATGGGAAAAGATTCTCCCATATGTATATATGTATATATATATATATATATATCTTCTTTTTTGTTACCCTTTCAGGAACTCAGATATCAATAATACGAATGCTAATGACTCTGACCCCGGAGATTGATTTCGAGATGCCCATATGTCAAGGGGAAATCGAAGGTTGCGATGATGATGAAGGATGTGAACCACCCTCAGAATTACTAAAGATGGTGGAACAGGAAGATGAGCAGATTCTGCCTCACGAAGAGCTTACAGAGATCTTGAACCTGGGCACAGATGAGGATAGAAAAGAAGTAAAGATTGGAACCACCCTGTCTGCTGAAGGAAGGCAAAGCTTGATAGAATTACTTCAAGAATTCAAGGATGTATTTGCTTGGTCCTACGAGGACATGCACGGGCTGGATACAGAATTGGTTGTCCATAAATTACCAATAAAGCCTGATTGTAAGCCCGTACAACAGAAACTGAGAAGAATGAGACCCGAGATGCTGCTCAAGATTAAAGAAGAAGTGAAGAAACAATTTGATGCTGGGTTTCTCACAGTGGCCAAATATCCTGAGTGGGTAGCAAATATTGTCCCAGTACCAAAGAAGGATGGGAAGGTACGAATGTGTGTCGACTATAGAGATCTGAATAGAGCTAGTACAAAGGATAATTTTCCTTTGCCACATATAGATACGTTAGTGGACAATACTGCTGGAAATTCCTTATTCTCATTTATGGATGGTTTCTCCTGCTATAATCAAATTAAAATGTACCCTGAAGATATGGAGAAAACAACGTTTGTCACTATGTGGGGGACGTTTTGCTATAAAGTCATGCCGTTTGGATTAAAGAATGCAGGGGCAACCTATCAGAGGGCCATGGTGACGTTGTTTCATGACATGATGCATAAAGAAATTGAAGTCTATGTCGATGATATGATTGTCAAAGCCAAGACGGAGGAGGAACATACCGAGAATTTGAGGAAGCTCTTTCAAAGATTAAAGAAGTGCCAACTAAAACTTAACCCAAATAAGTGTACTTTTGGGGTGACATCGGGAAAACTGTTGGGATTCGTAGTGAGCCGAAAGGGAATTGAAATAGATCCCGATAAAGTAAAAGCCATTCAAGATTTGCCAGCCCCAAGAACACAGAAAGAGGTTCGAGGATTTTTGGGGAGATTAAATTACATCGCTCGATTTATCTCGCAGCTGACCGAAAGATGTGATCCCATATTCCGCCTTCTTCGTAAGAATGATTCAGGAGAATGGAGTGAGGATTACCGAGAGGCTTTTGAGGCAGTAAAGTGATATCTTTCGAATACTCCGATCCTAGCGCCACTTATCCCAGGAAAGCCTTTAATTCTTTACTTGTCCGTTTATGACAATTCAATGGGATGTGTGTTGGGGCAACATGATCAAACTGAGAAGAGGGAGAGGGCTATCTACTATCTCAGTAAGAAGTTCACTGAGTGTGAGGCCAAATACTCACCAATTGAAAAATTGTGTTGCGCTTTAGTGTGGGCTACCAGAAGACTTAGACAGTATATGTTGTATCATACTACCTGGCTCATATCTAAGCTGGACCCTTTAAAGTATCTAATGGGGGTACCTGCATTGTCGGGAAGGTTATCCCGTTGGCAAATCCTGTTGTCCGAATTTGATATCCAGTATGTAAGCCAGAAGGCAGTTAAAGGGAGCGCCATAGCAGAATTCATTGCGAGTAGGGCTTCAAAAGAATATGAACAGTTGAACTTCGATTTCCCGGATGAGGATTTAATGGCTATCTCGGAGGAAGAAACAATTGCTCTCACCGGTAAATACTGGAAGATGAACTTTGATGGTGCTTCAAACGCCTTGGGGCATGGGATTGGGGCAATCTTGGTCTCACCAAGTGAAGAGCATTATCCTTTTACCAGTCGGCTCAATTTTGATTGTACAAACAATATGGCTGAATATGAGGCTTGTTTTATGGGTCTTAGAGCAGCTATTGAACTCAAAGCAAAAATACTGAGGGTATATGGGGATTCAGCTTTGGTAATTTACCAGCTCAGAGGTGAATGGGAAACCAAGGATCCCAAACTTGTGGAATATCGTAAATTAGTTCTGGGACTTATTGAAGAATTTGAAGAAGTGACTTTCAATTACCTCCCCAGAGAAGAAAATCAAATGGCGGACGCCTTGGCTACTTTGGCAGCAGCCTTTAAGATGAACGAGCATTCAAATATGATGCCTATTGAGATGAAGGCTTATGAGTATCCAGCCCACTGCTTTAACATTGAAGAAGAAGATGATGAAGGACCTTGGTACTATGATATCTTCCAGTATATAAGATATCAAAGTTACCCCGAACAGGCAACTGAGAATGACAAAAGGACCATTAGAAGAATGGCAGCAGGGTATGTGCTTAATGGTGAGATCTTATATAAGAAAAGCATGGATCAGGTCTTATTAAGGTGTGTGGACACTAAAGAAGCGAAAATGATTCTTGAAGAAGTACATGAAGGAATATGTGGCACCCGTGCTAATGGGCATGTAATGGCCAGACAGATTATGAGATTTGGGTATTATTTGTCAACTATGGAAACTGATTGCATCAATTTTGCCCAAAAGTGTCACAAGTGTCAGATTTATGGGGATAGAATGCACACCCCTCCTCATCCGTTGCACGTGATGACAGCTCCGTGGCCGTTTTCTATGTGGGGCATGGATGTTATTGGGCAAATTTTTCTAAAAGCGTCAAATGGTCATCGCTTCATTCTGGTAGCAATATATTACTTCACCAAGTGGGTAGAAGCAGCTTCCTATGCAAGTGTTACCCAGTCAACGATATGTAGGTTCTTGAAGAAAGAAATCATCTGCAGATATGGCTTACCAGAGAGAATTATCTCTGACAATGCGTTGATCTTAAACAACAAGATGATGAAATCTGTATGTGAGCAATTCAAAATAAAGCATCATAATTCCACGGTTTATCGCCCAAAGATGAATGGGGCAGTGGAGGCGGCTAATAAGAACATTAAGAGGCTTATAGAGAAGATGACTGAAACTTATAAAGATTGGCATGAGAAGTTGCCATTTGCTCTGTTTGCCTATCGGACTTCTATACGGACGTCTACTGGGGCAACTCCGTTTTCTCTAGTTTATGGGATGGAAGCTGTCCTCCCTATTGAAGTGGAAATTCCCTCGCTCTGGGTTTTATCAGAGGTGAAGCTAAATGAGGCAGAATGGGTACAGGCCAGATATGACCAATTGAATCTGATTGAAGAAAAGATATTGAAGGCTATTTGTCACGGTCAGATATACCAGAAGCGGATGATACGAGCACATGATAAGAAAGTTCGCCCTCGAGAAATCCATGAAGGAGATTTGGTGCTCAGGAGGATATTGCCCATTCAAAAAGATTTCCAAGGGAAATGGATGCCCAAGTGGGAAGGACCATATGTTGTCAAGAAAGCTTTCTCTGGGGGAGCTCTGGTCTTAACTGAGATGGATGGGTCTGAATTACCTCATCCAGTGAATTCTGACGCAGTTAAGAAGTATTTTGCTTGAAGAAAAAAGAAGAAGAAGAAATGAGTGAAAATGAAAAAATGAAAAAATAAAAAAAATGAAAAATGAATGAAAAAATGAAAAAATGAGGGTTCAAGATGAAAACTCGAAAAAGGGCGTCTTGAAACCAAAGGAGGTCGAGTCGAAAACCCGCAAAGAGCGATTTGAGTTTTAAATTCAGAGTTCGTGTATGGTGGAGGATCTGAATTGTTTTTGGGGAGTAGGAAGATCTCCTGACATGGGTAACGACAATGGCCATTGGGGTTGAGACCAAAGATCAATGAGTCTCGATGGGGACAACCAGAGGAGGAATTGAATGCACGTGAGATTCAATATTGGTTTATGGCATCCAATAATGGGAGATTTTGGGGTCCAGAAAGGGTTTCGCACTCTTAGGTGTCATCACCATTTTGGAGGTCCTTTTGACAGAAGCTACACTCGAGTCATTCTGACGGCGTGCCAGTTCAAAAGCATTTGTGTTATTGATATTTGAAGACACCTATCCTTTTTTTTCTTTTCCGATTAAAAGTTTGTCATGTAGTTGCCTAAAAATTCTTCGCCATTTATATAAATAAAGAGATATTTTCCCTTCTTAATTTCCCTTTTACAAGCATCTAATTTTGAGAAAGTTAAAACGCATAGCTTAACTTGTGGTACATGAGATCATTTTGTATTATTATGCAAAAGGTTCTGGAAATGCATGTATTCTGAAGCTAGCAATGGTTTTACCCATAAGCTTGTATGGTTGCGAAAAGCTAAAACTTTGGAATTCACAGACAATCTTAGCCATTAATAGATGACCCAAAGAAATTGTCATTTATCGAGAAGTTGGTCACGTGTGCCGGCAGGTTTCAAGAAAGAAAGAAGTCAAAGTCCGGTCAAGCCAAAAGATATGGTATTGAGAGTGTTAGCTGGGGTGAACTGGTCAAATGCTCTGTACCCGAAACAAAATCGAGTTCTATTGAAATCAAAAGATATGAGGTTCCTTCGAAGAAGAAAACGCGTTAAATTGCACATTTGCATACATTTTAGGCATGAATAGGATCATGACATTGCATGGTGACTTAAATATTTACAGGTTTCCCAGCGATCGTTGAAGATTGTTCGAGTCTTATACTCTCTGAAGAAATAGGGAGCAGACGCGACTGTTGAAGATTGTTCGAGTCTTATACTCTCTGCAGAAATAGGGAGCAGACACGATTGATGAAGATTTTTCGGGTCTTATACTCTCTGAAGGAATGGGGAGCAGACACGATTGATGAAGATTGTTCGAGTCTTATACTCTCTGAAGGAATGGGGAGCAGACACGATTGATGAAGATTGTTCGGGTCTTATACTCTCTGAGGAAATAGGGAGCAGACACGATTGATGAAGATTGTTCAAGTCTTATACTCTCTGAAGGAATGGGGAGCAGACACGATTGATGAAGATTCTTCAAGTTCCCGCTCCCTAAAAATGAGGGAGCGAACCCGTTTTCCGAATATTTTTCAAGTCCCACTATCCTGAAGTTGCGGTGAAACGGATTAATCTTTTGAATATTTCATGACCAGACAAATTTGTCCATCTATTGATCTTTGCTCTATTCTCGTTACACGACAATGAGCAAAGAGGGGCAGCTGTAGATATTCAATTTGTCCGGGGTCTTATTCAAAGCCCAAATTACAAAGGGTCATTTGATCCAATTCCAGCAACCCAACCCAAGACCCGTTTGGGGCCAGAACTGATCCAAGCCTAAGGGAAACCCTAAATTTTGATAAGGTTTCCATAACCCTCTAATGTTGCGCATCAGGAGTCGTTGGATTCAGGGAGATCCAACGGTATGCATGCTTTAGTCATTAGGGTTCTAGGACCCTTCAGTCGCCACCTTGAAGCGCAACCTTCAGATCTGGACCCATCCAATGGTCCAGATCACGTTCTGCTGCCAACCCATCTCGATCACTAAGTTGCCACCGCCGTTGGACCCAATTACGACGGTCGACCATCCCACGTGAACCTTAACAACCTGCAATATCAAGAGAAACACGACAGAAGACTCAGAACCAAGTTTCAAGGCAGCAAAACCCAAGTCAATGAAGATAAACTTGCAGTAGACTCACGGGATTTTGAAAGAGAAATCAGAAAGCAAAAAATATTGTAAAATCTGGTTCTATATAGACCAGAACCAAAATGTTGTAAGGGGTTGGACCCTCAGATATTTTTCCAGGGAAGAAAAAGCAATAAATATCAAATATTTAAGAAAAAACTGAGAGTCATCGGCGAGGGAGAGGAACAACAAATAGAAAGAAAACGGAAATCAACCAGAAACCAACAGGAAGAGAAACCATTTCAAAAAAGCCTTAGAGATCCACTTTCAATCCATCAGTAACCAAAAAGGGACGAGAGCGAAGAAACTCACCTTTAAGTACTCACTGCCTTTGTTAAGAGTCCAGAACCCGCTGTAAGAAGGTAAAACCCTTCACCTTCTGTTGTTTCCCAGCCGTGCATGACGTTTTGGGTCTCGGGTTCAGGGGTTTTGTTGGGTTCTGGGTAGGACCGTCTAGGCGGGGCTTGTGTGGCTCCCCATCGGAGCCGTTGAACGGCGGTTGCGAAGGTTTCTGTTAGGGTGGGATATAAGGCTCGGGTTCGTTTGGTTAGCAGCGGGTTTTGAGAGCTATGTCTCGGGTTAAGGTTTAGTTTTAGGTAGAGGTCTGCTTCGAGTTATCGTCGGGGCTTGTGTGGCTCCCCATCGGAGCCGTTGAACGACGGAGGCCGCGGTGGCCTTCTGTCTCGTTTAGGGTTGAGAGACGGGAGAGCAGAGAGGATATGGGAGAGGCAGAGAACGGCGAGGGGATGTATTTTCTGGATGGAGAGGGAAATGAGTTTAGGTTAGGAAATTTACCCTAATTTCCACTATATTAATACATCAAAATGACGTAGCTTTGGGTAGTGTTGAAACGACGGCGTTTTGTTATCGTGGGAAAATATCCCGTGTTTTGAGGGAGGGGTTAATCTCATTCAGGGCCCATAGATTTTAAGTCCATTTCGATTTGGTCCCAAAGTGACTTTGCTGTTTTCTGATTTTGGCCTTAAATTTCCAGCGGTTTACACGTTAGTCCTGAATCCTACTAGGCCGATTTTATTGTTGTTTTTACATTGGATGCATAGTTTTAGAAACTTGCATTTTGATCCTATGTAATATTTTGGTTATATCATGTTTGGACTGCCCAGAAATGAAAATGTTATGAAAAGATCCTGTGATTTAGTTTCTTTGTATTTTAGTCCTATGTTTTGTTGTATTTAAATCTTTGTTGTCTTAAACATTTGACATCCACATTTTTGTATGTTGCATTTTAGTCCTGAGTGTGTTTTGTTTTATTTTGTTTTTAGTCCCTTGTAATGAGAATAGTTTCATTTCAGTTCTTAGTATTCAGTACGGTATAATGCTAGCATTTCTACCTTAATTTGTATTTTATTCATAAGTAGGATATTAAAGTTTAATTTAAATATAATTATTTTCTGAAATTTTATAATTTGTTATGCTATGTTTTCGTTGGTTGTGTTTAGGCCACCTTTATTCATTAAGTATAGCTATGTATAGAGTATATATATATATATATATATATATATATTTTATAAAATATGTATGTGATCTTTATTGAAATATCACATTCCGAGCATGTTGTTAGTGTTTGTATATTTAGGTGTAGTTTTTATGCATGTTTAGCCTCATGTGCATGACTCGATCTAATCACATAATCGGAATTAAGGGTAATGCCCTTTTAATCTAAAATTATCAGAATGGCTTTCCTTAACTTACAGGAAAGTTGTTTTGACGATTTTAAATTAAAATGGTATCCCGTCAGTAACGCCTAATTAAATTTGGATATATCATTGTAAAATTTGGGAGAGAAAGAAAAGGAAATATTCGACTATTTAAACTTTTCGAGAAAAGGTCGTTAGAACTGAACTAAAGATCTGGTCTCGATATTTTTAAATAATCGAATATTCTTTATCTTTCTAATGACTTGGTAATTTTAAATTAAATCTATTTTGTTGCTTTGAATGTTGCAAATTTGCATGTTTGTCATTTAAAGGGATCATTAATCAAATCAAATTTGAACTTGTGAAATTCGTTGCAAAGAAATTAATTAATCGACTAGGTACCGATTTAGGGCGTTGTGGGGGTGCTAATCCTTCCCCACGCGTAACCGACTCCCGAACTTGGATTTTGGTAACGTAGACCGTAAATTTGTCGTTTTAATTAAAATTAATTTTTATTTAAAATGACAATGTTTTTTGGGTGCCCAATCACACCCTAATCAAAGATTGGTGGCGACTCCTCGAACCTTATATTTTTATCGTAAAGGAATTTCCAATTTTTCGAAACGAGAGGTTTTCTAAAATCGCACTGTTTTTAATTAAAAATCCAATTGAAAAGATAATAATTAAAAATGACACGGTTTCCAAAATCACCCCGCCGTTTAAAAATCGTTTCGACAGTTTGGTTCACAAAATGTAATATTACTTTTAGGAATAAGATTATTGAAATGTTACATTACTTAATATATTACTTAGAATATTGTATTACCTTATTTTATTTGTTTGGCACGAATGTAACATTACAGTGTTTGGTTGAAAAAATATAAGATAAGAATTATATATTACTGAAATGTTACATTACTTAATATATTACTTAGAATATTGTATTACCTTAATATAAATATATATTTACAATTTGAATTATCAATATTAAAGTCAAAATATTTTTATGAAAGTTTACAGAAAATATAATTTTCTATTATTTCTAATTTATATAATTTTTAATAAAATTTATGTACAAATAACTTAACATATATATTTTTATTTCTTTGAAAATCCAGAAACATACTTACGCGAATATAATTATGTGTTTATTTTTAAGTACTAAAATATTGAGAGATGTACATACTACACCGGTGTAAGTATGTGTTAATTACTATACTTTTTACTTATTCATGCTATATGTATGAGTTGTACAATGAACTATCATATAAAATTATTTAAAAATAATAATATAAAATATAAAAATATAATATAAAAACATTTTATAAAATTAATCGAAAAAATAAACGTAATAAAACACATGCAAAACATAAAATTTGAATCGAACGTATACATAAAAAATAATCAAAATAAAATAAAATTCTTATATATTTTTGTTATACTTTTATTTATATGCATCATATTATTTTATAATAAGTATTAAAAAGTCATAAATCATTAAAAAGAAATAAAATAAATTTATAATCGTGTAATTATATATAAAAGGAACGATTATTTTGAAATAACTATATTATTTCAAGGGTATTATTGTGCTAAGAGAAAGAATTGTCTAATATCTAAGAAAAGGGAGGAAATCCCAAAAATAGCTATTGTAAAAAATACTTCATTATTCCCCAAAAAAAATGCTCTTAAATAAGAAGTTGGTATGTTAATCCAAAAAAAGATTATTTATCATACTAATAATATTTTTCGTGAATCAAATATTTCCTCCAGTTTTATTAGGAGTGGCTCAAATTTATTAATATATTTGGGGTATTCAACTCATGGACCAAATGGATCCAATTGGTATTTGTTTTCACTTCATGTGATCTAAGTTTCAACTTCAAGGCGTGATGATGAGTTGTGAATTAGTTGTTTCGTTATCTGTTGCATGGATACGGACACAAATAAATATCGGGACCTAAACCATAATTTTTTAAAATTGTAGAGTATGAATACAGCAAGAATATGATAGTTAAAAATAAATTTTAAAAAATATAAATATTCATTAAATTTCGTAAATAAATTTTCAAAATCACATATTAAATTAGTATTTAATTTTTTATACTACATTCACTGAAACGGATATATTTTGAACTTCCAACATTCGATTAAGTCATTACAAAATACATTAAAAAGATAACTAAAAGACAATTAAAACGTTAAAAAATAATATCCGATATATGGCATCAGTTGTGATTAGATAGTAATAATCTCTGTTTGTTTCATATTGGAAAAAAAAGGGAAGTTCTACGGTTAAAGAAAGACGTTATCGGTTTTGTTATTATTTTTTAATATTTTTGGTAAAAAAACTACCGGAAACATTATTATTTCTACCAAAAATATTATTATTGGGATCTTTACAGAGCTTGATAATCTTGGTAATATATCTGAGCTACCTAAAATATTATTATTTTTTACCGGATATATTACCAAATCCGATAAAGAGTTCAATAATAATATTTTCGGTAGAAATAATAATGTTTCCGGTAATTTTTTTACTCATTTTATTAAAAAATCGATAATGTCTTTCTTTAACCGTATATTAGGCTACCGCACGTAAGACTTAAAAAAAAAAAAAAGGAGAGAACCAATAGGATCATGACTATGAGCCGGAAGGATGCCGGTTAGTGCAGAATGACAGAGCAGATCGCAGAAGGCAGGGTGAAGAAAAATTAAAGAGAATAAAACAAAACAAAATAAACAAAGAGGTCTTTAATGTGCTTTCAACTTTCGCTAATTACAATGCTACTGCCTACAAGAAGTCTGGGGAGAGACTGTGATTTTGAAAAACAATCATTTTTAATAATTTTTTTAAACGAGGAGGCATGATACTTTTCAAGATTAATTTATGCATGTGTCAACGCTAGTCAACATTTTCTACATTAAGATAAATACAATCCGCTAAACGTAAGCTCTGGTATTTAGAAAAATTATTAGATGATCTCGGTTCAACACGTTATTTATGGTCTCAACCAATAATAATTTTTCGTTTTAATTTTTAATGTAAATCTTCACCTTAATCTTATATGTAAATACAGATAGGCAACAATTTAAAAATTATTTTAAAATTTGTGACTCACATTAACTGGAATCATAAATAATGTGGTGAGTTGATACTATGAAATAATTTCTCGACTTTATATTTGTAGGTTAGTTTTGCTTTAAAGTGTATATCTCCCCTTTTCTCGATTTAGACACCAAATTGACTTGGGAAGGGAAAAGTTACTAAAGTTTGTTTAGAATTTAGGACTTTGCCTCCTCCTTTTCAACTGCTCCTCTCAAATGGCGCACACCTTAGAAAGGAAAAGCACGTAACGGTGCATATGGAGAAGAGTAAACAGTGAACATGTTAAGCATAAGGTACATTTAAATACCCTTTCTTTGAAGGCATAATATTAAAATAAATCCCTAACATTTGACTAAATAAGCGCTTTGGCTCATGATCATTTTTCGAAGCATCAGCTGAGACGACTGAGGTAGAAGCGTTTACCCAGAGATAAAACTTGTTGTGGACAAATGCTACCATTGAAGTGGATGTGATAAATGTCGTGAACAGGCTTATCAACCATAAAGAGGATGCTTCAACCATCATATTATTGTTCAACGAAGCTCGAATGTTGTTGAATGCTAACAAAGATCTGAAAGTGTTTAACATCAACCAAGAAGCTAATTGTGTTGCGCACACTCTTGCTCACTGGGCTCTGTCGAGACCCAACCTATTCTGGTTTTATTATGATGAACTTGAATGTTTAAGCTTGTAATTCTCTTTGATGCAATTGGAATATAATGTCACACAACTTTTAAAAAAAATAGTTTATAATATTTTATTTTGAGACAAAAAGACTTTTCTATGGTTGAAAATTATTAGTTAGCAAACAATTAACAATCTAAAATAGAAGCATTTTCACCTAAAATAAAATATTGAGGGTCAAAATGCTCCAGAAAAAATGATTAAAATGACTATTTGGTCAAACACTAGGAATCTTTATTATTAATAAATATTGGCCATGCCCAAATTGACCATTTTAATAAATATTGTGGGCTGATTTTGATATTTTGCCTTTTTTTAAATGATAAAAACCCTTTCTGTTTTTAATTCATTCACACGTGTTGTATCTTTTCCCACATGCTTTGTCTCTAATTAAACACAAATTTAAAGACGCGTTGAAATGTGGAGGCAGTATCGTCCTCTTCGTTTGTCACTCTCTGATGTACAGTTTGAGACAATGGTGGAGCCTTTGCTGTGGAACATACACAGCATGATGCCGGCATATCTTCCGGGCAACTCCTCAAATCACAAATGCTTGTCCAGGGAGAGTGATGAACCTAGGCGAGGATGTCACCCCTAAATTTTAAAATTATCATATTTTTTTATATTTTTTCTATGTATTTTTATTTAAAATATATTTTTGCCTCCTCTAAAGTTTTATAAGTTAAATTCATCATCTTAAAATTTTATAAATTCACATTCACCTACATAACATAAAATATAGCACCCGTACCTACATTTGCCTCTTACATTGGTTTAAAATTACATTTTTTGAATTTATTAGAGTAGTGCATGATGAGTTAGTTAAGTCTGAATGAATTGGTAGTATTTAATATCAAATTTAATTGACATCTGAAAATATACCAAAGTTTGTTATTAATTAGAGGAGCAGTGTTTGAAGAAAATCTGCAACGCAACAGTAAATGGAGAAGCAGCAGTGAGTTTGCAGTGTATGTAATGACAACTTTCTGTGTTCACCTCACCACCCCCCGTAAGGCCCTCAACCAGCAATATTCCAAAATATTAATTGGCTCGCCTGTGTATGCAAAACAATGCTTGCAGCTTTGCCATTAATTTTTGGGTAAACCACACTTTAGTATTTAAACTATTATTTTTGTTCAGTTTTGGTACATAAATTTTATTTTTTTCAAAAGCATACCTAATATTTAGCGTATGTTTTATTTTGGTACTCCATCATTAAAAACTTAACGGTGATGTTAGCATACCATCATAAGATAATTTCATGTAATCATTGAAAAAAAATAACACGTCGTTAATTTTATTAATTTTTTAACGACAGATTACAAATTAAACATAAATATTAGGTATGATTTTAAAAAAAAGTTTTACATTCCTTCAAGTAATATTGTAGCTTATTCTCCCTATATTTATCCATTCGTTAATCAGCTTAGATTTCAAAATCTTGGAAGAGGGAGCATCTTTTTCTTGGTATTTTGTCAAATTTTGTCCATTATGTTGCCGGTTTCTTTTTAGACAATAACATATTGAATTAATGGTAGGGTTGAAGGGGGAATTTAAATTGACAAACGATCTTTCAATTTTGTTAATTAAACCATTTAAATATTTAAATATTATCAATTAAGCTACTAGCAATTAATATTATCAATTAAGCTACTATCAAAAATTAGGATCAAGTTAATAAATATATAAGTAACAAGAACTAAATGTGCAATTATACCGAACTTTTTAAATGCCAAATCACCTACTCCGTTAAATGTTAACGTCTAGTAGTTTAATTGACAATATTTAAGCAATTAAATGATCTGATTTACAAGATTATAAGATCAATAATCAAATTAAAATCCATCTGTAATTAAGTAGTCATGGTTATAGTTTACCCAAGGTTGAAGTGCTAAAATTTAAGGACCAATATTGCTATAGGAGAGCGAGATGGATATGAAGGGACGTAGAATTTTATGTTAGCTAGGAAGATGAAAATAGATTATCAATAAAAAATATAAAAATATATATTATATAAAAATTTAAAATTTTTAAGTAACGATCGTCCCGTTAGCCCCTCTATCCATCCCAAAAAAAGAAAATGAAGGATATTGATAAAATGGGTATTACACGTAAAAAAAGAAGGAAAAAAAACAATGACAAAAGAAAAGGTAACCAACCCATATACTTGTTTTACTAAGCCTCAGTCACCCATCACATGAAAACTATTGTTTCTTACCAAAGAAACAAAATCCGGTAGTAGTAAAAGAAGAAAAGGGGCTTTAGAGTATTTTTCTTTTCTTTTTTATAAGGTTAATTATTTTGAAATCATGTTCATATGGAGACAACAAATAGTTGTTGAATGCCCTAATTTTTTTCTAAAAGGATAATTGAATTTTTGGATTAAAATCTATAATTAAGGGCATATATTTATAATGTATATTGTTATCATAAAATATGAATAAATTAAGTGACCAATTATGTTATATATTCATAAAGTATTAGAAGTGTCATGAAAATAAAAGTGTATATATTATTAAAGTTGTATTTATAATTCGATGAGGGGCACAATTATAAATATAGACAATAATTGATTATTAAATCAGCTTTATAAAGGGGTATGGTCCCTAACAAATAAACAATTTTGTATTTACTCTTATCTCCTTCAAAGAGTTTATACCTAAGATAACTCTATCTTCTTAGAAGATCACAACCAAAAATATACTCAAGGATCTCAACCTATCAGTTAATTCATGTATGCTTATGCAAATATAATATTTAGTATTTTTGATAATTTGATATGATTAGATCTGATTGATTTTCATATTCATTATGATTCTGGTTCTAACATGAATGGCATAATTTTCTTGGAAAAGGTTAATCATTGTATACCTTCTCGTAAAGGGAAGACATTGATATTGTCTATTCCATTTTGTTCGATTCAATGATTTGTCAAATGAATGTATACAATTAATAGTATTGTGAATTCAATTCTTTCAAACACGGGTGAATAACATTTCAATTTGAAAACACTTGGAAAATAATTTAATTTTTAAAATTTTAAAATTGAATTATTTAATTTCTAAAATTGAATTATTTAATTTTTAAAGTTCCTCTTCATGTGAATTTTATAATTCAAATTACAAATTTCTATAAATGTCACTTGGATCCCTAATTGTTGTGAAAATATATAAATTGATCACTCTCATCAATTTTTTTTGAATAAAATGCTTTTATTTATCCAAGAAAGCAGAAAGACTAATACAAAAGAACAATTAGGGAGCCAACAGAAACCAGGCAACCCCATTACATCAAACCACCAAAAACAACAAACCCACTAAACTATAACCCCAAGCATTACAATCTTCTCATTTACAAGTTTAGAAAAGTCTATACACTACTCTAACTTTGATTCTCAAAATTTTACTAATAACAGTAAAAACCTTATCTACTGAGAATATTTTCCCCTGAATAGCATGTGGTTTCTTTCCTCCCAAACACAATACAAATGAGCATTCCAGTCAGTTTTAAGAATAAAAATATGCAAAGATCTACCCTTCAAAGTGCAAGCCCAAGTCAGCTCCTAATCCCAAGCAAGGACCCCTCTACCAACATCATACAAGTGCAAAACCCTCCTCCAAATTCAATAGGAAAAAGTGCAGTCAAAATACAAATGGATCCTAGATTCCAAAGCATCCACACAAAACACATAAAGAGGGTCAACCATTAAATTCATTTTCAAAAATCTATCCTTAGTATAAAGACGATCCAAAACAGCTAACCAAGCAATGAAAACATGTTTAGGGGTATGCATAGGAAACTAGATAAGTCTATGCCAAGGAATATGGGGACGTTTGTCTCGAATCTCACCCCAAATCCCGGATGTTTTGACCTGAGAGCCCCTTAGAATAAAAGTAAGAACCCCAATAGCCTCACTCCTTAAATAAGATTTACATCTAGTAAGCCAAAAGTTCGTACCCTTCAGAACATAGGCATGAACCCATTCTACCCACAGAGACCCTGCCTCTGCAAGCAGAGCTCTCACGAGCTGAATCACACAAAACTTGTTCCAACCATAAATGTCTTTTAATCTTAATCCCCCTTCAACCTGCAAGTAGCAAACAGTTTGCCAACTGACCCTAGAACCCACAACACTAATATCCCTACCCTTCCCAAGGAATTTCATGAAGAGTTGGTTAACCTTATCAATAACCGCCCTAGGCAATATCAATTGTCTTGTAATGCCCACCAACATAAACCTAATGAGTTGTAGCCTCCCAACATAGCTAAGCAGCCTGCTCAATCATTAACCAAGCTTGATCCTAATTTTCTCTAATAACGATAAACAATCCTTTTCAGTTAACTTACGAGTCACAAGGGTGACCAAACGTGTGACTCCTAGATGCCTGACAGGAAAAGACCCAAGCTTGAAACTAAAAACAGTAAGAATAAGCTCCAACTCATAGCCGCAACCCTCGAGGAGAAAAGTTCACTCTTGGCAGTATTTAACTAAAGCCCAAACATCAAATAAAACTCATCCAAGATACATTTCACCCCAATAAGCGAATCTAAGGTGTCATTGCAAAAAATCAATAAGTCATCCACAAAGCACGAATGGGTGAGACATATCTTCTTACATTTTGGGCGGAACTAAAAAATTCCCTTACTCACAGCCAAGTCAAGAATCTTGGAGAGAACATTACTGTTGAGCACATAAAGTGAGGGGACAATGGGTCCCATTGCCTAATACCTCTAGCACCCCTAAAATAGCCTACCAAATTGTCATTCAACAAATTAGAAAAATGGGGGGAGGTAAGACAAGCCTTTATCCAACCCCTAAAAAGACTAAGAAATCCCAACTCAATGAGTCAAAAACCTTTTGCAAGTCTATCTTGATAACAATCCTAGGGAAAGAGACTTTCTAGCATACCCTTTAACAATCTCCTGAGCCAACAGTGTATTATCTACAATATTTATTCCCTTAACAAAAGTGGATTGATTAGAGGAGATCATACCAGGAAATAAAAAAAACAACCTATCTACAAGAATCCTACTAATAGACTTATAAACCACTGAATAGAAAGAAATAAGCCTGAAGTCCTTGGTCATGGTAGAATTAAGAAGCTTAGAAACCAATGCAATTGTTGTGGGGTTAAAAAGCTGGAGGAATCCGAGAAGAATCAAAGAAGAACCTGCTAGTAGTAGTGAAATCCCCTCCTACAATCGACCAGATAGCTTTAAAGAACTAAGAGGTAAAACCATATGGCTCAGTTGCTTTTCATTCTCTTGACAAAAAATATCCCCCTTAATCTCACTATCGATAACCTCCCTAGTTAAAACATCAGCAGCACCATTAGGCAGAGTACACTGAAGTAAATCTTTAAGCATATCCATCTCACACCCCTGCAATTTGCTATCTTTAGTCCAAATAATCTTGAAAAAAAATCCCAAATTTAACAATCATCTCATTATAACCATCCAACCTCACACCATTGTCATCATGTAAAACCATAATAGAGTTCTTCTTATGTTGAGCAATAATAATAGAATGAAAGAACTTAGTGGACTGATCCCCCTTATATAGCCATCAAGCTTTAGCCTTTTGCCTATAAAACATTCTCTCAGCTTCCTCTAGCTACCAAAGTTTCATCACAAGAACTTTCTCTTGAACAAAATTCACAGTAGTACTCGACAGATTAAGAACCTGTGTAACACCACGAATATTGGCCTAGTAGTTTTGTGTCGACCCAATAATTTATTTAATACAACAACAACAACAAAACCCAATTCCCATATGTATGGGGTAAGGGGAGGTAGGGTAGTAGGCTACCTCCAACGCCAGGTTGAGAGTAGCTTCCGTGGAAGACCTCCGGCAGTCAGAAAAATTAAAAATTTAGATAAAATGCAATGCATGTATAAATAAATACATAAATACATAGCTAAACAGTATTCATATGCAGTCATTAAAACCATATGTGCGTCTGTAACGGGAATTAATCCCTGCATAATAATCCCTGCGAAAGAATCTCTGTATATAGACAGAAACATAAGATCCAACTAAATTTAAAAGAGGAAACATGAAGAGAATGATACACAGAAGTCAACGTTAGCAAGCCCAGTTCTAATCCTTCATAAATACCAATAACAGAAACGTATAAAAAGTATAAGTCATGGAAAATACTACAAAAACATTAAAAGAAGACAGAGATGATACACCCTATAGATGTGACCCACACTACTCGACTACCCTAGTCTTTAGCCTCCATATTTTCCTATCAGAGGTCATGTCTTCGGTAAGGGCTAAATCCCTCAAATCAGATCTCAAGCAGTCTTCCCACTTTCGCCTTGGTCGTCCTTTCCTTCTGGCACCGTCGACTGTAATCGACTCTACCCTCCTGACCGCATCCGACGGTAGTCGCCTAAGGACATGCCCAAACCACCGTAGTCTTCCCTCCCTCAATTTTTCGGAAACAGACACCACCCCCAAGGACATCCTAATAGCAGAGTTTGTCGTCATATCCCTCAGAGTCCTACCACATGTCCATCGAAGCATTCTCATTTCTGCGGCCTCAATCCTCCTTACTTGATCCTTCTTGGTTGCCCAACATTCTGATCCATACAACAGCGCTGGTCTTATTGCCATTCTATAAAATTTTCCCTTAAGTTTTAGAGGGACCTTCTTGTCACACAGAACTCCAGTAGCGGCCCTCCACTTTAGCCATCCCGCCTTTATACGGTGTGTAACGTCATCATCTACACCCCATCTTTATGTATCATAGACCCTAGGTACTTGAAACAATCCTTTGAGGGGAGAACGTGTCCTTCTATGCATACTTCTACATCTTCATCATTTTGGTTCCCATTGAAGTTTGAACATAAATACTCTGTCTTTTCAATATTGATCCTTAAACCTTTTTCTTCCAAAGCAGTCTTCCAGGTAGCCAGTCTACTATTCAACTCAGATTTTGTTTCAGCAACTAAGACAATGTCGTCAGCGAAAAGCATACACCATGGTACACCGTCTGGTGTCGCACAATAGATGTCGTCCATAATCAAGGCGAAGAGGTAAGGGCTAAGAGCCAACCCCTGGTGGAGTCCGATTTCCACCGGGAATGCCTCGGTGTCGCCAACTGTAGTCCTGACGTAAGTAGTAGATCTACAGTACATATCACGAATCGCCCGGATATAAGCAGTTGGGATCCGTCTCGTTTCCAAAGTCTTCCAGATCATATCGCGGGGAACACTATCATAAGCCTTCTCAAGGTCAATGAACGCCATGTGAAGATCTCTAGACTTTTCCCTATATTTCTCCATAAGCCGTCGAAGTAGATGAATCGCCTCCGTGGTAGACCTGCCTGGCATAAAGCCAAATTGGTTTTCCGAAACCCTAGTAACTTGTCTCAACCTAGCCTCTATCACCCTTTCCCATAGCTTCATGGTATGGCTGAGGAGTTTAATACCTCTGTAGTTACCACAACGTTGGGGATCTCCTTTATTTTTATAGATTGGTATCACTGTAGACTCTCTCCAATAATTTATTTAATAGATTTATTATATTACGAGGTTCTTCTGGTTCGAACTTGAGTCTACATAAGAAATTAGTCTTGTAGAAGATAAAAAGGGGATTTTAACCTTGTGGTGAAAGAGGAATCAACTAAAATGTGTCGACATTGTTTTTCGCCCGGGCGAGGAAAGATCGATACCGACTCGGGGGTTTTCTCTTAGAAAAATATTTCGAAATGTGAGGAGTCGCCACCAATCATTTAAGGTACGATTGGGACACCATAAAAACCATATGATTTTAATAAAATGTTTATCAAAATACTGAGTTTTGAGGTTTGTGAAAATCTAGAAATAGGGTTCAAGAGTCAGTTACACTTGGGGAAGGATTAGCACCCCCAAAAGTGTCCAAAAATTGGTACCTAGTTGATTATCCTATATTTAAAATCGAAAAGTTTGAGTTCAATCTTTATTTAATTTGAAAATCATTACAAATGAAGAGTTGAAAATGATATTCGCTTATTGAGACCGATAAAATTCGCTCCCAAGAGTAAATGTGGGAGATCATCTATTGTGCCTAATAGCCGAATATTGCCTCGTTTTTAGAAAATCATGATGCAATCTTGAAAAGGATGTCAACTTATTTTGGGAATTACCAGTAGTCACCCCCGAAGCATGATTGCAGGAGATATACTATTATTTTTTTAATAAGTGAACATTGCCTTATATTTATAAATAAAATGCAATCAGACAAAATTTTATTCATCCTAATTAAACTAAAAATAAATTAAGGCTTTTTCTAGCTTACAATGTCAAATTATGAAAGTTAAAGGACCTAAAGGCACAAACCTAGATGTGTAGGTTCTAATATTAATCCTATTTGATTTTAATCAACTATTGAATCGAATAATCGAGATGGTCCCTTGAGCATTTAAGCGAGGGCCAACTTGAATTATTCCCTAAATTAAAAGAGTTATATTGAAATCTATCTAAAATAGAGGTTCTAACATTAATTTAAATTATTTTTAATCAATATTGCAATTCAAATAATTAAATTGGAACTTCGAGCAAAAGCGAGGACCAAATTAGGAATTCTCATAATTTAATGACTAAATATGAATCGAATAATTAAAAGGTTATGGTCTAAATCTAAAATATGATCTACCAAGGACTAAATTAAAAGAATATAAATATTAAAGGTAATTAAAATATGTAAAAAGACTAAAATTAAAGTACTAAAAAATGAAGGGTAAAAATAAAAGATCATAAATTTAAAGCACATATAAGGTAAGGTCTGAAATTAAATAAAGAAAAGTAAAAGATATAAATTTAAATACGCAAAAAATTGAATAACATAGATAAAAAGTGCAAATAAAATAAAAGTTAGTATCAATTTTAATTTTTAACTCGGACCAACAATAATGCGAGTTGTACCCCGGGTCCAGTCACTTGAAAGTCGATTCGAATAATAACAATAAATAAATATAATAGTGGTTAAAGTGCAAGAAAATAAAAATTTAGTAGTTAATTTAAAATAAAAAAACATAAATTAATGACCAAATTAAAATAAACGAAACAATGTATCTAAATTCGAAATAAAATAAAATAAAAGAGCTTCAATGACTAAATTGAAAGTACTAAAACTAAAGTGATAAAAATAAAATAATTAAAACATAGGGATTCAAGGACTAAAATGTAAAACACGACAAGATATAAGGGACCTAAGAGAGATTTACCCACTAATATTCGACCAAAATATTACCTGAGCCAAAGATAAGGACCCAAACCGAAATTTAGTCCTAAGTTAGTGACCATAATACAAGGGGATTCCTAAAGTTAGGGGACCTATATGTAATAAACCCACGACTTGGTGACTGAGATGCAAAAAAATGCTAAAGGTCCAGGGACCTTAGCATGATTTGCGCAAAAATCTTAAAATGAGATTACTTCTCCCCTCTCCTCTTCATTCTGCCCGATCCTCAAAATCCCTAACCTTCTTCTTCTCTTCACTCTCTCACCACCTCCTCCGCAGCCAACCCTCCGATGCGCCGGAGCCCTCGGCCACCCAACATGGGTGGCCATTCCACTCCAATCGAGACCTAAAAGGTGTGGAAAGCACATAAGGATAGCCCGTCGACATCGACTTGGCCATATCCTTTCCTCGACCGATAACCAAGCACCAGACCACCATACGCGGTGGTACCTCAGCCTCAAATCAATACCACATATTCCCTCTCCCCGACGACCGTGCTCCCTTGACAAACCCAATGACTGCTAGGTAATTCTTTCCATATCTTATATGTTTTTTTATGAAATTAGCATAAAACGAAAATGAAAATATAAACTAATTTCTATTCTTTGTTGTATTCTATAAATTTAATAAATAAACAGAGAAAAAAAAGTTAGAATACCTCTTTGAAATTTTGCTTTCTGTTCTATTTTTTGATTGCTTTAAAAAATTGTTTATTGTTGAGAAATTGAATCCTCTTGTTCTTATTGATAGAAATCAATCCTTTTTCTTTTATATTGATTTAGGGTTTTTATAACCCATTACATATGTAAAAAAAATTAATTGTTGTTGGTGGATGTGTTGGAGAAACAACGTATAGGCAACTCGGTTGAGAATAGTGGAGGCATGGGCACGAGATGGTTGCTGCAGCAGTGGTGGCAGGGTATGGGTATAGAAAGAAACCGGGTAGGATCCGGGTCACTCCAGTGGGCTAAAAAAATGGTACTTATAACTGCCCCTCTTTGCTCATTGTTGTGAAATGGGAATGAACAAAGATAAAAAGCACTATTTTTCATCTTGGTCTCTTCTTGTCACATTGCGAAATTTTCACTGGGAATGTTAATTCTTCTCTTTCTGTGAAATTCATCGAGTCTTTGCTACAAATGATGTCATATTTGCTTCGTTCTCTTGGTTGAGTCTTCATCTTCAGTTCTTCTGGTTATTAGTTCTTCTCATCATGATCTTTCCATTTGAAATGTTGATCCCTTGAGTGATGCGTTGATGATTCAAAGTGTTGTGAAAAAGGTTGAACAAGCTCTTCATTATGAATTCTCGACTGGAATGTTGGTCCCTCGAGTGAGATGTTGCTGATTCAACTCCATATGTGATGAATCGCGTACCGAAAATGTTGAAAAACTCTTACCTAAAGGTCTTATGGATGGCTCGAAGGACTTACTCATCAGGAAAACCTTGAAAATCAAGCTTAGTTTTATAAAAATTCATTGAAAATCATCATCAAGAAACCCATGAAATCAGGCTTAGTTTTTATTAAAAAAAAAACTCTTTGGAGATAATCATTAAGAACCCCTGAAAATTAGGCTTAGTTTCTAAAACTCATTTGAAATCATCCTGCTCGAGTTCTTATGGATGGCCCAAAAGACTTATCGTCATGCTCAAAAGACTTATAGATGACCGAAGGATTTAAGCATCATTCTCATAAGACTTATTGATGGCCCGAAGAACTTAATCATCAAGAAAATCTTGAAAATCAAGCTTAGTTTCTTATAAAAATCATTGAAAATCGTCATCAAGAAACCCTGAAAATTAGGTTTAGTTTCTTTAAAATTCCTTTGAAAATATCATGTTGTTTGGGTAATGTGCCCACATCAATGTAATGATTCTTCTTGGATTGGGCTCCTCAATTCTTGAGGTTCTGCCAATCGAAATATAATTTGTTCATTCAAGGCTTGAATTTTGTCATTTTTCTTCTCTTCTTTTCTTGAAAAATACGTAAAGTATGCTTTGATGCATGTGAATGCAATGGATATGTATCTAAATGTAATGCATGACTTTTTATGTGTGGAAATGTTGATCAACAACTCTCTTTGACTTTCAAATAGAGATCTCAGTCTTCCTTCACTTGATCACTCTTGTATGGAGTCTACTCCTAATATCATCAAGGTCAAACTAATTCTACACACCATTTTTACCCAAAAAATATATTACAGAAGTTAATTTAGAAGGGACCATACCCTTCCATCAGCCATGACTGGTTGCACTAGCCCATACCCTGCCATCCAACACTCTTACAATACCAACACGCTGCCATGCCCTATGTCTCACACTGCATCAACCAACTACACAGAAAATTAAGTTTACATTGTAATATTTAGGGGTTATAAGAGCCCTATTTTTCACTCTAAAAAGGGTTTTTTAATCTCCCCAAAAAACATTTGAAGCAATAAAGAGGTAATTTTACTTCATTTTTCCCTTTTTTTCGAGCAATATGTTACATGCATGGGGAAGGTTTTCGATCTAAATATATATATATATATCTATATATATCTATAAAGGGAGAGAAGGGTGCTTACCTTCCTCTTTGGGCTCCTCGTTGGAATATAGACGGGTGAGGGATGGATATTCGGTTTGTTTCGTTCAGGTTAGAGCCCGACCATCGATGGAGGTGGTCGGAGCATAGGTGGTCGGATCACGGCGATGACTTGAGGTTCTTTGGGTACTCGACCAAACCATGGAAGGGGAGGAAGATAATGGAAATGAAATAAATCAAGGGGATGGGTTTTTGGTTCATCGTGTTTTATGGAGATGATATGAAAGGGGGTTTTATTTTTTTTAGGAAAATTATGCATAAGTCCTTGTTTTCTTGAAGCTTCTGTTTTGTTCACTTATATTAGGGGTTAATCACTAAATGGTCCCCATAATTTTAGCACTTTTAGTTTTAGTCACTAGTTTAGGGGTTAATTATCCTTAGGTCCTCTGAGTGTAGGCATCTATTTACATCCTGGTCACTAATCCTGGGTTAAACCACCTTTATCTCCCTATATCTTTCCCTTGTTTTAACGTTTTGGTCACCAGTACCTCATTTGCTATTTTTCTGAATTCGACATTATGGTTCATTTTGTTATGTTTAGTCATTATTTGCTTTGTTATTTCCTTAAACTTAGCCGCTGTTTTAATTTATTCATTTAGTCCTATATATTTATGATTTTATTACGATTCTGGTGCTCCTAATATATGATTTCTTGTTTTATGCCTTGATGCTTGTTTTATTTATATTATGATCTCAAATTTACTATGCATTATTTTTGTCACTATGTTTACTGATTGCTTGTAAATGTATATGTTAAGGCAAGCAAATCTGTTCAATATACACAATCGATTCAAGTAATATAGGGTAAGTGAGTATCGTCTCCACGGGATTGGATTGGAAATATATTTTCACACAAAGAGAACTAGTGTCACGAACTAATTCACTAAGTGTCAACTTAAGACTAATACTAATAAAACAAAGAAGTGATTTAATGATTATAGAAAAGTTTGGCGAGCAAAATAAGTATGCAGAATGCTGGAATAAAATAGACAAGTGTAGGTTTAAATATAATGCAAACAACATCACATATTCAGACGTATCATAGAGCACTTATGCTAAACTTTTGTCTTGACAACAATTATTCTCAGTCTAGAATAAATTAATATGACTTGCTAAAGCTGCCCGACAAGATTACTATGTATTCTTAGACGGTTGTTATGGCAATACTCCTCAACGTTAACTACAACCCTTGGTTTGTCAAACTATTGTTGTAGCAATACCTCTCAGCTTGAACTATAGGCGTTGTCTATCTACTCTAGCGTCTACCCCTTTTAGTCATTTGAAACTCACCCCTTATCTCTAAGGGAAACAAGTTAGAACTTCATCATCCCGATTCATTCCATTGCTCAATAGATCTATCTTAATTCTCTCGAATCTAAGAATCACTATCTAGACAAAAGGCTATCTCTCGATGCTCTTAAATTGCCAAGACATGTTTTACCCAAAACCCAGGCGATCTCTCAATGCTCTTACAGCGTAAGGTAAAATATTTAAATGATGAACAAGACAATCATAAGCAAAACATAATTCATCATTCATAAAACATAAAACATAAAACATAAAACGTAAAAATATTGTTCAGTCAAAACAAAGTTTAACACCAAGTAAGACAGTCATGGTGCTATAAAAAATCATCCAAGATTTGGTTGGTTGACGGTGGGAAAGCACTGCAGTTGCTTGCTCAAGCCTTGGGTAAAAGCCTTCTCTTCTTCTTCCTTGCCTCCTCTTGGCGGACGATGGTTATTTATAAGGAAATATCTCCTAGGGCTTTACATGCTTTGAGTTTCCTTAAATAATGTTATTAAATTCCTAGACTTAAAAAGGAAAGGCGACTGGCAGCTATTAGAATAATTAAGGCTTGCTTGTACGTGAAGTAGGTCATCTAGCTGGCGTGTGACATAGGCGGTTTTGTCACACCTGCTTCAGACTTCTTCAGATAAACCTTGCCTCGGCGAGATAAATCTTCTCCTCAGTTCTCATTTGTTCCGTTGGCCTTTACAATTTACGTTGTCACAACTAAAATGTTCTTACGTTGTCACAACTAAAATGTTCTTCTCTGTAAGTTTCCTGCACAACACAATCCAAACAACCCTTTCCCTCAGCAACATCAGTCAGACCAAATAAATCTTTCCTAAACAAAACTTATCCCCACAAGATAATATAACCTATATGCAACTAAATGCAACTAAAATGTTGTGCTACCTTGTTTAGACGAGCAATAACTTAAGTGAAAAGACTTAAAATTGAGTCTTTTTACGGAGTTATTAGTTACGAATGAATCCACATGTATATGTTTTATATTGTATCATTAAGTGTTTTGTGATATTATATATTTATTTTACGTACATTATTATATTTACTTTATTATATATATTATATAATACTACATGTATTGCATTGTGTATAAATGTTTTATTTACTTAGTACATTTTATAATAAATATGTTCTATGTTAAATATCATATTTAAAAAAATATATGTATAGATTTATAAAGTAAAATAAGTTAAAACACCTTCAATTGTTTTTAGTCCATATGTATATTTATAATTTTTCTTTAAATGCTTTAATTACCATTTAATTTCAATATATTTACCATTTAATTTCATATATTTTATTTAGGCATTTGTCTTTAATCATGACATTTTATTTCGTCTGAAGGTCTCAAGCATAACTCAACCGATTACATAAATGGATTAAGGGTAATATTTATTTATTTTAAAATATTAAGAATGGACTATCTTAAAGTAACTAGATGTCATATTATGATGTTTTAAAATAAATAAATACTCTACTAGAAAAAAACCAAAAAATCGATTAAGTTTAAAATTAAATCAAGATTAAAGGGAAAAGAGAATGTTCTTCTATTTAAACTTATCAAGATAATTTGTCTAATTTATATTAGAGATTTACTCTTGATATTTTTAAATAATTGAACATCCCTTATCTTTTCGAATTAAATTTGTAAATTGGATTAATTGGTTTTTATTTGGTCGAATCAAATTATTTTAATATTGAATTCTTGGGAGAAATTATTATATTCTTTTATTTCAGTTAGAAAGAGAAATATTTTAGGGATTATTTTCTCTTCGATTGGAAATATTGAAATATTTTCTATTTATCCTTAGAAGTTTTCGTTCAATAAAATTGCATGGTTGAATTTGGAATAATGAGATCGTAATTTATATTTATATTCGAATTCTTAGATTTCCACTATTATAGACAATTTATAATCGATGAGGTACCAATTTTTAGCGTTGTGGGGGTGTTTATGCTTCCCCACATGTAATCGATCCCCGAACCCTTTTTTATTACAAAAAAGAATGAATCTCTAGTTACACATAGACTGGTTTATCTTTTAAAATGATGTTTTCTTAAAAACTCTTTTAAAAGGAAATTTTTAGGTATTTGACCTACCTAACTCAAAAGGTTGATGATGACTGCTCATATTTCAAAACCTTTTCAAAGAAAACCCCCAAGTATATTGTCTCTATAATTGGACATTGAGAATTTAGTTTTATTTAATTCACTATTCTTTTGATTTCTTTCAAGTCTTTTATTCTTTTTATTTTATGTCATTGTGTATTAATGTTTGTATTTGATTTATTTTTAGATATTGAAATTTTGGATTCATTTTGGCTCGATATTAGTGTGGTTGTTTGTCAAAGGTTTGAGAATTTCTCCCCATACACGACACTTGCATTGCATAACATAAGCTCTATACTCTAGCTCTTTCACCTTTAAGTGGGAGTGAAAACGACGTATTTGTGAGAGTTTATTCTCCTTGTCAGACCTAGCAAGTAGCTTCTGGGGTTCATATGCCCTATATCTTTTGTGAGGATTTATTCTCTGTGTCAGACATAGGGAAATGTGCCCTCTCAAATTGATCTCGATACACTTAAGCCTGTAATGGGTGAGGATTGAGGGTCTAGCTCGCCCAAGGGGGCAACGACAAGGACAATTCGAGTACCTTTACTCCTAGAACTAAAACTCTACATATAGTAAACTGTAGAAACCCACCTGATCTAAGACCATGTTGAAACTTTGTCCAAAGGTACCCAAATAAGTGTACACAAAAGAGAAATGAACTCTAACCTTCGTCTTTTAATTTTTTTTTGATAGATTACTTTTGAATAAATGCATGTGAACTATAAATTATGCGGTTAGGGTTTTAATTTTCTCGATGTGTTTTATTCACTGTATTTTATGGTTCATTTACCAGTTGAATTTAATCTTTTCATATATCACTAACATACATTTCCTCTCTTTGATTATTATTTTTGCTAACATCTTTTCCTCGTCTTGTTGGTTTATTTTGTGTATAAACATGTTGTTAATACCTGAGGTATTTATCAAAATTAGAAGGCTTTTAAAATGACAATGCTACATTAAGGGGTAAATATTTTATCTGCTTTGACATGTTGGGAAGTTGTGAGTTCTTTGAAAGTTTTTCTAAGATAATTACCTTGAAATTAATACATGTTTCATACATATCATGTCATAGAAGGTATTGATTCTCGAGTTAATAGTCACATTAGAAGGCTTTCAATAAGACAATGTCACTTGAAGAGGTAGAATAGAAATGCAAAAATGCATCAAATATCCAGAAGGGCACTCCAGGAAATAATTGAAGAGGTACATCAAGGTAGAATACATTAAGCTCAAATGATGCAGTAAAATAATCTTTTCAAGGGTGATACGACGATGTTGATACAACTAGCCAAAAAGAAATAATATAATTGAAGTCATCAAGCAACAATTATAGCCAACACGAGACAGTGGATTGTATCAGTCGCATATGGTCGCTCAACAAATGCATTTATGGAAAAGAAGTTGAAGCGTTGGAATTGTCCATCAAGCCTGGAAATAGATGGAGGATGTTTCCTTGCGCATTCGATGAAAATGTATGAAATCGAGCAGTATGTCATGATTTGAGACATTGTGTGTTCTTTGGATGTTGTTTTATGACAATTACTTTGGTATTAATTCCTTTTTGGTATTTACATTTTGCATTTAGCATTACCATTTTTGCATCTTTTTATTTGAATGTGCATCTTTGCACTAGCATCTATACATCGTACATTGCATCTCAACGTTCATTAATCAGATCTTGGGAGTAACTCGCAAATCCTTTTGCGGCAAATTGAAGTCACCCCTTTCGTACTTGGAAAAGAATTGAGAGCTAAGGACGTGATGTTAGAGTCGTCTGAAGTTTGAGGCACATCATTGAGATCTGTGGGGCACCGAAGAGCAAGGTCCATAATTTGTTTGACCCAGGGATATTAACCTTTAACGTGTCATGAGAAATTTTGGTGCCGATCACGAAAAAGTTCTTCTATCCACCATGAAACCATATTGCACCGACATTGTCCTGTTTGAACGTGTTACTGTTTTTTCTTTGTATACTCAATAAATATTTTTGTTGATTGAACTTATGTCGTTTGCCAAGGTTATGAGCAATAAATCAAGTTTTAATCCCGTAATTCTTTGAATGTCAAATGAATTAAAGATTCTTTTACTTCATTAATTATATGCTTTTGACAAGCGGCAAGATTAGACCTTTCATACCCCATCCAAAGCCGAAAGAATCATTATTTGGTTTCTTACCTGAAATAATAGAGACCGAAACTTGACATCACTTCCCTCTGAAACAATAAAGTCATGCCCTTATCCTCATCGAGTACCCAAAATCTATACTTTTACCTTCCTAGACGGAGCTAACTTTTCCATATCATTACCATTTTTTAGAATTATGATTTTAAAGTCACATATTTCTCTTCCTAGACATGGAACCAACATTCATTTCCTAACCTCGATAAATTGTAGGGGCATAAAAAGAATCAATCATGCGAGAAAGATAAGATGGAGTATTATGGATTAAGATTTCGCAAGAGAATTCGAATAATTAGGGCATACTAGGAGCGAATGGAAGAAGAAGAAATAAAAAGAATCATTGAAATAATTTTATCATGCATTAATTACATTTTTTTCATGTAAATAAGATTAATCTTGAATACTCGTCCCCTTGGAGATACCTCTTTTTACAAGGAGTTCCGTGTATGAGATGATGAACGATTTTGTTTCATTTATCACTTCACAAAGTATATATCCCTTGTTGTCCCCACTTGAGCCAATATTATTTTTCTTCTGATACAACCCTAACCAAGGATCACCCTCCACACTGGGGGGGCAAGGTGAAGGAAATATGATTGCAAGAATGAAAGCCATCAATCTAGATTTTGTTACAGAGGCAAGTCACTGTGAGAAATAACATGATACCGTAAAGTGGAACAAATACAAATAACTCAAAGATCAAATTGAGTTGACAACACAAAGAGAAAAAAAGATATAACATAAAAAAAAGAAAAAAAGGAAAAACATAAAAGAAAGAGAGAAAGGAAAAAACATAAAAGAAAGAGAGAAAGGAAAAAACATAAAAGAAATTAGAGAAAAAAATAAAGAAAAAAAAAGAGTCAAAAAAGAGAGAAAAGAGAGAAAAGAGAGAAAAGAGAGAAAAAGGAAAAAAAGTAAGGAAAAAAGAAAAAGAAATAAAAAATACTTCAAGATGATTGACTCAATAATTTTCAAACCACAAGGTTTATTGAGTACGGCTAGTTTGAAGATCTAGATTCAATAAGAATATCAAGAATGTGATGGCATAGCAAGATGGAGATGAACTCTCGAGTGAAATCCCAAAAAAATAGGTAGTCTAGATAGATCCAAGAAAATTAAGAAAATGAAAGGTTGTAAGAAGATTCAAATAAGGAAGAGAAAAATTGAAGAAAGCAGGACGAATTGATCATTAGTTCAAAAACTCTTAAATACCTTTTTGGGCCTATTTACCCTTTTCTTTCATAACTGTGAGCCCCAGCCTACGTTACGTGCCTGGAAAGTATCTTTTAATCATACATGGATTTCTAAGTGGAGAGACTATCTTCAGATTTTATTCTTCCCCTCAGGGTTAATTTTATTTTCAAAAAAAGTTTTCTAAAATCTTTAATGCATGATAGGGAAATATAATAAAATGAGGGTTCATGGAGTAAATTTTTAGATGACGTCTTGAAACCAAGGAGAATTAGAGTTGAAAACCTGAAAAGGCATCTCAAATATGAATATTTTCAACCATTGCATAGAAGACGATCTTATTCATCTTGATAAAGCACTGCACAACCCATAGATGCTCATGAGGGTTTGGAACCAATGAACATTTTCGAAAGATAAACATAACGGCTATTGCATCAGATCAATAAACACCAGAGGTCAAGGACGTAAGAGGCCAACCTGAAAAACATTACTTCCATAAATTAACCTAAAACACATTACCTTTCCAAGGCATCCAAAGCCTTATATCAACATTAATCTTTACACTTTTCAAATGTATATAATTTTTGAAGGATTAAATGAGAAGTTGATTTATTTTATATTAAATGAACTCTTGTTTTTACAATTTTTTTTATTATGAGCCTTAAGAAAATGGAAGCATTTTTAAATTTATTCATCAATTTTTTTCACATTTCTAAAATAAAAGAAATGAGAAAAAACATTTTCAAACAGGACAATCTCAATTGAAAAGGGTCATTGTAGCTGGTGAGACTTATTATGCCTCAATCATGGAAAAGAACAAACGATACCAGAGTAATGAAGACATTTCACATGATCTGAGAGATCAGAAAGACTAGAGGATAGAACTTCTAACATTTCCTTGTGATGTCGTCAGTGACCCGTCAAGATGCGGATTATCACCTTTGTAAAAAAAAGGGCACACATCTCAGTTCATTGCAAAGATTCAAGACATTTCTGTTAGAATAATTGACCACTTATTAAATGTCCATCTGATTGTTGTATCTTCCCTCAAGTTATTCGATAACAATGTTGTTTGGTGACACCAGAGTGAGACCATTTGAGATTAAGATCTTGGCACAAAGAGAGCCATGAGTACCCACGTTGGGTCATTACCAAAACCATATCTCGCTAAGATAACAAGATTCAAATCAAACATACATGGTGAATGAGCTTCGCTGTTTGGGGAGTGCCAAGGGTAGAATGAGGACAAGAAGAGTTTACCTCACTGTTTCTGATAGAACCATTGAATTAGAGCCAGAAAAAGGCATCAAGACCATATGCCTGACCGCATGAGATCACTTCTTCTAAGACTATAACGGAAAACCAAAGATAGAAGATATATAAGACACGATTGCACAAGATAATCATATTACTCTTCGGAAGATGCAAGCTTAAGCTAAAAAGTTGTCATTGAGGCAGAATCCATTCAAAGATGATCAAGTGAAAGAATATTGAGTTCTCCACTGTGACCCTAAAGAAAAATTGATGGTCAACATTTTTGTATTCAAGAATCTCATGTTGTACATATAGATATATATCTATTGCATTCATGTTTCATGTATCAAAGCATATTTTACATATTTTCTAAGAAAAAAGAGAAAGAAAACTCAGAATTCAAGCCTCAAATGGAAGGAATTACATTAATAGTGGCAGAACCTCAAGAATTGAGGAACCCAATACACAGAATAATCATCATTTTTGAAGTGGGGCTGTTACTCGGTTAACATGAGTTTTTAAAGAAAATAAAACTGGTTTTCAGAAAATTCCTGATGATTTCAAATGAGTTTTTAAAGAAATTAAGTCTGATTTTCATAAGTTTCTTGATTATTGTTAAATGAGCTTTCAAATAAACTAAGTCTTATTTTCAAAAGTTTCCTGATGATTTTAAATGAGCTTTCAAAGAAACTAAGTATGATTTTCATAAGTTTCTTGACGTTTTTTAAATGAGCTTTCAAAGAAACTAAGTCTGATTTTCATAAGTTTCTTGATGATTTTAAATGAGCTTTCAAAGAAATTAAGTCTGATTTTTAGAAGTTTCTTGACGATTTTTAAATGAGCTTTCAAAGAAACTAAGTATGATTTTTAGAAGTTTCTTGATGATTTTCAAATGAGTTTTTAAAGAAACTAAGTCCGATTTTTGAAAGTTTCTTGATCATTTTTAAATGAGCTTTTAAAGAAATAAAGTCTAATTTTCAGAAGTTTCTTGATGATTTTCAAATGAGCTTTTAAAGAAACTAAGTCTGATTTTCAGAAGTTTCTTGATCATTTTTAAAAGAGCTTTTAAAGAAAGTAAGTCTGATGTTCAGAAGTTTCTTGACGATTTTCAAATGAGTTTTTAAAGAAACCAAGTCCGATTTTCAGAAGTTTCTTGATCATTTTTAAATAAGCTTTTAAAGAAACTAAGTTTGATTTTCAGAAGTTTCTTGACGATTTTCAAATGAGTTTTTAAAGAAATTAAGTCTGATTTTCAGAAGTTTCTTGATCATTTTTAAATGAGCTTTCAAAGAAATTAAGTCTTATTTTCAGGGGTTTCTTGATGTTTTCAAATGCTTTTTCAAAGAAGCTAACCTAATTTTAAGGGGTTTCTTAATGATAATTGTAAATTAAAGTTTTTAAGAAACTAAGTTTGATTTTCAAGGGTTTCTTGATAAGTAAGTCCTTCGTGCCATCAGTAAGTCTTTCGAGCATGATGCTTAAATCCTTCGGGTCATCTATAAGTCTTTCGAGCAAGATTATAAGACCTTCAGGCCATCTATAAGACCTTCAGGCAGGATGTTTTCAACATTTCGTTTGCTCGATTCACAACACTTCGTATCAACAACGCCTCATCAGAGGGTTAACATTTCCTATTGCTCGTTTCACAACACTTCAAATTAACTTAAGTCCTTCGGGCCATCCATAAGACCTTCGGGCAAGATGTTTTCAAATGAGTTTTAGAAACTAAGCCTGATTTTCAGGGGTTTCATGATGATTATCTCCAAAGAGTTTTTTTAAAGGAAACTAAGCCTAAATTTTAGGGATTCCTTGACAACTAAGAAACTATGCTTGATTTTCAAGGGTTTCTTATTGAGTAAGTCCTTCGGGCCATCAGTAAGTCTTTCGAGAGTGATGTTTAAATCCTTCGGGTCATCTATAAGTCTTTCGAGCAAGATGATAAGTCCTTCGGGCCATCCATAAGAACTTCGGGCAAGATGCTTTCAAATGAGTTTTTAGAAACTAAGCTTGATTTTCAGGGGCTTCTTAATGATTATCTTCAAAGAATTTTTAAAGGAAGCTAAGCCTAATTTTTAGGGGTTCGTTGATGACAACTGGAAAATGAAAGATTTTTGAAACTAAGCATGATTTTCAAGGGTTTCTTGATGTTTTTAAATGAATTTTTTAAAGAATCTAAGCCTAATTTTAGGGATTTATTGGTAACTGTAAATGAATCTTTTTGAAGAAAAAATTTACTAAGACAAAAATATTTTACTGGGGTAAGATACGCCCATTCACAAGTCAAGATTCGAAAGAATAAACTCAGTTGCGACAGATAAAGAAGACAATCAAACTAGGAAAAGAATGAAGACTGATATAGCAATAAAGACTGCTCTTGCAACCATTTCTAATTAATCAAGAAATCCATCATTCATACCTAAATTTGCATCTTTGCATCATACATTTTATCATTTCATACACATGATGAATTTTGATTTCACTCTCATGAGGATGCCTGTAAAGTCTATTTTAAAAAACTATTTTGTCCTTCTTAGGATAATTTTTTCTAGAGAATTGTCTGGGATGTCGCATGAGTCTTTCATAAGATTTTTCCCTAGAAGCATTTTCAATAATGCCTTTCTTCAAACTTGACTTTTCGAGGTTACTTCAATGAGAATGAGAAGTGTCGTTTCCAGGATGAACCCAACAAAGAAAAAAAAACTCAGCATAAATAAAGGAGCAAAGATTCACTTGACGATATAATTCAAGGAGTTAACAAAAATTCATTCTACGAATTTAGCAAAGAATCATTCCATATTTTTCTTGGATCTCAAGAAAATTCAAAGACCTTTGAATCAATACCTTCAGGTACTTCAAACACCAAATCACTGACACATGGTAATCTTTTGCAGGTTTAAAAATTTTCAAAGAGAAGATGAACCGATCAACATTTCAAATGAAGAGTTCATAATGAGAAGAACTCATCTAACAGAGGGAGAATAAGTTCATAATGAGAAGAGCCTGTTTGACCTATCACTTGATTCATGGCATTTCAAATCAGTTACACCTCACTCGAGGGATCAACATTTCTAATGAAGAGTTCATAATGAGAAGAACTCATTCGATGAGGGAGAATATGTTCATAATGAGAAGAAGTTGTTCAACCTTAGCTTAATTCATCACATATGAAGTTGAATCAGCAACACCTCACTCGAGGGATCAACATTTCTAGTTGAGAGTTCATAATAAGAAGAACTCATCAGATGAGGGAGAAGAGGTTCATAATGAGAAGAACTTGTTCAACCTTAACTCGATTCATCACATATGGAGTTTAATCAGAAACACCTCACTCGAGGGATCAACATGTCCATGGGAGAGTTCATAATGAGAAGAACTTAATCGATAAGGGAGAAAAAGTTCATAATGAGAAGAACTTATTCAACCTTGGCTTCTTTCCATCGCATAAGGAGTTGGAACAACACCAATATTTCAATTCGATTTCATCACAGAATGAGGTGGATCAACATTTTTATTTCACTTAAATCCATCACATAAGAAATTGGATCAACATCATCTTGGGTCAACCATCGCAGAAGATAGTGGATTGACATCCCAGCGAAGAGTTCATAATGAGAAACTCGCCTGATGAGAAGAACTTGGAGCTCGAAGTTTCATTGATGGGCTGAATCGATAAAAAAATGGCGCTTTATATCTTGCTTCATTCATGTTCCACACAGCGAGAAAATAGGGGCAATTGTACGTACCAATTTTTGACCCATCAAATATATTACAAAAGTTAATTTAAAAGGGGCCATACCCTGCCATCAACCATGCCTGTTTACAGCAGCCCCATACCGAGCCATCCAACACTCCATGCAACACCAACACGCTTCCATGCCCTATGTCTCCCACTGTATCAACCAACTCCACAGAAAAATAAGTTTACATTGAAATATTTTGGGGGTTATAAGAACCCTATATTTTCACTGTAAAAGGGGTTTTTTTAATCTCCCCGAAAAACATTTTGAAGCAATACAAGAGGTAATTTTACTCAATTTCTTTCCTTTTTTCGAGCAATATGTTACATGCATGGGGAAGGTTTTTGATCTAAATATATATATATAATGGGAGATAAAAGTGTTTACCTTCCTTGTTGAGCTCCTCGTCAAAATATAGGCGGGTGAGGGCTGTATTTTTGGTTTGGTTTCGTTCAGGTTAGAGCCCGACCACCAATGGAGGTGGTCGGAGCATAAGTGGTCGGATCACGGTGTGAATTGAGGTTCTATGGGTTGCTCGGCCAAACCATGGAAAGAGGAGGGAGAGAATGGAAATGAAATAAATAAAGGGGATGGGTTTTTGGTTCATCTTTTTCTAGAGATGATATAAAAAGGGGGTTTCATTTTATTTTTTGGGAACATTACGCGCAAGGTCCTCGTTTTCTTAAAGATTCTTGCTTTGTTCACTTATCTTAGGGGTTAATCACTGAATGGTCCCTGTAATTTTAGCACTTTTTAGTTTTAGTCACTAGTTTAAGGGTTAATTATCCTTAGGTCCTCCGAGTTTAGGCGTCTATTTACATCCTGGTCACTAAACTTGGGTTAAATCACCTTTAGCTCCCTAAATTTTTCCCTTGTTTTAGCGTTTTAGCCACCCAATACCTTATTTTGCTATTTTTTCTGAATTCGACATTATGGTTCATTTTGTTACAGTTTAGTTATTATTTTCTTTGTTATTTCCTTAAACTTGGCCACTTTTTTTTTTAATTTATTTCATTTTAGTCCTGTATATTTATGATTTTATTACGATTCTGGTGCTTTTATTATATGATTTTCTTGTTTCATGCCTTGATGCTTGTTTTATTTATATTTATGATCTCAAATTTACTATGCATTTATTTTTGTCACTATGTTACAAATGAATCCACATGTATATTGTTTTATATTGTACCATTAAGTATGTTTTATGTATTATATATTTATTTTACGTCCATTATATATTACTTTATTATATATTTATAATACTACATGTATTCCATTGTGTATAAATTTTATATTTTACATCTTAGTACATTTTATAATAAATATTATGTTCTGTTAAATATCATATTTAAAAATATATGTATAGATTTTATTAAGTAAAATAAAGTTAAAACACCTTCAATTGTTTTTAGTCCATATGTATATTTATATTTTTTCTTTAAATGCTTCAATTTACCATTTTAATTTAAATATATTTCATTTAGACATTTGTTTTTAATCATGACATTTTGTTTCGCTTGAAGGCCTTATAAGCATAACTCAATCGATTACATAATTGGATTAAGAGTAGTATTTATTTAATTTGAAAATATCAAGAGCGGACTATCTGAAAGTAACTAGATGTCCTATTCTGATGTTTTAAAATAAATAAATTCCCTACTAGAAAAAAACCAAAAAAAAAATTGATGACGTTTAAAATTAAATCAAGATTAAAGGGAAAAGGGAATGTTCTTCTATTTAAACTTATCGAGATAATTTGTGTAATTTATATTAGAGATTTACTCTTGATATTTTTAAATAATTGAACATCCCTTATCTTTTCGAATTAAATCTGTAAGTTGGATTAATTGGTTTTTATTTGGTCGAATCAAATTATTTTAATCTCAAATTCTTGGGAGAAATTATTATATTCTTTTATTTTAGTTGGAAAGAGAAATATTTGTCCTAAAGTATTTTAGGGATTATTTTCTCTTCGATTGGAAATATTGGAATATTTTCTATTTATCCTTAGAATTTTTCGTTCAATAAAATTGTATGGTTGAATTTGGAATAATGAGATCATAATTTAAATTTATATTTGAATTCTTAGATTTCCACTATTAGAGACAATATATAATCGATGGGGTACCAATTTTAGGCGTTGTGGGAGTGCTTATCCTTCCCCATACGTAATTGATCCCCAAACTATTTTTTATTACAAAAAAGAATGAATCTCTGGTTACATATAAACTGATTTATCTTTTAAAATGATATTTTCTTAAAAACTCTTTTAAAAGGAAATTTTAGGTATTCGACCTACCTAACTCAAAAGGTCGATGGCGATTACTCACATTTCAAAACCTTTTCAAAGAAAACCTCCAAGTCGTACTAAGTTTTTCTACGCCCCAATGAGGGTACTCATGGCACTCATTGTACCAATATCTTAATCTAGAATGGTCTCACTCTGGTGTCGCTAATTAGTAATGTTAACGAATAGCTTGAGGGCTCCTCTTCATGATGCCACAACCAGATAGACACTTAAGAAGTGATCATAATTGTCTTTCATTTTTCATGAGCTGTGATATAAGTTGTCTTCAACTAAGGTGATCATCTCCTCTTGACAACATCACAATGAAGTGTTAGAAGTTCTGTCCTCTAGTCCTTATGTTCTCTCGGACTATATGTGTAACACCCATCCCCCATATACCCTTCCATACACAAGATACAAATGTCACATCACTTTAAAATTATTTTGGCATTTGAAAAATCGTAGAATTTTTATTTCAATTTTTAACAACTTCAATGATATTCATATAAATAAAATACTAAAATATAAATTTAAAATATATTAAAAAATATTAAATTAAGTTCCATTACATGTCAACTAAGTTTTCAAAAAAAATAAGATTGAGTTCCTTAATTGATGATCGTTGTTGCTACTGCTGCACTCCATACACAACTAATCTTTGTATTTAACTACGTGTTAAATCAACACACTTTAAGTATTTACTTAGTGAGACATAATACTGCAAAGATATCAAACTTTATACATAAATATCTTATGAATACTGAATGACGATTTAATTTGAAAACTCCATAAGGACCATATAGCCCTTATTAGTTACACCATAATTCTTTCAATAAGTCAACTAAATTATTCCTATTAGGCTCAGCCTATCTTTCCTTCTATATATTTTCCCCAATTATTCTTTAATTGCACAGTATACGTCAAATTAGAACGTATTATACAAGTATTACAACAAAGTGCCAATTGATCATGTATCTTTTATAAACATTATGGGCGACATTTTAACTACTGTTAACCCATCATTTTGTATTTTCATTTGGGCATCCTTTCATACCCATTATGTATTATTTACGTTTCTCCTTTATGACATTCATTTATACCAATTATGAACAATTTCTATCCGAATGCATTATAATTCCTTTAGTCTTTTACCCAAAGGCATTTAACCTTTCATCTAACTTGCATGATTGACACTTGTCTGCCAAATGCACCGCTAGGCTATTTATCTTTTACTTAATGGTCTTTAACCGTTCATCTAACTGAAATAATTGACACCTTTCTGTCAAATGCACGACTAGGACATTTATCTTTTACTCAACGGTCTTTAATCGTTCATCTAAATTGCATAATTAACATATTTCTTTCAAATGCACAACTAGGCCATTTATCTTTTACTCAAAGGTCTTTAACCATTCATCTAACTGGCATAATTAACAGCTTTTTGTCAAATGCACAACTAGGCCTCAAAGGCACTTAGCCTTTCATCTAACTGGCATAATTGACACCTTTTTGTCAAATGAACAGTTAGGTGTCAAAGGCACTTAGCCTTTCATCTAGCTGGCATAATTGACATCTTTCTGTCAAATACACAGTTAAGCTTCAAAGGCACTTAGCCTTTCATCTAATTGGCATAATTGACACCTTTCTGTTAAATGCACAGTTAGGCCTCAAAGGCACTTAGCCTTTCATCTAACTGGCATAATTGACATCTTTCTATCAAATGCACAATTAGGCCTCAAAGGCACTTAGCCTTTCATCTAACTGGCATAATTGACACCTTTCCATCAAATGCACAATTAAGCCTATTAATCTTTTTTGTTAGACCAATTTATACTATAATAATTATTCATAACATTATTTAACTCTTTCAAACATTATACATTCTATGGTTTATAACTATAGTGCCCATGCAATAATCCCAAAATCTTACTATAATTTACGTGCATTACTTGCCCATTACCAATACGACAATTCACCTTCTTATATTGAACTTCTGATAATTTCACATACGAAAATTAATACACTTAGTATGGATTTCTTAATTTGCACACATAGTACCCATACGAAAATTCATACACATAGTATAAATTTCTTAGTTTTACACACATAGTGCCCATACCGAAATTCATACACTTAGTATGAACTTCTTAGTTTTGCACACATAGTGTCCGTACCGAAATTCATACACTTAGTATGAATTTCTTAAGTTTTTACACACTTAGTGTCATTTGGTAATCACCATACCTACATTAATAAATCATACAACTATGACTATTATAACATATACGTACATAATTAAATACACTCACCTGGATTGCCTTGCTATTATGTCCAAAATGCTAAGTTGATCACTCTGGTACTTTGTCTTGTCTTTAGTTTTGCTTGACTCGGGAGCTTGATTTTTATCTATTCAAGCATCCAAATAACGACACATAGAATATCACTTGTTAGTATTTTTCCTAACAATTATACTCAAACGTTATTCAAGAGTATATATTATTAACCTTCTATAACAATTTCAACCTAGTTGGCTGTTCCAAGCTTAATAATATCGATACTACAACCCTGGTACTGATACTTCTATACTATGGTACTGATACCACCTTTCGGTATCGATACCAATTTTAGATTTGATGTTTCCTGGTATCGATACCCTTACCATGGTATCGATGCTACCTCATCGGTATCGATACTAATTGATACTACTAAGCTAAATCCCATTTTAGCCTATAGTATCGGTATTATTCTATCAGTACCAATACCCTTGCCCAGATTTTCCAGTTTTCAACCCGATTATTACATAAATGGGGTCAAATTTTGTTATATTTACACCATACTACTATCAAACTCTTCTTTAACTATCCATGCTAACATTCCTTCATTTTAATACTTAAAACATCTAATACCCCTCCAGATCATTGGATTCTAATAATCGCACCAAAATTTCTAACTTGTTTTTAAACTCATTCAATGCTTCTAAACTCTTATTTACTACTTTGGCAAGTCAATTTTACCAATAAACATCAATAAACACTCATATATCAACATATCACTTGAAAACCCATTTTCTTAAATCTCTAATATTTCATCCATTTCATAGTTTTAATCTCATATAATCTTTCCTTAAGCTTACCTATTACTTAAGGTTACAAGGACTAACCAAAATTAACCGAAAACATAAGCTAGATAGAGCTTACCTTAAGCTATGGAGGAACACTCTCACCCACAGGAAGAAGAAGAAGAAGAGAAATAAGTGTTTCACTTTCCTTTTTTTCTTAAATCCCTAATTTAAATGGGTTATAAATTTCTCTTTTAATAAACTATCTCTTACAAATTGGTCTTACTTAAGTCATTTTTATACTTTATCAATTACTCAAATTAGTCCTCCAAAATTTGTAATTCCTTTCAATTTAATCACTGACCTATTATTTGGGGTATTATAATTCTCCCCTTAGAAAAATTCATCCTCGAATTTAAAGACTTTATATGTTTACCACAATACTTCAACCAAAGGAATCATTTTGTTACACAATTTCTGGCTTTCTTTAATCCATATCTTTATTGATTCTTTTTCATAATTCAATTCTAATTGAATCTCTATTTTCCCTATGACCCATTTTTCTATTCATGATTCAAGATTGATTGAAACAATTTAGAAAATACTTGATGTCCAAATTTTCCTCTAATAGTGCGTCAGACATACAAAGTCTCCCACAATACTACCACATATGTTGAACCTGACCTCCAAAATCCTTACTTTCTTTATTTTCTACTTATAACATTCTTATCCAGAAATTTTCATCTTTCCTTTGTAGTATAATCAATGATCACTTCATACATCTTTAGAGGTTCCGTACATATTTTTTGGTCTTCTGTTCACACTCTTCAATTTCCACAAGTATTTAAGCCTCGTGCGATTAGCACTACTATAGTTCCACTCACTATACTAATAATGATGTCAAATCTTTTATGGCGACTCTACTAGTGCCGACTCTAAATCATACGTAGATAATTCTTCTTGATTCATTTGATATTAAATCATAATAATATGTTCAATACTTTAATAACCAACAACCTTGAATTCCACCAATCGATCTGGAGGTAACCCAAGATATTGATATAAAAAGTCATCTCTAATTTCCCAATTTGATGAAATTATTCGACAATCCTACTTTTCTTATTTGAGTTTCTATCATGTTAACCATACATCATTCTCTTCACAATCATTATCAATGTCACTTTAAGCAATGATCTTAACTCATAAATTTGTAATTCCATAAGATTCAACAAGAAAATACCCCCTGGAATCTTTATTAATTGCAACTACCTTTCCACTCACACTTGTACCATGACCCATTAAGGTTTACGACTATCATTTTACTCAAGATTGGTTCTACAAGAATTCCTCTAGCTCTAGCCAACCTTGTACTAATGTATGAGTGCATAGATCAAGGGTAAAGTAATACCATTACAGGCTCATTAAAAGATGAAAATACCTGTTAAAATTTCGGGATAATCCTGATCCTCATTAGTCATAAAATTATAGATTCTGGTGACTTCTCGAGTCTCTTGTCGACATAGTGATTCATCTCGTCCCCTTGATCTTCCACTTCCTCTGTTTCTATTAGAAGTTGTCACAAATCTTTCAGATTGCACTAAATTATCCCCAGATTTCTTTGGACAATTTCAGGCAAAGTGATCGGTATCACCACATTGGAAGCAAGCTCTACTAAGAAGTCTGCATACTCCCTGGTTCTCTCTTCCACATGTCTGACATATAATAATTTCTATAACTGCTCTACCTGAGCTAGCATCAACCGACTGGGACTCTTTTGTATTATGTGAAATTGTAGCAGAACCCTCTTTGTCCAAATCTCTCAAACTTGAGCCTTACTTCTCTTAACATAATGGTGAGTTGTAGGTATTCCAACCCTTTTCCCCATTTGAAAACTATGTTCCGTTGCTAATGTCTTCTCTTGAGCTCTCTCAATAGCTTTAGCTTGGTTAATAACTTCTTGCAAGTTAGGCAAACTCAAAGCCAACATCATTTCTTTTAATTTTGGCCTCAACCCCTCAATAAACCAATCACGTCGGGACTTATCATTTGGAACTACCTCCATAGCAAAACGGTGTAACTTATTATACTCAGCCTCGTACTCCTGTACTACTTGATCACCTTGTTTCAAATTTAGGAACTTTAATAGCATTGCCCGTTTGAATTGTTCACCCACATACTTGTTCTTAAATTTTTTCCAGGAAGAATTGTCAGGTCACTTGCTCCGGTGGGAGATACATCATAGTATTTGACCAGAAAACTCGAGAGGATCCTCTAAGTAAAGATATAACTCCACCCAATTTTTTCGGATCCGAACATTGAAGATTTTCGAGCATTATTATAACATCATTTAACCATAAGTCGACCTCCATAGGACTTTCACCCTCTTCTCCCCGGAACTCTGGAGTTCCCAAGCTCTTTTGGGTTCAACATTGTCGGTGTTGGAGGAGTAGGGGGAGGCAGAGGAAGATGAAAACGAGTCAACATAGCATTGAGAGCTTGCATAAAAGCTCCATAATTTGGTATCGGCATCCCTTGATGTGCAGCCGCACTAGCATTTTCATATGGAATCGGTTGCTCACTATTAGCTTCGTAACTTTCGCTATCAGTCCCTTCTCTTATCTCTTATTCCCCCACTCTAAGCGAGTTCGAGGATTCTGACATCTATTAGAACATACATAGTAACAACATTACTGTTAATAAGGAGTGTCATCAATTACTCTCTAATGACACCATATCAGTAACCTTGACAATCTTAGTGGCATGTAATCCCCTTTTCTCATTTCAAATTAACTCAGTTTCGGCCAGGAATCGGCTAAACCTGTAGCTCTGATACCAATAAATGTAACACCCATCCCCTGTATACCCTTCCGTACACGAGATACGGATGTTACATCACTTTAAAATTATTTTGGCATTTGAAAAGTAGTATAATTTTTGTTTCAATTTTTAACAACTTCAAAGTATGATATTCATATAAATAAAATACTAAAACTATCAATTTAAAATATTTTACAAAATGTTTAATTGAGTTCCATTACAAGCCAACTAAGTTTTCAAAAAGAATACGATTGTCCTAATGTTACTGATGGGTCAACTTTAATTGATGATCGTTGTTGCTACTGCTGCACTCCTTACACAACTAATCTTTTCCTTTACCTACTCAAGAAATCAACACACGTTAAGTATTTACTTAGTGAGACATAATACTGCAAAGATATCAAACTTTATACATAAATATCTTATAAATACTGAATGATGATTTAATTTGAAAAATCCATAAGGACCAGATAGACCTTATCAGTTACACCATAATTCTTTCAATAAGTCAACCAAGTTATTCTTATTAGGCTCAACCTATCTTCCTTCTATATATTTTCCCCAATTATTCTTTAATTGCACGGTATACGTCAAATTAGAACGTATTATACATGTATTGCACCAAACTGCCAATTGATCATGTATCTTTTATAAACATTATTGGCAGTATCTTAACTACTGTTAACCCACCATTTTGTATTTTCATTTGGGCATCCTTTCATACCCATTATGTAATGTTTACGTTTCTCCTTTATGACATCCATTTATAACAATTATGCAAAATTTCTATCCAAATGCATTATAATTCCTTTAGTCTTTTACCCAAAGGCATTTAACCTTTCATCTAACTAGCATGATTGACACTTGTTTGCCAAATACACTTCTAGGCCATTTATCTTTTACTCAACGGTCTTTAACCATTCATCTAACTGAAATAATTGACACCTTTCTGTCAAATGCACAACTAGGCCATTTATCTTTTACTCAACGATCATCTAACTAGCATAATTGGCACATTTCTATCAAATGCACAGCTAGGCCATTTATCTTTTACACAAAGTTCTTTAATCGTTCATCTAATTGTTATAATTGACACCTTTTTGTCAAATGCACAGTTAGGCCTCAAAGGCACTTAGCCTTTCATCTAACTGGAATAGTTGACACCTTTCTATCAAATGCACAGTTAGGCCTCAAAGGCAGTTAGTCTTTCATCTAACTGGCATAATTGACACTTTTCTGTAAAATGCACAAGTAGGCCTCAAAGGCACATAACCTTTCATCTAACTAGCATAATTAACACCTTTCTGTCAAATCAACAGTTAGGCCTCAAAAGTACTTAGCCTTTCATCTAACTGGCATAATTGACACATTTCTGTCAAATGCACAGTTGGGCCTCAAAGGCACTTAGCCTTTCATCTAACTGGCTTAATTGACACCTTTCCATCAAATGCACAGTTAAGCCTATTAATCTTTTATTTTAGACCAATTTGTACTATAATAATTATTCATAACATTAATTAACTCTTTCAAATATTATACATTTTATGGTTTATAACTATAGTTCCCATGCAATAATCCCAAAATCTTACTATAATTTAAGTGGATTAGTCATCCATTACCAATACAACAATTCACCATTTTATATTGAACTTCTGATAATTTCACTGTAGGCACCCGTTTTTGTCCGGGCTTTTAAAAAATATTATAATTATTATATATTATTAAGTGTTATTATTTTTATTGCCAGCATTATTCTAATTATTAGTATTATTTACTAATGTTATTTTACATATTACAAATGAAGTCCATTAGGAGGCCAACCCAGAAGCCCAATCTAGCAGCCCACTCGGATGACCCGAATCCGACCTAAAGATCTGACCTGACCCAGCGTATTTAGGGTTTTAACCCTAATTATCAAAACAGTCATCGCCGCCTCTAACATTCCAGCTTCCAGACTGGCATCGAGTCACCAACGAGCTGCTGAGCCGAGACGTCAAGACACCGACAAGCCGTTCAAAGCCAAGACATCACCGTCGACAAGCATGCACAAAATGATCAACAAATTCAAAAGCAAAAATCAACCAAATCTGCACCAAAGTCAATAATACACCTAAACCTATCAACGTCTTACCCAAAAGTAAGGAAAAAAAAGAATGAGACAAGGAGATTCGGTGAAGGGAAGAAAAAAGAAAAGGAAAACAGAAGAGGACAGAGAGGAGAAAAGAAGGATTCGGGGGGCCTTAAAAAAACCAGGGGATTCGAAGAATGAAGGGGGAGATTCGGGGGAGAGAGTTCCGAACAAAAAAATACCAGAGAAAATCCGAGAGAAAAATAAAATATTTTGAAAATAGAAAGGAAGAAGATCATACCTCGGTTTTGCAGATCGAGAACACAACGATCATTATTTTTTTTCAAAGCCTTCGAAGGTAAAATCCTTAGATCTAGTGAGATAGGGGTTTGTTTTGGTGAAACCGGTTTGGGTTTTGAGTTGTAGGAAGAGAGAGGAGTTGTTTGAGGGGAGTTTGTCTCTCCGGCCACCGTGTCTCCGCCACGAACCGCCGTGGCCACCGCCGGTGTAAGGCGGCCTTCCCTTCCCCGATCAGGGGACTTTGAGAGAGTGTAAACTCTCTCTCTCTCTTTCTTATTTTCTGAAGAAAGAAAAAATGAGGTAAATGGGTAAGAGGCCTCGGTTTGTAGGCTTAAATATCCCCCATAAAATGACGTATTTTCGTGGGGGACCTGTTTGGCATTTTCAAGCATGGTTAATCCCACTTTGAGGCCCTAAATCTTTGTAATATTTCATTTCAGTAACAAATGAAACTTTAAATTTTCTTATTTTGAGCTCTTTATTTTTATTTTATTTATTTTGGGTCCCTTGTTCCCTGTTAAACATGTTTGTGTTTTTTATTCAAAATTGGGTCATTTCATTGTAGTTTATTCACGTTTATATAGCATAAATTGTTATGGTTTCATGTAAATCATTTTTATTTTGTTATTGTATGTTTTTGAAGTTCCTATTTAGAGCATGATATTTTAATTGTTTATATTTTAATCTTGCTTAATGTTTTGGACTTGTTATCATTCTAGTGTAATTATTATATAATATTTTGGTATTGGTTGTGTTTTTATATGTTCAATGTTATTATCATTATATTTAATTTTTTTATTATGAATAGTTCTTATTTCAACTCATCACATTTGTAGATAGGTATTTTAAGTTTGAATTTATATCTCATTTTATCATCAATTAAATAAAAGGATCATATTTTATGATATTTATTATATAAACATTTGTATCCTATAAATATAAATAAAGTAGTTATAAAACTTGTTGGCACCTGCCTACAATTTTTTTATTTTTTTTGCTCCTTTTCAGTTCCCTTGTGGATATATTTAAATTACTCCTTTTTAATGACCTATTATGCTTAGATATTGTTCTTTAGTTTTGTTTGTTTACATTCTAGTCTCCAATGATTCTATGTTTATATATTAGTCCTTGACTTACATGTATATATTTTGTATATGCTCATATTACCACATGCATATCATAGTTTTTTTATTATTTTATTTTAAGATAATGTATTTTATATATCATATTACTTACATGTATTTCAGTATATTATTAGTGTTTAATTTATTCCATTTGATCTTATTAACGATTTAATGTGTTTTATATAGTAATTTATTTTGTTTTACATGAATGTCCTTTTTCAATTTATATTTGATTCGCATATTTATCGATGAGGAAATATTTTTTTACGAATAAGAAATAGTCGAGTTAGCTTTCCCGATGGAGGATTGCTAATTTCGAGATTTCTTTTTCAAATTTCAATAAATGGATCATATTTTAATTATCAATGCGAATTCATTATTTTCACCATTACGACAATGTGTAAACGACACAATACCAGTTTTGGGCGTTGTGGGGGTGCTAATCCTTCCCTACGCGTAACCTATTCTCGAACCCACTTGAATCGAATCTTTGGTAAATGCATATCAACTTTTTGTCTTTAAAAATGATTTTTCTTAAAATTGTTTTAAAAAGACATTTTTAGGTATTCGACCTATCTAGCCCAAAGGTTGATGGTGACTCTATCCAAATTAATCCAAAATCACCCAAAATTTTCAAAATTAAAGTCATAACTGTTTTTAAACAATAAACAATTGTTCCACATGAAAAACGGTTATGACAGCTTGGCGACTCCACTGGGGACTTTTTTTTAGAGAGTCAGGCTTGTTAGTCATTTACACATTGTCGTTTGGTGGAAATTATGAGTTCGAGTCTTTGGTTAACTTATGATCCTTTTATTGAAGTTTTTAATTGCTTCATTTTATTATTGTCACACTAACATTTGAATTTTTGCTTTCAGATCTATCCAAGTTATTGTCGAGAGGTTTCATTTTTTTAGTCAAAAGGGTTGAATGTTCCTCTTCACACACATCAAGTGCATTTGCATAACATAAGCTCTATACTCGAGCTTTGATCCAAATTAGTCGGGGTGAATGCTTTACTCTCGTAAGAATTTATTCCTCATATGAGTTTTAGCAAATAACCCACGGGATACATACTTTATACCTTTGTAGGGATTTATTCCTCGTATGGGTATAAGGTGGTGAATCCCCTCGAATTGAACTCGTTCTGTTCGAAACCTGTAATGGGTGAGGATCGAGGGTTTAGCAGCTCAAGGGGGCACCAACATCAAGGACAATTTGAGTACCTTTTTCCTTATAGAATCGAAACCATGCATATAGTGAACCTTAGAACGGTCACCATAGGTATAGTCATACCGAACCTCTGTCCGTCAATAGGTACTCAAATTAAGTGTACACAAAGGAGGAGCATTTCTGAACCTTTCCTTTTTGCTTTAAATTCTTTTAAATAATAGCATGCGAACTAGATATCATGCGGTTAGGATCATTTCCTTGAAAATATCATTGTGGGTAGAAAGCATGTCCGGGTAGGAATGTTATTTAATTAAAGCATGTTTAGGTAGATACCATGGTGGGGTAGGTGTTGTATTCATCTTTGAATAACATTTTTATTTGTATCGATTATCTTACATGTACTAACTAATTCATTTTCTTTTGTTTGTGTACACTAACTTATTTCTTTTGATTGTGTCATTTTTCATCTTTCTTTGCATTGCATTGCATCTTCATGACATAATGCAAAAGTGTTGATTCGAAAGGGGATACTCAAGTGGAAATTATGCACAGAAGATATAAAAAATTTCAATCAAGCAGTCGCATACACATACATGCACCGAGGGTTAAGAGAAGTCCAGAGTACCAGAATGAGACTTATTAGAAAATTGTGCAACATTTGAGATTGGAAAGCTGATTCTTTGATCCAAGAAGTAATCCAACAGTTAATTCTTATCTACGATCATCTCATAACTAGGCATCAAGGAGCAACAGATTGACTTCAACATCACCGAAACATTAATTGAGTTAGTTTACAGAGCATTGAAGGGCATCATTCTAAATACAAAGATCCAAGACAAAGCAGTGAGCTCAAAGATTGTGTAGCATTTGAGACTGAAATGACAATCCACTGATCCAAGGAGTAATCCAGCAATAGATTCTTATATATGATCATTTCATCAAGGAGTAATTCACTTCAGTACCGCCTGGGTATTAACGGAGTTAGGCTACAAAATACTTGATGGGCATTTTCAAGAACGATGATTTAAGATGAAGCGATCTATTTTAAGCTCAACATCTAAGCGAATGCATGTTTGTAAAGTGCACTGTGTTAGAATGTGAAAGTTTTTATTTCTAGTGAAAATTATTCTACAATATTCATCATTGAGATCAACATTTTTGCATCTGCATTTGCATCTTTGTATTTGCATTTGAATTCACATCTTTGCATAATTATATTTATAGTTTTAATCTTACATCATGCATTTGCATTTTGCTTCAAACTATTTTACATGCATTAAATTATGAAAATATGAGAATAATTCGTAGAGGATTTCATGATAGAATTTTTGAATTCAAATTGGAGTTAATTTGGTCTTCCTATAGAAGGATAAGAACCATGAATGAGATTTTAGCAAGGGTTGGTAGAATTGAGAAACTTCAAGAGCAACTTATCAAGATTCAACAAGAAATGAATGATCAAGCAAAGAAGTTTCAAGATGAGTCAATGGAGCAGATGATCAAATTAATGGACATGGTGAATATTGTGATTCATGGAGAAAAGCCCTTAAAGAATCCAGTTACGAATGAATTGAATGAAAATATGAACGTTGGTATTGTAACCAAGACAAGAATGACAAATAACCTGGAACTTGTAGAAGAACGTGAGAATCAAATGCAACTCCAAAAATTGGTTGAGCTGGCATCAAAGAAAAGAAGCATGGGAGAGGACCAAGTACCATTAAAAAATGATAAAAAGAGAAAGAAGGAAAAGAAGATGACATATCTCATTCCAATTCCAATCTCATATTCAGACTTGTTACACTTTCTCTTTGAAAGTGGTCTTGTAACACCTATTCCTCCTAGTATTGATCTGCGTCCAGATTGGCAAGATGTCAAAGATTTATGCAATTATCATACTGGAGATTTCAGTCGCTCTACAGAAAATTGCATAATTCTTAGATTAAAAGTCCAAGATCTTATAACATAAGGGTTGATATGTTTTGAAGATGGGAATCCTAAACTCCTCAAAAACTCAAAACTGGTCGAGAAAGAGAAATTTTTGAATTACTGTCTTTCTCATGATGTTGGTCAAGAACCAAACATTCAAAGCAAATATTTTGGTCATCAATCACAAGGTCTTTCAAGAAAGCAAAGTAAACAATTGTAAGGAGACAGTGATGTCAAAAGAAATTCTACCTAAGTTTCCTTCAATTTCGTGTAGCAAGTTATATCTTGAGTTACTCAAAGCCCAACTTATTGCCCCATGTCGGGCTAAGCCTTTATTGCCTCCTTACCCAAGATGGTATAATGAGAATGTCTTTTGTGAATATCATGTTGGAATCCAAGGACACTCCATCGAGAATTGCGGCAACTTCAAACGACGAGTTCAAGACCTTTTGGTTCATAAAATCATAGAAGTGGATATTAACAGTCAATCCATGTTGATCAGACAATTGAGATTCAACCCTCAAAATGAAGTTGATAGTGTCAAAATAAGTGAAGTTCATACAGCAGAGGACATTAAAAGGGAAAAGGGCAAAACTAAGGAATGTGAAGTATGTATGGCAGATTTAACTCTCGATACTTCTCTGATGCTAAATAATGAGAAAGAAATGAGAAATGAAGAAATCAAAGGAAAGGTAATTCGAGATTGGCCCATAGGTCTAAGAAGGAATGGGGCAGATGTAACCCAGAAAACACCTCAGACACCTATATCAGATTTTTTGAAAACAAGTGAGGCAGGGGGCAATTTAAGGAGTCTGGTGAATATTATCCCAATCGTAGCTGCAATGAGCATTCAAAACCAAGACAAAACTGTCATCACCAAGGAAAGTTGTTATAGATCTAAAATTGAGCCCAATTTCCAGTGAGAGAAGAAAAAAATGATGATGGAGACTGCTCATGAGGAAGGAGAGATTTGTGCATCTGAAAGTTTATCCAAAGAAGTTGACACAAAAGATGATCAAGAAATGGGGGGAAAATGAGGACAATGACTCTGGGTCGATTATACACCCAACATTATAGGAGTAATGGGGCATGATAGATAAATAAGTGGAAGTTGTTATCTACCACTATAATACTTTTCATTTTCTGCATCTTGTTTGAACTTGTTTTTTGTTCCTTTCTTTTCCTTTCGTGTAATAAATAAATTTTTGTTGCTTTTAAGGTTATGAGCATTGAATCAATTTTCCAATCTTGCAGTTCTTTGAATATCAACAGGATTAAAAACTCTTTATGAATAGAGTTACACATCTTTGACAAATTATCAAGATTGAAAACTGGTAAAAAAGGACCTTGACCTTACTTCAGATGAAATATGCCCAAACATTATACCCTTCTACAAATATGAGATAGCCTTCTCTAGTGCAAGGAATTAGATAAAAGGCTTGATATTTACATATAGGAGTGTACAACATGGGGCATATTTTGTGTGACTTTGCGAAATTGTCTAGATTACTTTCTATTGATGACGTTCGATGATGAAATCTTCACAATTAGGTAAAGTCAGTTGCTTGGGAATTGATCTCTAACGATGAGATTTTATGATTTCCACCAAACCACCTAGGCTATAACAGGTTTTTCTTAAGAGTTATATATCCATGTTATATTATTATATACACAATAAAGCTGGAGTTGTCCCTCTAGAGCAATTGGTTAATAGCCCCAGCTTTATGGATAATATTCAGCTAGCTTATTATATTATATGTATACAATAAAGCTGAGCTATTCCACTAAGGCAATTGGTTATAGAGGAAACTTGAAAGCCTGACTTTATAAATAGATTATATTCAAACCATGACCTTGATCGGGTACTTGGCAATTCAGTGTATCCTCCACTGCGATTGTCAAGTCGAAGACTTGGTGATGACATGAACTCTTCAGCTAGCCCGATAAAGGCAAATTACAATAAAGCTAATCTCAGCTAGCCAGACCATGGCAAATTTTATAAATAAAGAGTTTCGGTAAAGATGGACTAAGGGAGTTAAGGAACACCTGTTATAGTCAACTACACACGAGCACACAGAAAGTTCATTTTTAGATCGATATTTTCGCATTGCTTTAGTTAAAGGGAAGATTTCATAAAAGTGAAATAGAGGTATTCTAGATGGTCTAGTAATTGGCTATGCTAGTTGCGTCATTTTGTCCGCATCCGGTTAAAATACCAAGTCATAAAAGTGAGGCATGTGGAAATGTTCACAAAGAATGAGAGATGAGTGACATCTTCAATAGATGTAACCATAGAAAATAGGAAAGCCAACCTGAAATTTACCCATAAATCTTGATACTTGTCAAAGAACTATAACTTTAAAACATTAAAGAGTTTTTGATTCTTTTGATATTCTTTAAACTCATGCTTATGATTTGATTCTATTGTTAACCTGTAAGAAACAATACTTTACAAAATTCTTTTATTCTTTGATAAAGAAGTGAGGAAAACATTTTCAAATAGGACAGTCTCAAATGAGAAAGGTTCTTGAATTAAGTTGATGAATGATATGCCTCTACTTGATAAAAATAATGAGCGATGAAGCACTTCACATTCTTGAAAGCAAGTGGTCTGAAAGATCAAGAGGGCTGGAGGAGAAAACTTGTAACACTCTCTCGTGATATTATCAACAACCTGATAAGAAAATGATGATTATCTCGTTCGAAAATAGATCACATATCCAATGCATAGCAAAAAAGGCAAAAATGCAACCAGTCAAGCAGAAGATGACAACCTTACTCAGAAGAAGCACATCTCTCAGTCATTTCTGTTAGAAAGATTTATCACTTCTTAAGTTTGTGATAACATGATGATAATCCCTCGAAGTTACTTGACAACACTGTTGTTTAATAACACCAAAATGGAGAGTATTCAAGATAAACACATTTGAGCACGAATAAAGCCACAATGTTCCACAAATAGGGCATTATCAAAGTTGTACCACGTGGGAATCATAATTCAAATTCAATGGACATTGAGAGTGAACCTTTTAACTTGAGGATTGGAGGTCAATATTATCTATGTGGGGCATCTTGAAGGCTCACATCAACATGAAAAAGATAGAAGTAATCCATGTGAGGCATCTTGAAGGTTCACATCAGCATAAAAAGACAGAAGTAATCCATGTGAGGCATCTTTAAGGTTCACGTCAGCATGAAAACAGATATTATCCATGTGGGGCATCTTGAAGGCTCACATCAACATGAAAAGGTTAGATATTTTGAAAGTCCATTTCAACCAGAAATAGAATATGGTACATTTGAAGGCTATTACAGACATAATGATCCATGTGGGGCATTTTGAAAGCTCATGTTGAAGCATTTTTGAAGACTCACATCAGCAAGAAACAATTTTGAATGTATTATGAATGTTCGTATCTATAAATGTTGGGGGTATGCTGAAGGCTCATATCATCCTGTGTCAAGATCATTGATTTGAGAAAATATTCTCAATGATACAGAAAGATATGAAGAATGAAAATGGTGAAACAGTGACAATGGAGCTGACTATACATAACTACTTGTTCATCATACAGTTGCATTATCCTAATGATTTTATGTTGGCAAGACAAAGCATCCCACTTGTATTCCCACTGAGCTTTGTTCTTAAGTGACATCCTACAAAAGCTATGAACACTATAATTGAGAAATCTGTGCAAAAACCATAGGAAATTATGAATGTGCTATCAAATGTTTTACGAACCAGTGATTATGGTGCTGAATCAATGTTGCGATCATATGGTATTTTCATTTGTTGATCCGAGATAAAGATTGACTTCACCCAAGGCTAGAAGTGAGAAATGATAATTTCTTTCCACAGAAGGGGAGCTAAAATTTTAACAACAAGGAAGATGAGTTTCACCGCTTGAAATGACTTTAATAAAACAAAGAAAACCAAAGATGCAAGTGGATCAGATGGTTCATCAGAAATGCCAGCTTGAAATGACATTTTACTAAGTGAAGGAAGACCGAGTTCACCACTTGAAGTCAAATGAAGATTGCATTAACATTTTTGCATCATAAGAACATCATTTGCATATATGAAAATCATACATCATCATTGATACATATCCATTGCATTCATAGCATCGCATATGTGTATAATTTTGCAGATTCATGCTAAAGTCAAGTTTCAACTTCAAGACAAAAGATACTCGATTCAAAGCACTTCAAAAGATATTGATGGTTGTTGTTTAACTCAATAGCAAGGAGTTACAATTCAACCAATTTGACAATTGAAAGATTGAAAGATCTTAGAATCAACTTCAAACGGGTTCGAGAGCCAATTCAGAATGGATCCAGTTCATCTTAACTCAACGCTTGTGTCTAATGTTCAGATTTCAATGTCACTTAAAGAACATATCACATGGACTTTCCTGTGAAGGGGAGTCATCCAAAGATCATCTCATTTGGCTTAGACCCACGAATGGAGGCATCATTCTTAAAAGAATTATTCACAATAACTCAAGACGAGAAGGGTATAGCTACCAATGAAGACTTTCGAGTTCGATTCCATTCAGCTCGATGACATATCAACTGCATGTGGCAACGAAAAATGCTTTTCAGTTGATCTTTAAACCAAGGTTTTAAGCCAAGAAGAAACCAAGGTTGACTATGTCAAACTAGATTTCAACTGCACAGCAAAGGATATCATGCTCGATACAACACAAGATTAGATTTCAATTTCACAACGAAAGATATCTAACTCAAAGCTAATTTGTTGAAACAAGCAACACAAGATTGGATTTTAACTTCAATTTCCTCATCACATAGGAACCGTGTCACCTCTTTGATACCAACCGTCCTCATCACATAGGAACCGTGTTATCATCGTATGATGGCCAGAACTCTTCATCATGTATGATCGTGTCATCACCCGACTAGATCTCCTCATCATGTAGGAACCGTGTCAACCTTTGATAACCTGCCGTCCTCATCACGTAGGAACCGTGTTATCACTTATAGATGGCCAGTCATCCTCATCACGTAGGAACCGTGTCATCATTGGACCTGATCTCCTTATCACATATGAGCCGTGTCAATCCTTGATAACCAAACTCTTTCACGTATGAGCCGTGTTATCACCTTTAGATGGCCAGAACTCTTCACCACATATAAGCCGAGTTATCACCCTTCTAAAGATGGCCAAGAACTCTTCATCATTTATGAGTAGTGTCATCACCTGACTAGGTTTTCTCATTATGTAGAAGTCGTGTCAACCCTTAGACGACCAGAACTCTTCATCGTGTATGAATAGTGTCATTTCTCAAATCAAACTCTATCAAGTTTCAAAAAAAAAGAACCGGACAAAAACTAGTCGTCTTCTTCGTCTTTGCCTTATTCTTGTTAACACAAGAATATGCAAAGAGGGGAGTTGTAGACACTCATTTTTTTCCGAGCTTTTAAAATTATTATAATTATTATATATTATTAAGTGTTATTATTTTTATTATCAGCATTATTATAATTATTAGTATTATTTACTAATGTTATTTTACAGATTACAAATGAAGTCCATTAGGAGGCCAACCCAGAAGCCCAATCTAGCAGCCCACTCGGATGACCCGAATCGACCTAAAGATCTGACCCGACCCAGTGCATTTAGGGTTTAACCCTAATTATCAAAATCCACCGCCGCCTCAACATTCCAGCTTCCAGACTGGCATCGAGTCACCAATGAGCTGCTGAACCGAGACGTCAAGCCACCGATAACCATTCAAAGCCAAGACATCACCATCGACAAGCATGCACAAAATGATCACAAAGTCAAAAGCACAAATCAACCAAATGCACCAAAGTCAATAATACACTTAAACCTATCAACTTCTTACCCAAAAGCAAGGAAAAAACAAAGAAAGAGACAAGGAGATTCGGTGAAGGGAAGAAAAAGAAAAGGAAAACAGAGGACAAGAGGAGAAAAGAAGGATTTGGGGGGCCTTAAAAAACCAAGGGATTCGAAGAATGAAGGGGGAGATTCGGGGGAGAGAGTTTCGAACAAAAAATACTAGAGAAAATCCAGAAAAAAGAAAATATTTTGAAAATAGAAAGGAAGAAGATCATACCTCGGTTTTGCAGATCGGGAACACAACGGTCGTTATTTTTCAAAGCCTTAGAAGGTAAAAAACCTTAGATCTAGTGTGATAGGGGTTTGTTTTGGTGAAACCGGTTTGGGTTTGAGTTGTAGGAGAGAGAGGAGTCGTTTGAGGGGAGTTTGTCTCTCCGGCCATCGTTCTCCGCCACGAACCGTCGTGGCCACCGCCGGTCTAGGGCGGCCTTCCCTTTCCCGTTCAGGGGACTTTGAGAGAGTTTAAACTCTCTCTCTCTTTCTTATTTTCTGAAGAAAAAACAAATGAGGTAAATGGGTAAGACCCTCGGTTTGTAGGCTTAATTATCCCCCACAAAATGATAGTTTTGTGGGACCTGTTTGGCATTTTCGAGCATGGTAAATCCAACTTTGAGGCCCTAAAACTTTGTAATATTTTCATTTCAGTCATCAATGAAACTTTAAATTTTCTTATTTTGAGCTCTTTATTTTTATTTTATTTTATTTTGGTCCCTTGTTCCCTGTTAAACATGTTTGTGTTTTTTATTCGAAATTAGGTCATTTCATTGTAGTTATTCACGTTTATATAGTATAAATTGTTATGGTTTCATGTAAATCATTTTTATTTTGTTATGTATTTTGAAGTTCCTATTTAGAGCTGATATTTTAATTGTTTATATTTTAATCCTACTTAATGTTTTGGACTTATTATCATTCTAGTGTCATTATTATATAATTTTTGGGTATTGGTTGTGTTTTTATATGTTCAATGTTATTATCATTATATTTAATTTTTTTATTATGAATAGTTCTTATTTAAACTCATCACATTTGTAGATAAGTATTTTAAGTTTGAATTTATATCTCATTTATCATCAATTAAATAAAAGGATCATATTTATGATATTTTTATATAAACATTTTTATCCTATAAATATAAATAAAGTAGCTATAAAACTTGTATGCACCTGCCTACAATTTCTTTTATTTATTTTTACTCCTTTTCAGCTCCATTGTGGACATATTTAAATTACATTTCATGAAGCACAGAGATCAAAACAAATTGAAGCACAGAGATCAAAACAAAATCTTGAATAGTATGTGAAAATAATTGTGGGTTCCATGGACTATTTGTGGTTTATTTGCATCTTAGTGTTTTATTATTTAATATTTCCTATTTTTTTGTCCTTATTATTGTTCTTTAGCTTTCCAACGTAATACTATTATTATTTAGTCTTTTTAATTACCTATTATGCTTAGTTTCATTTGTTTACATTCTAGTCTCCAATGATTCTATGTTTATATATTAGACCTTGACTTACATGTATATATTTTGTATATGCGCATATTACCACATGCATATCATAGTTTTTTTATTATTTTATTTTAAGATAATGTATTTTATATATCATATTACTTACATGTATTTCAGTATATTATTAGTGTTTAATTTATTCCGTTTGATCTTATTAACGATATAGTAATTTATTTTGTTTTACGTAAATGTCCTTTTTCAATTTATATTTGATTCGTATATTTATCGATGAGGAAATATTTTTTACGAATAAGAAATAGTCGAGTTAGCTTTCCCGATGGAGGATTGCTAATTTCGAGATTTCTTTTTCAAATTTCAATAAATGGATCATATTTTAATTATCGATGCGAATTCATTATTTTCACCATTACGACAATGTGTAAACGACACAGTACCAATTTTGGGCGTTGTGGGGGTGTTAATCATTCCCTACGCGTAACCGATTCCCGAACCCGCTTTAATCGAATCTTTGGTAAATGGAGATCAACTTTTTGTCTTTAAAAATGATTTTTCTTAAAATTGTTTTAAAAAGACATTTTTAGGTATTCGACCTACCTAGCCCAAAGGTCGATGGTGACTCTATCCAAATTAATCCAAAATCACCCAAAATTTTCAAAATTAAAAGTCGTAACTGTTTTTAAACAATAAACAATTGTTCCACATGAAAAACGGTTATGAAATTCACATACGGAAATTAATACACTTAGTATGGATTTCTTAAATTGCACACATCATACGGAAATTCATACACTTAGTATGAATTTCTTAGTTTTGCACACATAGTGCCCTTACCGAAATTCATACACTTAGTATGAATTTCTTAATTTTGTACACATAGTGTCCGTACCGAAATTCATACACTTAGTATGAATTTCTTAAGTTTTTACACACTTAGTGTCATTTGGTAATCACCATACCTACATTAATAAATCATACAACTATGACTATTATAACATATACGTACATAATTAAATGCAATCACCTGGATTGCCTCGCTATTATATCCAAAATACTAAGTTGATCACTCTGGTACTTTGTCTTTGTCTTTAGTTTTTCTTGACTCGAGAGCTTGATTTTGATCTATTCAAGCATCCAAATAACGACACGTACAATATCACTTGTTAGTATATTTCCTAACAATTATACTCAAACGTTATTCAAGAGTATATATTACTAACCTTCTATAACAATTTCAACCTAATTGGCCGTTCCAAGCTCAATAGTATCGATATTACTACCCTGGTACCGATACTTCTATATTATGGTATTGATACCACCTTCTGGATCGATACCAATTTTAGATTCGTTGTTGCCTGGTATCGATACCCTTACCATGGTATTGACACTACCTCATCGGTATCGATATTGATTGAATCAGTATCAATACTACTCAGCTAATTCATCCCATTTTAGCTATAGTATCGGTATTGTTCTATCAATACCGATACCCTTGCCCAGATTTTCCAGTTTTCAACTCGATTATTACATAAATGGGGTCAAATTTCGTTATATTTACACCATACAATACTATCAAACTCTTCTTTAGCTATCCTTATAACATTCCTTCATTTTAATACTTAAAACATCTAGTACCCCTCAAGATCATTGGATTCTAAGAATCACACCAAAATTTGTAACTTGTTTTAAACTCATCCAATGTTTCTAATCTCTTATTTACTACTTTGACAAGTCAATTTACAAATAAACATCAATAAACACTCATATATCAACATATCATTTAAAAACTCATTTCTAAATCTCTAGTATTTCCTCCATTTCATAGTTTTAATCTCATATAACATTTCCTTAAGCTTACCTATTACTTAAGGTTACAAGGACATCCAAAATAAACCGAAAACATGATCTAGATGAAGCTACCTTAAGCTATGGAGGAACAATATCACCTACGGGAAGAAGAAGAAGAAGAAGAAGAGAAATAAGTGTTTCACTTTCCTCTTTTTCTTAAATCCCTAATTTAAATGGGTTTTAAATTCATTTCACCTAAAAAACCAAAATGCCTTTCAATAAACTATCTCTTACAATTTGGTCTTACTAAAGTCATTTCTTATACTTTATCAATTACTCAAATTAGTCCTCCAAAATTTAATTTCCTTTCAATTAATCATTGACCTATTATTCGGGTATTACTATTTGCTTTCAATAAATACTTCATTGTTCTGGCATCGTTACTCTCTTTTTCGATAGAGACAGAATGAGCCTCACCATCTCAAGGACCTTTTTCACTTGAGATTGTACTATTTGAAAATGTTTCTTTTCTTTCCTTTTATTTTAGAAATGTGAAAAATGTTGAATAAAATTCAAAGTGTTTTCATTTTCTTTGGCTCACAATCAAAACAAATTGTAAAACAAGAGTTCACTGAAATCAAATAAGTCAAATTTTCTTTTAATCCATCAAAAATTATACATTTGAAAAGTGTAAAGAGTAATGACGATATAAAGCTTAGGCTGACTTGGGAAGGTAATGTGTTTCAGGTTAATTTGGAGAGGTAATGCGTTTCAGGTTGGCTTCTTTGGGTTGAAATCTTGTATCCTGATTTTAGTGTTCTTGACCCGATGAATTAGCTGTCATACTTCTCTTTTGGAAATGTTTATTGGTTCTCAGCCCTCGTGAGCGCCTTTGGACTATGCATGCTTTATCAAAATGTATAAGATCGTCTTCTATGCAGTGGTTGACAATCTTCGGTCGATCTGCCTTTTCAGGTTTACAACTTGAATTCTTCTTTAGTTTCAATATGTCATCTAAAATTTTACGTCTCGAACCCTCCTTTTATTATTTTCCTTATCACGCATTAAATATTTTAGAAAACCATTTTTTTCAAATAAAATTAACTAGACCCAAATAAGTGTTAAGGGTTATTGAACCAAGGATCAATTCGTTCTGTTGTCTTCAATCTTGTCTTGTCATCTTGAATCTGTCATGTGTCTTTTATTTTATTTCTTTGGTGTATCTGATCTTCGGGTGAATAGATTTGAATCATTGTCTTGAAGTATTTGATCGGTTTTCTTCTTTTTTTTTTTTTTTCTTTTCCTTCATTTTTCTCTTTTTCCTATTTGTTTTTTGTTTTGTTTTTTTTATCTTTATTTTCTTTCTTTTGTGTTTTTTTTCTATATCTGTTCTTTTATCTCTGTGTTATCTTTTTTTTCTTTTCTTTCATTTTTCTCTTTTTCCTATTTGTTTTGTTTTGTTTTTTTTTATCTTTATTTTTCTTTCTTTTGTGTTTTTTTTTATATCTGTTCTTTTATCTCTGTGTTATCAACTCAATTTGATCTTCGAGTGCCACCAGTGTTGAGGGTGGTCTTTGGTTAGGGTTGAATCAGAAGAAACAATATTATAAACTCAAAAGAGCACAAGGGATATATATATGAAAAGATAAATGAAACAAAGTCATTCATCATATCCATAGAAGTCTTTGTAAAAAATGTATCCCCGGGGGACGAGTATTCAAAATAATCTTATTATATGAAAATAAATATAATTAATGCATGATATAATTATTTCAATGATTCTCTTTATTTTTTCTTCTTCCATTTGCTCATAGTATGCCCCAATTATTTAAATTCTCAAAAATTGATCCGTAACACTACATCTTGTCTTTCTTGCAGGTAAGGTTCTTGATATGCCCCAAGATTTATTGAGGTTGGGAAATGAATGTTGGTTTCGTGTCTAGAAAGGGAAATGTGTGACTTTAAAGTTATAATTGTAAACAAATGTAATGTCATGGAAATGTTATTTTTGTCTGGGAAGGTAAAGTACAGGTTTGGGTACCTTGGGGAGGATAGAGCATGACTTTATTATTTCAGAGGGAAGTGATGTGAAGGTTCGGTCGTTTGGGAGTAAATGTGTGTTATTTTGGGTAAGGAACCCAAAAATGGTTCTTTCGGCTTTGGATGGGGTATGGAAGGTCTAATCTTTCCACTTGTCAAAGATCCATAACTAATGAAGTAGTAAAAACCTTAATTCATTTGATATTCAAAGAATACAAGATTAAAACTTGATTATTGCTCATAACCTTGGAAAACAACACAAGTTCATTTAATCATCCTTACAAAAAGTTGAGAATAAGGATAAAAACAAGTTCAAACAAGATGCTGCAAATGAAATAAAGTTTCATGATGGATGAAATGATTTCTGCATAATTATAATGCCCCATTACTCATATGATGTAGTGGCGTTAGGCTCGATCGGATGTTACATATTGCATTCTGATGCCCCATTCAAGTTCGTTATCCAATGTTCAACCAAGTCTTGAGTTAATGTTTTATTACTGACAAGCATATCTATTTCTTTTTTATCAATGGACCGCAGCTCCTGTAGAATGCCCATCTACCCCCATGTGGAAATCATAGACACATCTCGTCATAACTATGACCAGAAGTGTTCGGCGTTACTTTCATCTATCTCCAACTGACATGTTAACCTTTAACAAGATGCAGGAATAATTTCGATATGGGTGTTTGGAATACCTTCAAAGCTTTTCTAACTCGAGGAATCTTATTTGGTCGTTCTGAGAGACTATCTTTCCTTTCTCTTTTGCGGTTGTGGGGGCTCTGGATGTGACATTCATTTACCTCACTATCTTTGATTTTTGAGTAACTGATATTTCAGAGGCAATCTTCAAATTCCCCTTGGTGATACATACTCTACTTGTTCCCACTTGACACAAGATCTTCAAAATCATTCCTTGAATCTATAAGTAACAACTCAAAAAGGGCATGGAAGGGTGCTATGGAACATTCATGACATTTCCCTTTCTAGAATCAGAGACTGAACTTGAGATGCCATACTATCTCTCTCAATGTGTATTCTTTGACATACTTGTATTGATCTAGGAAGGCATTGGCCAAATCGATCCATGACTTAATTTGCTCTGCTCAAGCGGTTATACCACACCATGGTCGTCCAGTAAGACTGTCATGGAAGCAATGAATCAGTAAATCATCATCATTCAAGTACCCCTCCATCTTTAAGCGAAACATCTTTAAATGGATTAAAGGGTAACTGATACCATATTTTAGAAACTCAGGTACCCTAAACTCGTGGAGAATGACCAAGGTGGGGTCTAAGCTTAGCTCTCTAGCATCTAAGTTTTCATGTGATGCCTCACCAGCTTTTATTGCCTAAATCGACCCTTCTAATTTTTAATATTTCCTTTGAAATGCTCGGTGACCACGAGATCTTTCCCTTATCCAAATAGGATGCCCCAGGGTGGTTAACCAACCTTGATGTGTCAATTTTTTGACGTATTTCAGCAGACACCTTCTCTCGATCGACGATCATTGTAGCCATAATCCCAGTCATCTCACCCAATACTTCTTCTTGAGAGACTAAGGCTTGACTTCCCATCCTCTGTTGTAGCGTGGCCATCTGATCTTGTATTTGATCCCGTAACTCTTCTTGGGACTGCTCTATTGCTTCTAACCTCTATCCATCGAGAGTGAAGGAAAAATGTAGATGGATGATCTTGGTATTACTGTCAGGTAACCTTCCAAAAATTAATCTTTTTATTAGAAATGTATAATTAAAATAAATGTAATGTATGCAAAAAAGAGGTGTCAACCCAGAGTAACCATCTTAAATTTTCATTGATCACAAAAGGTTTTAGTACATCGAATAACCAAGCTATAGATAATGAATAACTTTAGATCCTAATTTTTTTATCTCATTCAGGAGCCAGGCTATATTCCAGGCAAGGTCTAGTACTGAGCCATCAATATGCTTCAAGTCCCTTGCAAAGACAGCTAAGTCGACCAACTTGTTAGCCATGTTGCTTGCTTGAGTAATCGCCTCATTCATCACGTCATCTTTTTCCCCAGTTTATATTTCAACTCTTGAAGTTGTATGCGATATTGACAATTTTCTTTCTCAAAGGACTCGGCACGGTCATAAAGTTCTTGTGCAAAATGCCTAAAATCCACTATCAACTATCTCAATGTTTTATTTTCAGCTTTACTAGCTTCTAGCTTGGTTTATGTGTCAATGAAAGTTGTTGTCCACAATTCATTCTTCTTTTAGCAAAGCCCCAAATCTTGTAAGACTGCCCTACATCCGCCTTCTGCGGATCTCGAGAGCGCTTCTTAGCCCGCTCATCGTGCATTTTGTAATTCTTTTTCCATCGTTCAACATCACTATTCAATTTAGAGGCCTCTTTTTCAAACTCTTTCAGGGTATTGTATAAACTTACACTTTAGAAGGCTTGACTGATTCTTTGAAAACCATCTTTCATGGCTTCTAATTATTTGTTTAGAATGTCCTTTTCGCTTTGCAACTGACGTACTTGAGCTTCATATTTCAGCAAATGCTCTTCATTTTGGCTATTCTCAGTTATGATTTTGTCCTTGGACTCTTTTGGCTTCACTTAAACAGATGCTTGGCTACTGAACCATGCTGACTCTCCTTCTCAAATTCCAATATTTCATGTTATATCAAGCAATAAACTCTACGTTTGAAGGCAACACAGGTATTGATATAATTTCCTTGAGATCCTGCATGATATTCACAGTTGGCATTGTGATTGTACCACTCCGGATATGGGGGTTATAGAGGTTTCACATATTACGGGGTCACTTCTCATGCTTCTAGCAACTTACTGTATAAATCTTCATATGTGATAGGAGCAAGATCAAAGTCAGGTTCATTCACTCCTAACTTCTGGTCATTCATGAGGCACATCTCCTGTTTGAATGATCATGTGGCCCCTCTTTCTCCATCTTTTCTTGAAATTTTATGGTTGTCACTATTTTCTTTATATTTTTTGACAACTTGTTAATGCGAGCAATGATTGCACGAGGCTTCTTAAGTTCACCTAGATCATCTTGTTTCATAAGTAGCTTCTTATGTTATATCTTTATTTTTGTCGAGTTCTTTTCTTGCGCATAAACCTCTTTTCTTTTAGCCAGCACAGTTATTCTATCCATCATCTTGGATTTGTTCCTCATTTGCTATTGTTCTCTTTGTTCTTCATCAGACATGCGATCTTAGGACGTACCACTCCTTGTTCTTCTTAGAACTTCTTTCGAATACCATTTCTTTTGTGTATCGCGGTTTACCTATTTATGAAACCCCTTATCCATAGTGAAAACCTTTTAATTTGTGATTACTCATAATTGACACCCTTTTGTGTATGTCATGACCTTATGATGCAAAAAAGAGAAACACAAAAAGGAAAAAGTTAGGACGTATAAAAACAAGGTATAAAAATAAATGCAAAGGCAAAAAATGCAAATGCGGATGCAAATGCAATGAAGGGACTAATCCCAAAATAACTGTTCCCTGAACAATTCTTGAAAAACTAGAAATGTCTCGGTACAATAGGGAAGCGCAAATATGGTCCATCTCTCAACTTCTGCGAGCGTCTAGGTATCACACCGTCTTTCGTCAGATGTAGACATATTGAAAATCTTCTACTTCATCTCCTACTTTTGAAAGTTCTGTCAAGTTGGATCGCGACGTTCAATCGTTGGTTTTGGCGTTGTATCTTCTTGGGTTTGACTTGTTACCTCAGCTGGCCAACATCTGGTCTTGTCTCTTTAGTAGGTAGACTTTTTCTTGATGCTACTCGATATATGTAGAGCATCTTCAAAATCCTACCAATCCCATCGAAAGATTTGTTGTGGCATTGTTTTTCAAGAACCTTCTAAACAATTAGATTTTTAGGGATCAATACATTTGAATGATATATCATGTTCATGCAAAGATGCAATAAGATCATACAAAAGGAAATCAATGTTAGTAGAAACAAAAAGAATCAAGTCAGTTGAAATGATTAGTTAAAGAAATGTAATCTTAGAAACAATAATTAAATTCGAATCAAAGTTGAGACTCAAAAATTAAGCATACAAAGAAAATTAATAATCCTAACTGCATGCGTTATAGTTCTACTAGGTTATCCATATGGCTCTAACGGGGTAGGTTTAATAAATTCTCTATATGTGATTGGTTCTAGCAATGGTTCCCGAGCCATCTTTACAACCCGCTAAGGTTAACTCCAATTCTGGCCTATTACAGACTTGTGAATTGGATTCGGCTCAGGGGATCACACCACTAAAGTGTACTTCAGATCTGATATCCAGATAGACAACTTAGGGCTTTCCATAGATACTTTATCAAACCCACACAAAGAAGCCCAAGCTCCTCGTGAGGTGTAATGTTTCTCCCTACTTAGGTAAACCGGGTTGAAGCTCGGGTTTAGAGCTATGATATGCAATAATCTTAAATAAATTCACAGAAGTGTAAGAATTAACTAGAGATAAAAAAAATTCCTTTGAAATAACATAACAAACAGTAAATTAAAACAAGATCGAACTCATAATTTCTCAAAATCCTAAATATAGGGTAACCAAGCTGTCGACTCTTAAGTTGTTTTAAAAATAAAACATCCCAGCGGAATCACCAAGCTGTCGACATTGTTTTTCACCCGGGCGGGGAAAGACCGATACCGACTCGAGGGTCTTTCTTAGAAAAATATTTCAAAATATGAGGAGTCTCCACCAATCATTTAAGATGAAATTGGGACACCATAAAAATCGGTTGACTTTAATAAAACATTTTATTTTTATCAAATATCAAGTTTTGAGGTCTGTGAAAATCCAAAAATCGGGTTCGAAAGTCAGTTACGCGTGGGGAAGGATTAGCAACCCCACAAGCACCCAAAAAATGGTACTTAGTTGATTACCCTATTTAAAATCAAAATTTTGGGTTCAATCTTATTAATTTGAAAATCATTACAAATGCAGAGTTGAAAAAAATATTCGTTTATTGAGACCGATAGCATTCACTCCCAAGCGTAAATGCGGGAGATCAGCTAATAACGAATATTGCCTCGTTTTAAGAAAATCATGATGCAATCTTGAAAATGATGTCGACTTATTTTGGGAATTACCAGTAGTCACCCCCGAAGCATGATTATGGGAGATATACTATTAATTCCTTAATAAGTGAAAATGGCCTTAGATTTATAAATAAAATGCAATAAGAAAAAATTTATTTATCCTAATTTAACTAAGTAAATTAAGGCTTTTTATGCTTAGATGTCAAATTATGAAAGTTAAAGGACCTAAAGGCACAAACCTAGTATGTATGTTCTAATATTAATCCTATTTGATTTTAATCAATTATTGAATCGAATAATCGAGATGGTCCCTTGAGCATTTAGGCGAGGGCCAACTTGAATTATTCCCTAAATTAAAAGATTTAAATTGAAATCTATCTAAAATAGAGGTTCTAACATTAATTTTAATTAATTTTAATCAATATTGAAATTCGAATAATTAAATTAGAACCTCAAGGAAAAGCGAGGACCAAATTAAGAATTCTCCTAATTTAATGACTAAATATGAATCGAATAATTAAAAGGTTATGGACTAAATCTAAAAAAAGATCTATCAAGGACTAAATTAAAATAATATAAATATTAAAGGTAATTAAAATATGTAAAAATACTAAAATTAAAGTACTGAAAAATAAAAGGTAAAAATAAAATATCATAAATTTAAAGCACATAAAAGGTAAGGACTGAAATTAAATAAAGAAAAGTAAAATATATAAATTTAAATATGCACAAAAATGAATAACATAGATAAAAGTGCAAATAAAATAAAAGTTAGTATCAAATTTAATTTTTAACCCGGATCGACAATAATGTGAGTTTACCCTGGGTCCAGTCACCTTAGTCGATTCGAATAATAACAATAAATAAATAAATATAAAAGTGGTTAAAGTGCAAGAAAATAAAAAGTCAATGGTTAATTTAAAATAAAAACATAAATTAATGACCAAATTTAAATAAACAAAACAGTGTATCCAAATTCGAAATAAAATAAAATAAAAGAGCTTTAGTCAATTAGTGACTAAATTGAAAGTACTAAAACTAAAGTGCTAAAAATAAAATAAATAAAACATAGGGATTCAAGGACTAAAATGTAAAACACGACAAGATATAAGGGACCTAAGGGAGATTTACCCACTAACATCGACCAAAATATTACCTGAGCCAAAGATAAGGACCCAAACCAAAATTTATCCATAAGTTAGTGACCAGAATACAAGGGGATTCCTAAAGTTAGGGGACCTATATGTAATAAACCCACGACTTGGATTACTGAGATGTAAAAACATACTAAGGTCCAACGACCTTAGCGTGATTTACCCAAAACTCTCAAAATGAGATTACTTCTCCCTTCACCTCTTCATTCTGCCCGATCCTCAAAATCCCTAACCTTCTTCTTCTCTTCACTTGCTCACCACCTCCTCGACAGCCGACCCTCCGACGAGTCGGAGCTTTTGTCGCCTCGGCCACCCTACATGGGTGGCCATTCCACTCCGACCAAGACCTACAAGGCGTAGGAAGGACATGAGGATAGCCCCTCGACATCGACTTAGCCATCTCCTTTCCTCGATCGATAACCAAGCACCAGACCACCATACGCGGTGGTCCCTCAGCCTCAAATCAACACCATCTATTCCCTCTCCCCGATGACCGTGCTACCCTGACGAACCCAACGGCTGTTAGGTAATTCCTTCCATATCTTATAAGATTTTTTTTATGAAATTAGCATAAAATTAAAACGAAAATATAAACTAATTTCTATTCTTTTTTGTATTCTACGAATTTAATAAATAAACAGAGAAAAAAGTTAGAATACCTCTTTGAAATTTTTCTTTCGGTTCTATTTTTGGATTGCTGAAAAAAATTGTTTATTGCTGAGAAATTGAATCCTCTTGTTCTTATTGATAGAAATTAGTCCTTATCTTGTTTGCTACATCGAAGTTGTTTGTGGCTGCTTTAATTTGTCGTAAGGTGAATACTCTGGTTTTTAGATCTAATCCTCTTAGTTTTGTTCAAGATACAAGGTCAATAGTCAATACTCCGTTATTTTTAATTTGATATTATGATGAATCTAAGAGCATTCGTATATTGATTTTGATTTTTAATAAACACGTCATATGTACGTATATTGAATTATCGATTTTGGTATTCTTCTGAATTTAAGTGCATTCACACATTCTATTGATTTTTAAAATTATGAATAATTTATGCATTATAATTTGTATAATCATGCATTGAAAAACAAAAACATCTTAAAAAAACCCAAAACCAATACAACTTAGATTTGATATTCTTTTCTGGATTGGGATAATGCTAAGGTAAAGATCCAAACACCGGGCTATATTTTACGCATCTGGTTCATTTTCTTAGATTTGTATAAGTTTTTGGTTGCTGGTGTGGGGAAAGAGATGAATTCATGTTTTAATTTTGGGTAGGTGAAACTTTATTATAATTAGAAACAGGTGCATCAACAAACAAAGAGTCACAGATTAAATAACTCAAAGAAAGGTGTGTTCATAATATTTTTACAACTCAAAGAATGGATTTGTTTAGGTGTCTATCCACCATTTGTAATTCTTATCGTCTTAAACTCCTTTTTTTAAGATAAGAATAATTCAATAGAGTCTTTTAACTGTCATTAAACTCTTTTTTACTTGTAAATTTATAACCCTAATTTAAGGTTGTACGAACTGATAAGGTGTGCCCACGCCTTAACTGCAGACTTCTTCTGTGATAGCTCAGGATGAATAAGTTGTGCCCACGCCTTATGCGAAAACCTCCTCTGGTCTCGAATATAGCCCAAATTGTTTTTTTGGGTTTTTGGATAATCCGAACATGGTTTTTTATCAATCTGTATCCGATCCTATAATTCGGGAAAAAAATTTGGATACCCGATCTGAACTATCCGAAAATTGAAAAACGGATCGGATCAGTCAGATTAGATTTTTTTGCACACCCTTAGCTGTCAGGCGGGTCTAGCCGGGTACGTCTCCAGTTAGGTAGTGGGTGTGGGGATGGATTTGAGAATGTACCCGCGTGGGCGGGTGTGGATTTGAAATTTTTTACCCATCATGGGTGGTGGGCAGGTGGTGGATTGGAAAATATTAGGTGGGTATGGCGATGGGGGAGGGGGTATCCGCACCCGACTCGCCCGTTTGCCATCCATATCCCAATGGTCTGAAAAAATGATGCTTACAAAGTGTAATTATACCATTGAATAAAAAACATGGCTGATTTGGGGTGGTTCTTTCCTATATTAGACGTAGGTTTTTGTAGTGAGCCAAAAATTCTCCTTTCCTTCTTCATCTTATCTTCTCCATTCACTTTCTTCCTTCTATTTCTCTCAACTCAAGTAATAACAAAAGGAAAAAGGCTTCACCTTTCTTTATCTCATTCTTCAATCAAAATTTAGAGGTAAGATTTTTGATCTAAGGTTCTTAAGCTTTATGAAAAGCTCACAATCTTCCTCAATGGTGGCCATGAACTCATTTTAGGTTTTTGGTAGGGTTTAAGCTTCAAGATATTCCTCCCATGATTTCTATTTGATTTTCATGTAGTTTAGTTGTTTTTTAACACCTAGTATCCTTCATTTTCATGTTAGAATCAACTGATGGGTTTTAAGTGATGGAAAAATGTGCAAGAACCCCCTTGAGCTAAGTTAAGGAAATGTTGATCCTTGGGTAAGATATGGATTTTTTTTAGTTGCTAGGAGATGAGATAACACACTATAACTCTTATTTGCTACTTTTAACGTCAACTAAATGAACATATTGCATGTATGGGGTAAGGAAAAACATGTGAGGGGTTTGGGTTCATGAAGCATGTATAAATAATGCATGGCATATTTTATGGTTGTGTGTTGCAAGCATTAAAGATAATACCTTTTGACCTCTAAGACACTAAATAAGACATTGAACATGTTTACAAGTCTTGGGGAAATTGTTGGGTTGATTTTGGGTGTTTCTCATGCTTAAGCAAGCTATTCCCAGAAAAGGATTGATCCCTTGACCAAAAGGATTAATCCTAAACTTTCTATTGTGCATAGGATCAATGTCTTTTCAAAAGGATAGATCCCTTGGGAAAAAAGATTGATCCCAAACTTTCTGTCGTGCATATGATCGATCTCTTTTCAAAAGGATCGATCCCTCAGAGAAAAAGATCGATCCCTCGAAAGAAATGATCGATCACTTTGTTATTTTTGCTCTATAGAAAAGGGTGAAATTGCATTCTTTAGGAGCCTAAAGTATTGAGAAATGTTGTCTTGACCTCAACATGTTTTAATGGGTTCAATTTGGTCCATTAATTGATTTGGATATATACTTAAATCCTTAATCTGGGATATCATTGATAATGATAAACTCGACTAATAACGTTATGAAATAAAGTGACATAAAACTAGCCTTTATTTGATACTTGGGAAACGAGTAGGACACCCGAGTTACTCTAGCATTATGATGTTTGTATGTTATGCTATATTTGTTGATATCTGGATATGTTTTGTTTGGGTACGCATCCGATGCACGTAAATTTCAGATAGTATCAGTACGAGTTTTGATGCACGTAAATTCCAAAATCGTACCTTATGCACGAGAGCCTGTATATGTGGGATCGAGATGTGAGCTTTTGATGCACGTAAATTTTGAACCTCACCCCAACCTTTCAAGGATCCGTGGTAGAATAAGGGCTACAAGTTCTGATGCACGTAAATTTTGGTTCTTACTTCAAAGCTATTGCATTTAGATAGGCTAGTATATTGTCCGAGATACAGGTAAATTCCTCCAACCACATTGTAAGACCTATCTCATGTTTGTTGATATGTTTCTTCATATCCATGAGATGTTAGGTAAGCTAATGGTGTCATCCTGATATACATAATTTCTCCGACCACACCACTAGACTTACCTCAATATGTTCGAGTATATTTGCATGCACATATTTTCGCTCGTCAACATGATCATTTGATGAATGCATGTAGTATGGTAGAGGTATTATTCATTCGAAATGTGTTTTCGTTTGCAGGTTTTAGGTTTCGTGGATCGTGATGGAATAACGAGATCATCGGAGGAGTCTCAGCAGAGTACCAAAGAACGATGATGTCGATTTAATGGGCATGTAAAGGTTAAGGTTGGAAAGAAGTCATTTTGTGTGTGTGTATATATATAAGGTTTATTTATTTTGTTTATCGAGTTTCTAAATTAGGGCCCGTTTTTATTAATTATGGGTTTATTCATGGGTTAAGGGGATTATTGTTATTCCTATAGATCATGGGTTTATTCATTGTCAAATGGATGAAAGTCAACATATATTACCCTAGATTAATAATAAAAAAAGTATGAAGCACTCATTCTTTTGAAAAGAACAATTAAGTCTCTAAACTTTTTTTCTTGTACCTAATTAAATTCTAAAACTTAAAATAAATTAAGAAATCTCTTAAATCAAAAAATCAAATCAATGAAATCATTTGATCAATATTGAGTGTTAATTTTTAATATTTTTTATAAGATATTACTACTACAGGGCACAACGTGGTTCTATCATATTGAATTATAAATTTATAAACAAGATTTCTAAAACATTGTTGAAATTTTAAAATATTTTTAAGGCTAAAATTTTAATAAATTGATAAATTTTATTTCTCAACATCATGACGTGATATGTAACATCAAATAATTTAATAATTATTGAGTTTAACATCGATATTGATCGAAAAGGTAAATAAATAAAATCTTAAAATCTTTAATTAAACAAAAAATGCAATAACTTAATTATTCTTTTAAAAGAATTGGAAGTTATTAATATCTTTGAATTTTTTAAATTCAATTAAAATTAATTAATTAAATTTAAAAAATATTAATTAATTTAAAATGAAAAACATGTGATTTATCTTGTTAAAAATTTCTCTGGGCAATGTGATATGTTTATTAATGTTAGGAAAAGGGAATAATAAATAAAATAAAAAGCAGAGTGGAAACGTAGTCACATTGAACTCGGGGTGAGCCAAATAGTAGGGATGGGTGAAAAGGAAACGATGCAAATAAGAGAGCGTAGACCCCAACCCACTCTATCGATCATATCGCCTTGAATTCTTCACCTTTCCCAACAAGTGACACGCCACACGAGGGTCCCTCTTCCATGAAAACAAATAGAAACATAACATTTTAAAACCCCTCTATTTAATATTACCATTTTATTAAAGGAAAATTCTAAATTTCCTCACTAAACTTTATTCTCTCTTATTTTGTTCATTAAACTTTAAGCGTTTTCAATTTAATAATTGAGATTAGACATTGATTTTTTTTGTCACTCAACCTTTATTTTTTAACTTTGTTCTTACTTGGCATTTTTTATTAATTTAATTGATTTAAGATTTTTTAAATTAATTTTTAGTTACATAAGCACCAAAATATTCCGCTCACCGTTCTTCACAACTAACCATCGTATTGACTACCATCGTCGGTTGGCATTATACCCAAAATTTTCAAACACCAGTTTTGATACCATGAATTGAATTCACCTATTTCGACACGTGAATCCAAATCACCGATCTATAAAATTAATGAAAAAACAAATTGCATATGAGTTTTCAACTTCATTAGCATTTTTAAGACTTTTGTGTTTATTTAGCATAAAATTTTAAGAGTTTTGTGTTTATTTAGCATAAAATTTTAAGAGTTTTGTGTTTATTTAGCATAAATTTTTAAGAGTTTTGTGTTTATTTAGCATAAATTTTTAAGAGTTGTGTTTATTTAGCATAAAATTCAATAAGACTTTTATGATTACAGAAGCGGGTAAAAGAGTCGAATCTTGGCGGCACCAAAAAGTGATGATTTGGTAAAGCTAATGGTGGAACAATGAGGGTTTATGTTTTAAGGGTCGATTATTTTGGGTTTGTGAAGCTTTGGTGATTTGTTGGATGATCCCAACGTTGAGTAGGCGAGCCAGATGACGAAGAAGCACATACTTTAAAATCGGCACGATTTAATAGTGAACGGTGGATATAAAAAAACTAGAAACCAAAATGTTCAATGATAAATTTTTAAAGTTTGAGTTGCTTTTTCGATTAAATGGATATCATAACATTTAGAGAGAAATGAGTTTGGTGGAAAGTTTTGGGTCTCTCACATCGCTCAGCGTCAATGACGGCCAACGATGGTCGCTGCAGTAGCCGGTCAAGATGAGTGGTGGTCGGGTTTTGAGAAGATAAAGAGAAAGTAAGAGAGAAAGAAGAAATAAAGAAGAAAATGAAGAAATAAAGGTGAAAATACGATTTTATATGAGATTCAAAACTACGTCGTTTTGATGTAAAAATTAATTTTTTATAAATGATGCCATTTTAATTTCATATGTCATGTCATAACGTCGTTAATTATTTAACGGCAGAGTGGAAAAAATATTAATGCCTAAAGTTCAATTATTAAATTTAAATTTTTTAAAGTTTAATGAATAAAATGGGAAATAGATTAAAGTTTAGTGAGAAAATTTGTAATTTACTCTTTATTAAAACAAATGAAAACTATTTTCAAAGCTAAAAAGTAAGTAAGAGATGTTAAATGTGTTTGCCATTATCGGGCAGATCAATAAATCAACCACTACTCTGACTCACTTTTAGGCCATCCTTTACTTTGATTCCTTTTTCTATTCAATTATTTATGCTTTATTATATTTTATGCCACTCCAGTCTTTTTTTTTTACCATCATTCCACACAAAAATCTCATTCAATCCTACGGTTCGTAAAAGGGTCTCGATTTCACAGTATAATCTCAGTGGGGCTTTTCGTTTTTGTCTAATATATTTGATGACACCATCAACCATCATTCCCTATAATTTAAATTTAGTGGGTGTGTTTTGCTCTCATATGCGTTCGTTTCTAAGTCAAGTTTGCTTGTCCGAGACCGTTATAGACAAGAGAATTAAACGGTCGATAAAGGGTAGGTATTCAATATCAATAATTTCAATTACGGTTGCAGTTAAATTATATTTATCGTGATTACGAATATAATAAACTATATAAAGTGATTAAAAGTATTTCGGCGATATAGTACTAATTTTGAATGACACCACTACCATTATATACCGACCGAATTGAGCGGATCAATATTTAAATCTCGGTATATGCATACCTATAATAACACCCACCAAGAGTGGAGAGAAGTAAATGAGAGTGCATGGGAGTGGTTATTTCTGGAACTGAGAGAAGTGAGAGAACAGGTGGTAAGGTCAAGTCTCTGCAACTATGTTTTATCTTTCTTTTTTTTTTTTTAATGTTGGCCTTTTACTCTTCTTAAACCCCCCTTCACCCTCATCATTCTCTTCATCATCACTCGCTCTTTTTATCTCTCTCAGACCCTCTTGAACATAAACCAGACTCTTGGGGGATAAAGAGAAAACACATACATAATTCATGAGAATTGAGGGGGAGCGACAAGATTGAGGGGAATGTTGTCTGTTTCGAGGACATCTTATTTTAATCCATTTTCTTGCATTAGAGAGTCCATTTATGGATCTGCTGTAATGGATTGGGGTTGTAGCAGGTCGTCGGACCAGGCTTCATTCCCCCTAATTATTGCTTGCTTCCACATGGATCATCCAAAGGTTCGGATTGTTTTTTGTTTCCCCTTTTGGGAAATTCTGGTTGTTCTAGATCTTCTGGTATTTCACTTCTTTAGAGATATTAAAGTTCCTAGTTATGTGCAGATTGGTATAACGATGAAGTGTTTTGACCCAGTTTTTGTTCATCATCTGTGTAAAAGTTTCATCATTACTCTTGTTTTGTCTTTTTTTTCTCTTTTTCAATGACACCATCATGTTGTTTTTGTCAGTCCAAAACCCTCCTTTCTGCTTCATCATTACTCAGATCTGTAAGTTTTTGCTGTTCTCAGTGGCTTTGAACTTTCGGGTAAACTTTATCTCTTCCTTTTTAACGCTACCCCTTTCTAAATTTCTAGGGTTTCAAGGTAAAGAGCCTGGCTCTTCCCTCAAAATGAATCCTTTTCTTTAATAAAGATTGACATAGGTGAAGAACTAAAGGTAAACGGAGATGATGTTCTAATTAGTGCAAAAAATGGCTCTTTTTCAACTTTCTTCTGAATTGCTGCAAGCTGGTTAGATCTGTATTCTCTCTCTCTTGCTTTGCATGGTGAAGGAAATTTAAGCCTTGAATTCATTATGATATTTCATTGAAATGAATAATGGAGCCTTCACCCTATATTTTACTTGTCTTGTAGAGTTAGAATAGGAAAATGACAGCCTTTGTGAGTAATGGCTTTGTCAATGGAAGTGTTGGGGACACAGGCATGGATCTGCTTAAAGAACCAGCCAAATGGCTTGGTTTTTGTCACGAGTCATCTGAAACCCTAATTTTGATAACCAATATGTCGAGCTTGATTGTATAAGTTCTGTAAAAATAACACCCTTATTTGTTCCTTCTATATCAAGCTTTCCTCTTTCAAATCCTGTGTTTACAGGAGTGATCAGCGCTGTTTCAGGGGATCGAGATTCGAGCTAATTACTTATCATTATTTTTGTTTTTGTTCACACAACAATCAGGCTTGTGCAATAAAGCACATGCTTTATCTATCACAATACCATTTTAAGGAAGGGAACTTTTACCTATGTTGGTTCTTTCTTCAGTACATCACTACAGCAAAAATGGTTTTTAGCGGCGGATGTAGCGGCGTTTTTACTATAAACGCCGGTAATTGTTTACATATAGCGGCGTTTTTGAACAAACGCCCCAAAATACTATAATTTAGTGGCGTATGTATAAAAACGCCGCTAAAGAATCGTAATGTAGTGGCGTTTTTATACAAACGCCACTATAAACTAGTATTTTAGTGGTGTTTTTATACAAACGCCGCTATAGACACGTACTTTTGTGGCGTTTTAATACCAAACGCTGCTATAGACTCGTACTTTTGTGGCATTTTTACACAAACGCCGCTATAGACACGTACTTTTGTGGCGTTTTAATACCAAACGCCGCTATAGACACGTACTTTTGTGGCGTTTTAATACCAAATGCCGCTATAGATTCGTACTTTAGTGGCGTTTTACACAAACGCCGCTATAGACACGTACTTTTGTGGCGTTTTAATACCAAACGCCGCTATAGACTCGTACTTTAGTGGCGTTTTAATACCAAACGCCGCAATTGTCATATAACCTAGTGGCGTTTACGTAAAAAAACGTTGCTACTGAACACTACTTTAACATATCGAAACAAAACCCTAATTTCATAGATTCAGTATGGGCATCGAAATATATCTCCCCTCCATTTTATCTCTTCGCATCCACTCTCATCCTTTGATCCTTCGACCTCCATTGTTCGATCCATCTTCCCCTTACATTCAACCCAGATATCTCCCTCTTTCATTCCCCTCTTGGTGGTGGCGCCTGATAAGTTGTCGGTGAAGTATACTGCCGTAAGCCTCCATGGCCATGATGTCGGTGTGGTTCAAGCCAATAACCCGGTTCCTGTAAAGCGTCTGGTTTATTACTTCGAGATTTATGTGAAGGATGCTGGAGTCAAGGGTCAAATTGCTATTGGATTCACCAGTGAAGGCTTCAAGATGCGCAGGCAACCGGGGTAATCTCTGGCTTTTTTCTTTTTCTCTATTTCAAGATACTGTTGTTGAAAACCAGTTTTAATTGGAGTACTTTTCATTTGAAATAGTTTGCATTTGTTTGATGAATTAGGGAAAACTGGAAATTAAGAAAAAAAAAAGAAAAGCAAGAGAGAAAAATAACCGAGCGCTTTTCAGTTAGTTAACAAAGGAGCAAGAGAGAAAAAGAAAAGGAATGATAGAGTGAGAATTAATTTCATTTGATGTTTTCTAGTTTTATCAGTATGTATGATCGTTTATAGCTGCTTGATAATGGAAAACAATGCATAAGAAGATTAAATCCAGTCTGGAAAAAGAGGAAAAGGAGTTGCTCTTAGTTGAAGTGAAAGAGAACTGATCTTGTGTTCTGCCTGTTGTTCATTCAGTGCAACTGATTCTATGACTAGTTTTGATGAGAGATTCTGGATATTGAGAGAAGCAAATCTCCTCCTATGTCAAAGAAATGATCTTGTGTCGAGGGTCCCTATTTTTGGTAATTCAGTTTAATTGGGCTTATGTCTTGTTTTAGTGAGAGATCCAGAATATTTAGATAAATGAATCTCCTTTTAGTGATTGGGAATGTGTGTGCATTGGGGGGGAGAAAGGAATGAATTCTCTCTTTTAATATTGTGGAAAACACAAGATTTTTAAAGAATGAAAGAAATATAATCAAGATGAAAGCTTTTAATTATGTAATACATATAAGAAAAATTTTATTTTTCGTAAATTCTTATATGTACACACTAAGTTCAAAGTATCCTTAACTATGTCAGGTGGGAAGTAAACAGTTGCGGGTATCATGGGGATGATGGTAGGCTCTATCGTGGGCAAGCAAAGGGAGATGCTCTATCATGGGGATACGGTTGGTGGCGGCATAAACTTTGCTTCACAGGAATTCCTTTTCACGTAAGTGCAGTTGTTCATCAAGCACTGTATTTAGGAGCACTTGTGGCTCAAATGTCTATGCTGCTTACATGTGAAGTTCTGTTCATTTATGAAGATTCTCATGATTCTGTATGCTCATATGTTGATGCCAGTAAAAATGGGGCAATAGTAGGAACTTTTAGCAAGGAAAAGGAAATGAACCGTTGCTTCCCACCATTGCTGTCCACAACCAAAATGAGGAGTATGTTTACCTTCTTTTATTGTGTATTTATATGAATTCTCTCATCTATATGTTGTTATAACGTACCCATATTTGCATTTGGCGAAATATAGGAATAATGGATATGCCATTTCTCTCTATTCCTTCCTCTTCGGTTGCATTTAATTGATACATTGAGGTTTGTCTATAATGAATGAGAAGTGATGGGTTAGTTATGACACCTTTTTTCCTGCCATTTTCCAACATATTGTTTGGCCTTATAAAATTACTTTAAGAGGTAAAATAAGCTAAAAGTTGCCTGAGGTTATTCAAACTTATTTCATGATAGTGACAGTGCCAGAGTCGGTTTATATGGCTTCAATATAAAATTTTCAGATCTGAACAGAGGTTAAATGTGGCTTGAGCAAGTTAATAAATTATCAAGCTGAAGTATAGTAGGCTTTTTCCAGACTCTGCTAAGCTAGTTTACAGCCCTATCCTTGGGCAATTGGTGCGCTATGTTTAAATCAAATATAACACAATATTGTCCTACTCCGTTAATAATGTCATGTATATTTTCAAAAAACTTGGCTTTGGAATGTTATAATTAGGCTATATGTCCGAGGGGAAATTTTGTGATTAATGCAAAAGTGGCAGAAGTATGTGTTATGGATGTGACTTTTATATGCAATTTGCAAATGATGCTTATAGTGATTATGTTATTTGAAAAATCAAACAAACTCTTCTCATTCGGTATGCTAGTAGGTTGGCCTTTCTGGTGATGATATGCTGCTTTGGTTGTTAAAAACACCTAAAATGCAATTACGATATATCTTATCTACTTTGGTTTTTCCTTACTACTTGCATTGATATTTATTACATAGTTTCATCATCATGCAATTATGATATTTCAAGTTTTTCTAATGAGCTTTTTTATTTATTTCAAAATGTGCAGGGTTCATGTCAACTTTGGGCAAAAGAAGTTTTCTTTTGATCTGAAGGCAAGTTATGCTTCCTTTTTCTGCTTGTAAATAGTCTAATTAATCTTAGTAAACCATGGTTCCCTCAGTCTGTCATTTTAACTGGTTTCTTAAATGTTTCTTTTCTGTATCTTCCTGTTTATCATCTTTGATGCTATATATCAGGAATATGAAGCTCAAGAAAGGTTGAAGCAGCAGATGACTATTGAAAATATGCCTCTACCTCCAAATATTAGTTATGGGTATTTTTTTTCTCCTTCTGCTTTTATGTATTTTATGTTCTGTTGTTTTACATGCCTGTCCATTGCAGTTACCTATTGGATGATTTGATGTTTGTGGTTAAAGAAGTATCTGAATTATTTAAATCTAGGCTACTGCTCTGATAATGTAACATTTTCTGTAAAATAGAAACTTGTCCTCTAGGCAATGGTGTTAATATTAACTGCATGTTGTTGGTTCTTGATAACTGGTCTATCTTCTGCCTCATGTTACATCACAGTGTAATAAGGCATTGAAGAAGTCTGAAAGGGTTTTGAAGCACCAGAAGCGGTATGAGTAGAAGATAAAATATTAATACTTGAAGATATATGTGTCAGACTAAATCTAGAGAATAAAATCTTATGTATGCAACGCGTACATTCCGTCAAACTACAGAGTACACAAAGGACATTATTATATATGTATTTCATGATCCTAAGCTGGAGCCCAACCTTCTAGTCACAACAATTGTTATCTTGGGGTAAGAATTCTAACTTCTAAAAGTAAGATGGCAACCAATACATTATTAAATTTTTTCTTTATGATGACATTTTTTACATTCTTATGTAGAATATATTTTAGTTTTCATGGTTCCTGACTTCCTGTTTTTGTTGTTTGTTGCAACATCTTTTTTCAGTTCTCAATCATTCACATGTAGGTTATGAATGCAAGTTTTGCTGGTTGTTTCCTTTTCTTCTTAGTCTCATCTAAATTATTATAATTGCAGTAATCTTGAAGAACAAACTTCAACAAAAAGCGGCTTCTTCAATAGACTGGCACAGGGTTTCCCATTTGTTTTTAATCTATTGAGGAGAGATCATTCACTGTCAAATGATACTTTCAAATAAGATGTCAAGACGATGAATATGACAAATTCCAATGAAGTGGGAAACAAAGTAGCTTTAGAAGGCATATCTGGAGGTTATGATGATGACGCTAGTGAAATTGAGGATGTATCGAACAACAAATCCATGTATATCTACACTTTGAGGTTCAATTGTAACTCATTTGTACTTTAATGTCTTTTAAGGTTCTCTCTCCATAAAAAAACTTTAATTTATTTTGTTGTTAAGTATTTTTCTTTATGTTTTTTATCTTAATTAAAATGTATGGTTGTTGTTAATTAGATAAAGCTAAAGAAAGGTAATTAGCGGCGTTTGTATCCAAAAACGCCGCTATAGGTCTGACTTTTTGCGGCGTTTGTATCAAAAAATGCCACTATAGATCTGACCTTTTGCGGCGTTTTTTCTAGAAACGCCGCTATATATCATAACTTTTTGCGGCGTTTGTTCCAAAAACGCCGCTATAGATATCGACCTTTTGCGGCGTTTGTTCAAAAAACGCCATAATAGATATTGACCTATTGCGGCGTTTTTTGTTCTCAAACGCCGCTAACTTTAGCGGCGTTGATATTGCTGGCGCTTCTTGCGGCGTTTTTCCTATCGCCGCAAATACTTTTAGCGGCGCTTAAAAACGCCGCTATAAGACTAAAAAACGCCGCTAAAACTCTATTTTGCTGTAGTGCATCTATGGGAATTGGTGTTCAAAATGAATAGTAAAAGTTGTTTTAACTATTGTTTACATTTCCCATCACACTTTTTTTTTAATCATATCTTTCTGAAGAACAGAAACACAAAAGGGAACAATTGATTAGAAAGTTTGGCGGGGATGAGTTGATTTAGGCTTAGGTAACACGTATCCCAGTAGTTTGTCACACCAGCATTCATCATCTTCTACATAGAGAAACCCCCAAACACAATCCATGGAGTGAAAGTTATTTGCTTGTATTAAAATCCGGGTTAGGTAGGAATCTAGGTAACACTTGTTTTCTTCTTTTCAATTATTTGTATGTTCTTTGTACCTGTAAGGCTGTAATAACATTAATTTGATCACTTTGAATACATTTATCTTTATTTCTGAATTGTTTTCTTTGTTTCCGGAGAAGTAAAAATGAGCAGATATGGCTCACGTGATGTTCCAATTCTTTATTTGTAGATTAATCAGAACGTACTCTTAGAACAGGAGGGCAGCTAAAAAATTCTACATTTTTACACAATGATGCACAAAATAACAATAGTTTCATAAATTACTTTTTAGAATTTTGTTTGTAGATTACATAATCTTAATTCATTACTTGTATTATTTATAAAAAAAAAGTTGATTTTTAAAAGAATATTATTAATACATTTTAATTATATGAACAAAAATAAATAAACTCGTGGTATGGAGCTTTGGGCTTAAACGGTTTCGGGGAGTGAAGGGTAACCCAATATGTCATAACACATCGGCTTACCACTTTACTCAATGTTTGGAATTGGAACATCACCAAAGCCAGGTATGCAGAACTGGAGGGACACAAAAAAAAATATTTTGTTAATAATGAAATATGCCATGATTGATCTGCAACAAACATGCCATTGTAATCACATATCAGAAACCCAAACCCACCTATATATCACCGCCACTACTCACCATAGCATCGTCAACATTCACCTTTACACAACCAGCAGCTGACCTCACCCGACGAGCAGCTTATACTGAAACTGTGGGAGTCAGTCAAAACAAGGTAACGCCCTCACTGGCACTGCCCCAAACTCAGCAGCAAAAAAAACCTATACTAGCTTGGAATTCCATCAATATCAGGAGCCATATTCTGTTGTAAAAACGAATTGTGAACATGCCAGAGTAGCAAGGTAAAGTTTCTGGAATACGTCAATAGTGCCATGAAAAGAAATATGATGAATCTTTTCCCTACTACTAACAGTTGTCAATAAGAATAGCAAAAGCGCGAATCAGCAATGTTGATTATGGTAATGCAAAGAAGGTCAAATTTGTTTTTTTATTTGCATTTTGAAATCAAAGTAATTAAAAGAACATCTTGAGATATTGGGAGAAGTTTAGATTTTTAGAAGAGTGTTTTCAGATTTTTTCCTTGAAGTTTTACCTAAATGACCTCATTTTTTAGCTATAAAAGGAAGTTCCCTCCATTTTAGTATCTCTCTCATTCTTTCATTCTCGTATTCTCTTTCATTTTTTTTTTCACGAGTATAGTAAAGTTTTTTTCGGTTTTTTTCGATCTTTTTTCCGGTCTTATTATTCGGTTGAAATATTTTTCCTTTCTTCTATAAAAGAATAACACGGGTTTCACTTTCTTATTTCGGGTGCACAAAATTTGGAAGACTATGATGGGTAATGTTTAGTTTAGGAATTATACCACTCAGGGCAAAATTATTGCTACGACAGTGACTCCACGACATAGTAAAATTGCTCAGTCTTCATTTATTTATTTTTCCAATCAATACTAATCTTTCATTTTGCAGTAAGCTATTTTCCAACAATTTCGAAGCAATTTACTTACTACAAACACATGGCTATCAAAAACAAGTTCATCTCCAATCTATCCAAACTCGAATCGTTGGACAGAACCAACTACCACCGCTGGTCACAAAAGATTATAATTTTTCTCTAAACAATTAGAAGTTGATTATGTCTTAGACGATGCCCCCACCACCGACAAAAATGGAGAAGCTCTTGTCATTCCCTAAGTCAATGTAACCAAAGTCAAGCATGAGAATGATAACAACTACTAAAAGGCCATATTCTTAATCACATGTCTAACAACCTCTAGGATAGCCTACAAAAGAAATATGGAACGGGTGATGCCGAAATCAAGAAGTATGTCATAGGAGAATGAATTAGTTTCAAATGATTGATAATAAGCCCATAATGGAACAAATGCATTCCTACAAAAGGCTTGTCTCCGACACCCTAGTTGAAGGTGTCGCAACCGTCTTTCAGTTGGGCCCCGGAATTGGGCTTCGACTTAGAAAAATGTGGATTGGAGTCGCCACCGATCATTTATTTAAAAATAAATGGGTTGATCGGATACCCTATTTCTTACTTGATCTGCGTCTTACCAGAAATACGTCGGTCTCGGGAGTCGGTTACGGTCAAGGAAGGATTAGCACCCTTGAACCGCCCTTTCGGTACTAAGTAATTTCCAGTTGTCTTAATTAAGAAAAATAACAAGTTAAATTAAAAGGTAAAGTTTCGATCCTAATTACTTACCCTTGATTGATTTGAAAATATCCTTTAAAAAAATTGAGAAATGTGTTAGATAAACAAGGTAAAGAAAACAAATAAGATACAAGGGAAAAATAAAATAAATAAAATAAATAAGTAAGATAAGAAAAAAAATAGTAAAGTAATAATTATATATAGTAATATTTGAATATATATATATATATATATATATATATATATCAAAGTATTAATAAAATAAGCTATATATATACACCAAATACTTAAAAATAGAAAAGCTACCCTCCCAATTCACCGAAATTGGCGGCTTTAGTAAGAAATAAGACAAAAAAATGGGCCCTCTAGGTTAGTAGTATATAATATAATGTTTAATAATAATAATGATAAAGACAAAAGGTTTTTTTTTTTAAAAAATAATATAATAATAATGAATAAAAAAACGAAAATAATAAAAAATAATATAAATATATAAAGTTATAAGATATATTACATAAATAAAGAAATAATCAAATAAAAATAATTAAGAATATATATATTTAATAATAGGTATATAAATAAACTATTAAAGTATAAAAAATATACGACTAGATAAAGATAATTACAATATATATATATAGTAATATTAGACTTATAAGTAAATATTAAAGAAATATATATATATAAAATAAAATATAGTAAAAAAATAAATGAAAATAATTTAATATATATATATATATATATACATATAATAATAATAACATGAATAATAAAAATAAATGAATAAAATATCCATATAATAAATAAAGGGACTAATATAGATTTTTAAAAAGCTCTTCCCCTCCTTTAATCGAAAATCAAACATGTTTTTAAAAATAAGCCTCGGGGTAGATCTAGGTTCGAAACTTCGAAACCCCACCCATTTTGGTCATCGGCGCAACCCACGTTTTGGGTTATTCGAACCAAATCTCAAGAAAAATAACGTGCACATGCAAAAGAAAGAAAAAAGAAAATGCCACCTTTTATTTCCTTTTCGAATCCTTTACAATAGTTTTGCCTTTGTATCTTCCCGTGCTTTCCTCTATGTTTTGTGTGTAAATCGTGTGTTACAATGGTGAGTTACAATGGCTATTTATAGTGCTTGTGGATCCTATCTTTAGGAATTTAAATCTTAGTAGAACTCTATCCTATTTTTAGGAGTTTGAATCCTAGCAAAATTTTATCCTATTTTTAGGAGTTTGAATCCTAGTAGGACGAAAATGTGTGTTGACAGCTGCCCCTCTTTGCCCATAGTCGTGTAATGGGGATAGGGCAAAGATTAAAAGACACACTTTTCGTTCAGTGGAGTTGAAATTAACTCTGATGTTTCAATAACTCCCTGTCCAATTGAGTTACAGATGACTCCTCCATCGTGAAGTCGAGTTCATCTTGAAATGATATGAAATTGAAGCCGTAGTTCGGAATTTGAATCAGCACGTGGCTTCCCGTTACCCTTCGGTCTTCTTCTCGGTTTAAAGACCTTGGATCGGAATCGAACTTAGAAATCTTCATTGACAGATAGCTTTTTCTTGACTTAAGCTATGTTGTTTGAAAATGGTTGCTTGTCACTAAGGCACGGCTAACCCAGGTCATCTTCTCGACTTGAAAACCTCGACTGCAACCGGAAAGTAGTGCGATTGATGTGTCATCGAGCTGAATGGAGTCGAACTCGACAATTTTGATGGCAGATAATCCTTCTTTGAGTTGGATATCCTTCGTCGTGAAGTTGAAATCCAAGTAAGTAGCATTGTTCCGAGTCCAATATCCTCCGTCGTGAAGTTGAAATTGGCTCTGGAACCGGGAAATTGTTTGTTGACAACCAGCCGTCCCTTCGTTATGAAGTTGAACTTGTGTTGTCTCGAGTCCAATATCCTTCGCTGTGAAGTTGAAACTGACTCTAAATGAAATTTTGTTGACAAGCAGCGGTCCCTTCGTCGTGGAGTTGAACTTGCGTTGTCTAGAGTCCAATATCCTTCGTTGTGAAGTTGAAATTGGCTTTGAGATTGGGAAGTTGTTGTTGACAAGCAGCGGTCCCTTCGTCGTGAAGTTGAACTTGCGTTGTCTGGAGTCCAATATCCTTAGTTGTGAAGTTGAAATTAGCTCTGAGATTGGGAAGTTGTTGTTGACAAGCAACGGTCCCTTCGTCGTGAAGTTGAACTTGCGTTGTCTGAAGTCCAATATCCTTCGTTGTGAAGTTGAAATTGGCTCTGAAATTGAGAAGTTGTTGCTGACAAGCAGCGGTCCCTTCGTCGTGAAGTTGAACTTGCGTTGTCTGGAGTCCAATATCCTTCGTTGTGAAGTTGAAATTGGCTCTGAAATTGAGAAGTTGTTTGTTGACAACCAGCCATCCCTTCGTTGTGAAGTTGAACTTGTGTTGTCTCAAGTGTCACGATATCCTCCGTCGTGGAGTTGAAATCGCGGATGTTTGGCTTCGAGCTAGACATCTTTCGTCGTGAAGTTGAAATCTATTCTCGAGCAAATTGTGTCGTTTCAAGAGAAACTGTCTCAAGGGAGACAAAATTTGTTTGAAGGAAAACATATTCAAAGATTTCGTTAAATTGTTTTCAAAGTTTATGTTTGGAGAGAAACTGTCTCAAGGGAGACAAAATTCGTTTCAAGGGAAACTATCTCAAGCGAGATAAAATTCATTTCAAGGGAAATGTTTTCAATGTTTATGTTTCAAGAGAAACTGTCTCAAGGGAGACAAAATTTTCTGTTTCGAGGGAAACTATCTCAAGAGAGAAAAAAAAATCATTTCAAAGGAAATGTTTTCAATGTTTATGTTTCAAGAGAAACTATCTCAATGGAGACAAAATTTTCTGTTTCGAGGGAAACTATCTCAGGAGAGAAAAAATTAATTTCAAGGGAAATGTTTTCAAGAGAAACTGTCTCAAGGGAGACGAAATTTTCTGTTTTGAGGGAAACTATCTCAAGCAAGATAAAATCTTCTTAAAAAAAACAGCCTTGAGTGAAATGAAAGGCCTTCTTTCGAGTGAAAACGGTCTCAAGCGAGACAAATCTTGTTTTAAGAAAAACAATCTTGAGTGAAATAAATCTTCTTTCGAGAAAAACAGTCTCAAGTGAGACAAAGTATGTTTTAAGAAAAACAAATTTGAGTGAGATAATCATCTGCATTAAATGAGACTGTCTTAAGTGAGACAAAGTTTATATTGGAAATGTTGAATCTGGATATGAATGTCGATCTTTCAATCTGTCGAGTTGGCTTTTAATCTCATCTTCTCCTGAAAGATATGTAAAATGTATATGGATATAACTATCCTGATGATGTATGCTTGATGTATGCACAAATGAAATTTCTGTTGAATTTGCCCTCAAGGGAGGAAAAATCAAGGTTTTTATTGCTCATGATGATGAATTCAAAGATGCAAATTTCATGCGTCATGTATGTACGTGTTGATGTATATGTTGAGATGTGAGGGGAATGGCTGCGTGTGCAGTCTTCATTCTGACTTAATTTGTCTTCATTTCCACCAGGGTGTACTCTTGCATACCTCAAGACAATTTTTCCTTTCCTTATCAAAATTTTCCCCAAAGATGGTTTCTTTTGCCTCTGTTTCGATCTTGAGCTTCGGAGCGATATTTGTTGAATTCCAAGATATGCTTCCAGAGAACTTATCTTGTTTGAAAATGCTTTTCTTCTTTCGAATTTTCAAAATTTTGAAAAATATCAAAAAAAACTTTTGAAAAAGTTACCTCTTTCTAGGTTTCACAATTGAAGCAAATCATAAAACATGAGTTCATTGGATATCAAAAGAATCAAACACTCTTTTAATCTTTGATAGTTGCAAATCTTTGACAAATATCAAGATCGAAAAGTTGGTCTAGAGGTGGGTTTGTTTCATCGATTTGGTTATCGTGAAGATCATGGCATTCCCCTCTTTCTTGATTTGGTATTTTGATCATAGGCGAACAAAATGACACAACTAGCATAATCAATGACTAGACCTTTCAAAACACTTCTGTTTCAGTTCTCTGAAATCTTTCATTTGTTCAAGTTTCGTAAGCTCTTCTAACAAAGGTAGTGCAGAAATATCGGTCTAAAAAATGAAATTCTTGAGTGCTCGTGTGAATTTGACTATAACAGGTGTTTCTCAACTCCCTTGGTCTATTATTACCGAAAATTTCTTTTTATATGAATTTGATTTATTTTGCCATTGTCTGACTAGCCGAATCCATAAAGTCGAGGTGTTCAACCAATTGTTTTAGAGGGACAGCTTATAATCACTTTTATCAGGTTTAACTGAAGGGTTCATCTCATCACAAAGTCTTTGACCTGACAAAAGCAGTGGAGCAAACACCGAATTGCCAAGTGTCCGAGCAATGTCATGATTTGAATGTAATATATTCATAAAGCCAGGGCTTTCGAGTTTCCTCTATAACCAATTGCCTTAGTGGAATAGCTCAGCTTTAGAGGGACAAATCACTGAAGGGTTCATCTCATCACAAAGTCTTTGGCCTGACAAAAGCAGTGGAGCAAACACCGAATTGCCAAGTGTCCGAGCAGTGTCATAGTTTGAACATAATCTATTCATAAAGCCAGGGCTTTCGAGTTTCCTCTATAACCAATTGCCTTAGTGGAATAGCTCAGCTTTAGAGGGACAAATCACTGAAGGGTTCATCTCATCACAAAGTCTTTGGCCTGAAAAAAGCAGTGGAGCAAACACCGAATTGCCAACTGTCCGAGCAGTGTCATAGTTTGAACATAATCTATTCATAAATCCAGGGCTTTCGAGTTTCCTCTATAACCAATTGCCTTAGTGGAATAGCTCAGCTTTACGGATTTAATTTCTTAAGATTTTCAAGAAGAACCTGTTATAGTCTAGGTGTTTTTGAAAGTCAAGGGATCTCATCTTTAGAGTTCAATTTCCAAACAACTGACCTAAACTAGATTTGCTTACTCGACTATACCATCTGTGAAGATCATTATCATCCCTGAACATCATAAACAAGGGTATAAACCAATTAGTTTTGCAATCTCATGTGCTAGTTTCCCTATTCTGTTCGCTCTTAATACGTGTATGAATACCAAACCTTGGATGGACTCTTCATGAGAAGAGAAAACTTAGCTCGGTAAGAGAAAAATATGTAGTCTGATGTATCTTTTAAATTAGGACCAAGGGGTCTTTGTTTTGCAGGGTTCAATCTTGTCATTTGTCAAAGATTTACAACCTCAATTATTAAACAGTTTTTAATTGAGGTGATATTCAAGGAATTCAAGATTAAAATTTGCTCATCTCCTAAGAAGGAAGCATTTTATTTAAAATGTTTAAACGTCAAGTGACTTAAAAATGTTCACGCATAAGAAGTATGAAAGAAAAACAAGTTCAAACAAGATGATATACTTGATAATGCAACAAAATTCCTAATGGATGCCCCATATGACTCTCGATCAGAATGCCCCATTGCATATTGAAAGTGAATGCCCCTGAATCGATCAGATCTTGGACCTTACATTTCAATGCCCCATAATTCTCAGTGGTGTGCCCTGAGCTCCCAATATGATAGCTGCATACGGCGTTAATATCATGACCTTCAGGATATGGGGCCTCTCTAGGTTTGGATTGAACTAGAGTCACAAGATTTTTCTCAACTAGCATTGGGAGTAACTCCTCATATGTCATTGGGATTGGACTGATACAAATCTTTTCTTTCCTTGGTCCTCTCTGAGTTTGTTTAGAAGTACTAGATGGTACAATTGCAACAGTTTTTGGACTTGAGACCGTAAAACCTTTGTTGGCGTTGTAGGTACTGACATTGTTGATATCTCCCTCAATTGTTCCTTGTTTTATAGCTAGCTCGATCATCTCACCAGCCATAAATAGATCTGAGAAAGTTCCTGATGTAATTACCACCATGTGCCTGAAGTAAGGTGCATTCAGGGTCTGTAAAAATAGCTTTTTAGTTTCATTTTCATCCAAGGGTGGATGAACTTGGACAGACAAATCCCTCCATCGTTGTGCATATTGTCGGAAACTTTCATTGTGCTTCTTTTCCAAGCTCTGTAGCATAACCCGGTCTGGTCTCATATCGTTGATATGTTTATATTGTTCTAGGAAGGACTTGGCTAAGTATTTCCATGTTTTGATATGAGTTCGGCTGAGCTGGTTGTACCAACGGATAGCAGAACCAGACAGGCTCTCCTGAAAGTAGTGGATCAGGAGTTGGTCATTCCCTCCATATCCTGTCATCTTCCGACAGAACATAGTGATATGGGAAGATGGGCAGCTGTTTCCATCGAATTTTTCAAACTCAGGAACTTTATATTTTGGCGGAAGCACCAAATCTGGAACTAGGCTCAGCTCTCTTGCGTCCACTCCATAATAGTCATGATCCCCCTGGACCAACTTCATTCGATCTTCTAGCATCCCGATCTTCTCTTCTATCTTCTTCGCTTTGTCATCTTCATCGAAATCCGGGATACCGTAATCCTCTGGACAATTATCAGGATTAGTTGTGGAAGTTTGCACCTTTACAACAGATGGTGCTTTTCTTTTGACAGCAGAAGAGTTCTCTTGTGGTGCTGATATGATCTCGGGTGAGATAACCACCTGTGGGGATGGTGATATGATTACCCCTCTGGAGGAACCTCCCTCTACTACACTAGCTTGCTGTAATCCAGATAACTTGGCCACAATTTGATCGACCAATGACTCCTGGTTCTTCTTGATGGACTCCAGGGTGCTTTGACTATTTTGAGCCAACCTGTCTTCCAATTCTTTTTGCAGTCTCGTCATGTTCTCCTCGAGTTTTTCCATTCTGGCCTCCATTTATCTCTTCTTTGCTCGGGTATTATGCGGATGATGCGTATTTAATGTCTGTAGTGGTAGACTTGATGTTTTCTCTTTCGCTTTCTGAGACATGTTCTGTTTGTTAATACGAATGTAAAAACATGGAAAATATAGAAATAAACATGAGATATAGAATGCAAAATATACAATGCATGATGTATGTAGCTTAGAGGCACTGATCCAGAAAAAGTGTTCATTATTATAAATAATCTTTATTCAGACAAAAATATCTTATCTTGTAAGAGACATAAAAACAATCAAAGGTACACTCAGATTAAATCCTCTAAACCCCGAATAGCTTCTAGTAGATTGACAAGTCTTCTACCTTCATCCGTTACTGGTTGAATACCTTGTCGAACCACTCTGGCTTCCCTTGCCAGGCCATGAAGATGACGGGCTACCTTCTGTACTTGATCTAGGAAGTCTCGGATGGCTACGTCTCTGGCCTTCACCCTTTGTTGTGCTTGCTCCAAACGGAAACGCCACTGTAGACCTCCATCAAAGGGCACTATCTGAAGCTCGGCTACTTGCTTTTTGACTCCATCTATGATAGCTTCTAACCCACCTATTGTTTTGCCATCTCTCTCATGCTGTTTCTCCAGATCAGTCATCTGGATTCTCAAGCGTTGGTTTTGATGTTGAATGTCTGCTAAGCGCCTCTGAGCAATCTTCATCTTTTCCTTCCAGGCTCTCTCATCAGGCCCCTCAAACTTTCTTTTCATGCTGTGAGCTTCGTCTTTCCAGTACTCGGAGGACATTTTCAACTTGGAGTTATCTTTGACAGCATCTTGATACCCCTTTCTTAAGTCTTCGAGCTCGAAACAGACTCTTTTCTGTTCCTTTTCCAGTTTGTCTGCTTTATCTTTCTGAGAATTGGCATCCAGCTTCCACTGATAGCGCTTAGCCTCAAGTTCTTTTATCCTCTGCCTCAGCTCTGAGTCCGATCAATTACCCATTTCTCGTCTACTCCCGCGACTCTGGCCAGTGTACTCTTGAAAGGTTGACTTTTGGTGTGCTTAACGTAGACTCGCCCTAGTTTGATGTTTTCACAGTGTAGCAGTGTGGTGTATTCTTCGATAGTAGGCACCATGTCCTCCCAGTTAAAAGTGAAACAACTGTATCCCGGGTTCCAGAATTGGACCATTGCTTTAATCAAGGGCTCATCAATCCTAACGTGAAGTAAAAGTGCAATGTCACCGTACCGTTGGCTGAACTTCTGTTTCCGATCATTCTTCCAACTATCCCAGATATCTTGAAGCTCCTGCACATTGTTCTATTTTAGGCTGATAGATGCGTAGCTAACCAGCTCTGACACATAGCTTTCTTGAAGGTTGTCTCCCTTTTCTTTCTGAGTCTTCTCGGACCATAGTCGTACCTCGGGGTTCTTAGTCTCTTGTATTACAACACCTTTGTCCATTAATGCAGATTAGTTATGGTTAACGAACACGTTTTTTTTGGTGGATCAATACCTCTTTTGAATGATGCAGATGATGGAAATAAAATAAAAGAGAGGAAAAAATGAAAAGAGTTAGCAAGGTAAAGATAATAATCAAAGCAATCATGAAAATAAAAGTCCTACCCCACATGCATATTATTCCTACCCGGACATGATCTCTATCCCGCAAGTTGATTTTGAACAAGTCCTAACCGCATAAATTTCTAGTTCACATGTTTTGAACAGAAAGTAAAGCAAAAAATAATTTCGGCATCCTAGGGTTTAAAATGAGGTTTTGGGGTAGGCCCTAACTCCTTGTAGTCTCCAGGTTTAGGTTCTAAAAAAAGGTACTCGAGTTCTCCTTGCCGGTGCCCCCTTGGGCTTACCAGACCCTTAGTCCTAAACCCATCACAGGCTTCTGTGGACTAAGTTAAACTCGAGAGGAAACATTCTCTTATGCCCGTACGGAGAATAAATTCACACGAAGGCAAAAGGTATATGAATCCCGAAGGTTACTTGCTAGGCCCATACGATGAATAAATTCACACGAAGGCGTCGCTTTCACCCCCACTTAAAACGGGTTCGGAGCTCGGGTATAGAGCCTTTGGATGAAAAATCTTTAAGGGCTGAAATCATTAAAAAACGGTCAGTACAACTATTTACTCGAAAATATAATCAAAAGTAAGTAATAAGGATCGAAATGTTACCTTAAAATTTAAACTTACCCTTTTCATTAAAAAGATAACTGGAAATTGCCTTAGCCTGACTCACTTACCTGTGTTCCCCAGCGGAGTCGCCAAGCTGTCGCAACCGTCTTTCAGTTGGGCCCCGGAATTGGGCTTCGACTTAGAGAAATGTGGATTGGAGTCGCCACCGATCATTTATTTAAAAATAAATGGGTTGATCGGATACCGTATTTCTTACCTGATCTACGTCTTACCAGAAATATGTCGGGCTCGGGAGTCGGTTACGGTCAAGGAAGGATTAGCACCCTTGAACCGCCCTTTCGGTACTACGTAATTTTCAGTTGTCTTAATTAAGAAAAATAACAAGTTAAATTAAAAGGTAAAGTTTCGATCATAATTACTTACCCTTGATTGATTTGAAAATATCCTTAAAAAAAATCGAGAAATATGTTAGATAAACAAGGTAAAGAAAACAAATAAGATACAAGGAAAAAATAAAATAAATAAAATAAATAAGTAAGATAAGAAAAAAATTAGTAAAGTAATAATTATATATAGTAATATTTGAAAAAAGAAAAAAATATAAATATATATATGTATATATATATCAAAGTATTTTTTAAAAAATAATAATATAATAATAATGAATAAAAAAAATGAAAATAATAAAAAATAATAAAAATATATAAAGTTATAAGATATATTACATAATAAAGAAATAATCAAATAAAAATAATTAAGAATATATATATTTAATAATAGGTATATAATAAACTATTAAAGTATAAAAAAAATATACGACTAGATAAAGATAATTACAATATATATAGTAATATTAGGCTTATAAGTAAAATATTAAAGAATATGTATATAATAATAATAAAATATAGTAAAAAAATAAATGAAAATAATTTAATATATATATATACATATAATAATAATAACACGAATAATAAAAATAAATGAATAAAATATCCATATAATAAATAAAGGAACTAATATAGATTTTTAAAAAGCTCTTCCCCTCCTTTAATCGAAAATCAAACCGGTTTTTAAAAATACTCATCGGGGTAGATCTAGGTTCGAAACTTCGAAACCCCACTCATTTTGGTCATCGGCGCAACCCACGTTTTGGGTTATTCGAACCAAATCTCAAGAAAAATAACGTGCACATGCAAAAGAAAGAAAAAAGAAAATGCTACCTTTTATTTCCTTTTCGAATCCTTTACAATAGTTTTGCCTTTGTATCTTCCCGTGCTTTCCTCTATGTTTTGTGTGTAAATCGTGTGTTACAATGGTGAGTTACAATGGCTATTTATAGTGCTTGTGGATCCTATCTTTAGGAATTTAAATCTTAGTAGAACTCTATCCTATTTTTAGGAGTTTGAGTCCTAGCAAAATTTTATCCTATTTTTAGGAGTTTGAATCCTAGTAGGACGAAAATGTGTGTTGACAGAAGGGATGAAAATGTGTGAGATTCTCCAAGTAAATAATGCTACCCAAATCCTAACTTGACTATCGAAATATTTTGAAGTATAAGAAGCCAGATATGTACAACTGGAAAATCAATTAGTTGGATCAAGAGTCACTTTAAAAAGCAAAATTACAAGGACGTAATAATATAAATGGAAATCTTACCTTAACTTCAATGAAGAACGGAAATTGTGGAAGATTTCTAGAAAATCTTTTTAAAAAGCTTTGAGAAAAAAAGATGAACAAAAGGAGATAAAGTGAGATAATTTTTAATAGATGTTGTGAGAAAAAAGTGTTTGAGATTTTTTAAAATAGAGGAGGTTAGTTAGTAATGAAAATGAATTAGAATTGAAGATAATTTAAAGAAATTATTTTATGAAATTGGTGTAAAAATATCAAAAGAATTTGAAGAAGAAATTGGTGTTATAACCAACTTTTAAAAATTGATGGTATAATTACATTTGATGACTCAGAGTTCTTGATCTTTTAATAAAATAATTTATTTTTCCTTAATTAAAATCAATTTTTAATTGATCTTCCATGTAACACCCTTATCCCGTATACGATCCCATATAGTGTCACATCAAATGTATGAAACATATACTGTTAAAAATCAGTAAATTTTCATTTCATTTAAAATCAACAATAAAATAAATAATTGCATTTAAAAAATCATAATATAGAATAATTAAAATACTTTTCATTTATAATATTATCAAAAAGAGTTCAGACATATTCAAATTAGAGCATCAAAATAAAAATATACATGTCAACTATGAATATCAAAAACATTAGAAAGATATCATCTGATTCTGGATGTCTAAACTGGTCCCCCAAAATGTTGGATGTCCTTCCTGGCTCCCTACTCTGCTGACTTCGCTTCCCCTACATGTGAATCAATCACACGCTAAGTATTCCACTTAGTGAGGCGACACAAAAAATTAAAGAAAATGTTTAACGAATATAATTAACCATATCAATAAAATTTTACTAAAATAAAATATATATAGTTTACATCAAGTATATATTTGATTTAAAACTACTTTATAAGATTGTTCATAAATTATTCGTACTAAATTTATTTTCAGACTTATACTTTTCCATTTCAAAGCATATCATTTCCATACTTTCTTCAGATCATATCATTACTTTTCCCACTGTATTATCATAAGAATACGTGGTACCTGAGTCAGATAACGAGTGAGCGTCTTGTATACAGATTTATTGTCAGAACAAATTGCACCGATCACTCCACCTCATGTACCACTAAGGCATCCGAGTCAGTCCACGACTGACCCATCTTGGTGTCATATGATGCACATATAAAGCTAATCAGATGCATCATATCACTCCACCTCGTGCACCATTAAGGTACGTCGAGTCAGACCATAAGTGATCCACACTGGTGTTATATCAGAAACATATTTAGATTCACTCCACCTCATGGCATGCCATCGTACCACTAACCCTCATTTTCATAAAATAGGCTTTGTTATAAATAATTTACTAATTTTCATATAAAACAATTTAGATAATTGATTATAAAACTATTCTCATAAAAATCTAAACTTTGGGCAGTTCATACCCAAAACAATCATTCACTATGAAATAAAACAACTTAATAAAATCTACGTCAAACACTACTTTAAAACCTTCTTAATAAAAACAATCGAGGTTGACTCATTGCAAGTCTTCCTGTTGGTGTTACCAGATTACACCAAGCCATTTATTGTTTTCACCGATGCATCTGGCGTTGCCATTGGTAGGGTCCTTATACAAGAGGGAATCTGATTGCAAATGAAAGTAGAAAGCTCAATGAGACCGAGAGGAGGTACTCGATTCATGATAAGGATATGATTGCGATGGTACATTGTTTACGCACTTGGAAACACTATTTGCTTGGGGTCCTGGTTTGTTGTCTATACTGACAATGTAGCAAATAGTTATTTTCTCACCCCAAAAGAAGTTTTCTCTAAACAGGCTCGATGGCAAGAGTTTCTTTCCAAGTTTGACTTTTCATGGAGTATAAGCTCGGAAAGGTGAATTGTGTTGTCGATGGCTTAAGTAAGAGATATGCCATTGAGATTATGGAGGGACCTTTTCTCGAAAGGATCAATTCGGGTTTGCCCCATAACCCTATGGCCAAGACATTAATGAGGGTGCCAAGGATGGGAGAACCAGAAAGTTCTGGATCAAGGGGGAGTTATTGTATACTCGAGGGCATCATGTTTACGTGCCTTAGTATGGGAAGTTGCGCAAGGAGATCAAGAAGGAATGACATGATTCTAAGTAGGCAGGACATCCGAGAGTTGATAAGAATTTGGCATTACTTGCGGAGCAATACTATCTTCGGGATTGTTGCAACCTTTACCTGTTCCCAAGCACCCATGGGAGAGTATATCAATGGAGTTTATAGTTGATTTGCCAATCACTTATGGGCTTTAGAGTATCATGGTTGTGGTTGACAAGTTTCAACGTATGCGACGTTTATTCCAAAATCCAAAGTATGTCCAGCCGAGGAGGCAACTCGAGTTTTCCTCAAGCACGTGGAGAAATATTAGGGAGTGCCAAAGACCATCATTAGTGACCAAGACACACAGTCTCTTGGTTAATGCAGGATCATCTTGATTCTTTCCATATTCTTTGTAATCTTCTTTCTAAAGCAAGTTATCAAGGTCATTGTATAGTTTCCTTAGTTAGAGAGATCTTGTAATTATGATTCCTTAAATTTGGAGATTGTATTCAATCTGGTCCATCGATGTACTTAGATCTTATTCATTCATTGAGGGGAGCCTCTAATATAAATTAAAGTCCTTCGTTCTCATTTGTACTCACTTCTTCATTTTGAGAAATCATAGAGCATTCTCTCAAATTCTCTTGTCTTGTTCTTATGCTTGTTTTCTCTTTCAAAGTTCTTTTGTTTATGTGGCTAATCTAAGCATCTCTATTTAGATTGTTTTATGCTGACTAGCCACATTCTTTGAATAAGCAACTAAGGCCTCACATTCGAGCCATTTCAAGTTCAAAGGGCTTGACAATTTCCTAGACGCATACAAGTCTTGCAACCAACAACTTCAAAAACACTTTCTACATATACAGTTCCATGACTAGGTTGACCATCATCATGCATTGCGATAGCCATGTTACGCAAATTACAAGGTTCTGACACGTTTGCATGAACTTTTTTAGTATTGGCCTGATCCTTTTGGTCACTTCTAGGCTCCCTTTGAATAAGCTATGCACGAATACCGAAACATGTGATATTTCCTACTCCATGTGACTTCTCACGAGGAATTATGGAGTTGTCCCTTTTAGCACTATGCAGGTTAGTACCACCACTACTATTGGCTTGTATAGGTAGACTTAGAATAAGATTAAGCTCTATCTAAACCCCTTTAGCAAGACACTTTTGATTTCCTATCGCCACAGACGAAGCACTAGTAGTAACAATAGGTAAACTTCCAGGCAAGACAGATTATTCAGTATGAAGTTGACGAGTTGATTTGCATACCTCATATGAAAATCATTATTCATAAAAAACCAGGTGTATGGAGACAAATTGATATAGACTAATCTACACTCTTCAAGGGAATTGAGTAGATAACCTTATTGTTGTCCCAAACTAAGAATGACAAGAAGTAATGCCTTGAATTCCAAGTATGGCTACTACAAAGATGATAAATAGATACTATTAGTAAAGGTATAAGAAATGGATAAGTAAAATAAATAATGGAATAAGGATGTAGAAGAGTTGACTGCGGAATTATAGATGTTGATGTTGGTGGCCTTCGATGGTAGATGGTTGATGGTGTTGATGTTGTATAAAAGATGATGATGATAGTGTATCTCAAACACGCCAAAGAAGAAGCTATGCTAGAAAGTACAACCCTGGTCTTCAAAAACTTACTTAAGGGATGGTAATGGTATCTTTAACCCACTAGATATAAGATCTAGGAATTATAAGAATCAAGGTGAAGGAATGACACCACAAGTATAGAAATATACTTGCTTAATCGATAAAGTTCTCAAATAACTTTGAAGAAAGATTTAACTCACAAGAAGTTGTTTATAATATGAATGAGATGATTACAATGAAGGTGAGCCTCTCAATTTATAGGAAATGAGAGGGCTTGTCCGAATAGACATCTTATGTTTTGGCTAGGTACATAGCTTAAATGAAAGTACATAATGCTTTAAGTGAAAGGATGAGTCCCTTGGCATGATGATGGTTTAACTATCTCTTCAAAAGGAGTTATGTTGTTTCGGCCATACATGAATCAATCTCCCTTTGGCCGAATGGTGTTATATTGGTTCATCTTTGCGCCAAAGTCTTCATGTGTAAGGCATGTGGTTGGTGGCCGAATAGGCATGATGCTTACCTCATGTCCCTTCATGATTTAGGCCTCTATTTGGTGTTATCTCTTCACCAACATGCACCTTGGTGAAAGGGTATTTCGATGGACAACAACATTCATGAAAGGTCACAATTGTTAGAAGGTAACCTTTCATGTTTGAGCTAGTTCTAAGGAGAATGAGCTGGAGGTGAGCTAGCCATAGGGAATTGCAACATGATGAACGTTATGGCAGCTCCTTGTGGAAAGGTACCTCTTGGAATGGAAATAATTCGTGAAAATATACAATTTCACAAAAATTGACTTATGACATATTTGAAGTGTCCTGAGTGGTGATGATGTTGGTGCAACTCCCCAGCTGAATTGAAGTCATCTTGTAGCTCAAATCTTCAACTCAATCCAGCTGTGAGCTCACTAGTCTCTGGATAAATTTTCACCAATTGTTCCTCATACTCTCCTAAACGTCCCCATATAAGTATCCTTGTTGTTGGTTTCACCATTTAGCTTAAAATATCTTCCACCTATTTGTTCGAATGTACCTACACTCAAATCATAAAGAATAAGTTAGGTATATGAACTATATTAATGTGTATATGAAAAAGATGTGGGCTATAGGTTATTTAATAATCAACATGCAATATATTAAATAACCTATTATCTAATGGTTCTTTCTCATTAAAGGATTTAAAAACAAGAATGCACTTATGAAAATGTACTTCCCTGAATTGTTTTGCCTTTACACGAGTAATAGGTCATTTAGGCATGACTTCAGGATCCATTGGTGTGGTTATAATCGCATCCTCCTCCCCTTCTTTTAAGAAATTTGTCCTCAAATCATCGTTGTCTTCAAATGGGGAAAGGTCTGAAACATTAAAAGCCGCACTTACATTTTATTCACCAGGTAGATCCAATTGGTATGCATTATCATTGATCTTTTTGATGATTTAGAACGGTTCATCTCCTCTTGGTAACAACTTGGATTTTGTGAAGGGAATTGTTCATTTCTTAAATGCACCCAAACCCAATCTCCTTTCTCCAACTTTAGATGCTTGCATCCCTTATTGGCTTGTTGTTTATATTGTCTTGTGCACTTGTCTATGTTGTCTCAAACTTGTTGGTAAAGTTTCTTAATGAACTCGGCCTTATTCTTGCCATCTTTGTTGACTATGTGTTCTTGTGAAAAAGGAAGAAGGTCTAAAGGTGTTAAAGGATTAAATCCATACATTACCTTGAATGGTGACATCTTGGTTGGTGAATGGACAGTTCCATTGTATGCAAACTCAACGTTCGGTAAACAGTCCTCCCACGCCATGATATTCTTCTTGATGACAGATCTCAACAAGGTTGTTTGCACTCGGTTCACATCTTCGGTTTAACCATCTGTTTGTGGATGACATGTTGTAGATAATAGTAATTTTGTCCCAATCTTACTCCATAATGTCCTCCAGAAATGGCTAAGAAATTTGACATCTCTATCGGAGACTATGGTTCTTGGAACACCATGTAATCTCACTATTTCTTTGAAGAATAAGTTGGCCACATATGTTGCATCGTCAGTCTTATGGCATGGTATGGAGTGTGCTATTTTGGAAAATGATCCACTACTACAAATATTGAATCACGTCCATTCTTTGTCCTTGGAAGCCCCATCACAAAGTTCATTGATATATTAACCCATGGTTTTTGTGGAATAGATAAAGGCATGTAAAGACCATGAGGCATAACCTTTGATTTAGCCTTTTTGTAAGTAACACATCTTTCATACACTCTTTCGACGTCCCTCTTCATTTTAGGCCAATAGAGTTGTTGCTTCAAAATTTCCAAGGTTTTTCTTACTCCAAAATGACCCATGAAGACCTCCTTCATGTGCTTCTCGAGCAAGTACTTCTCGAAGGGACCCTTGAGGAATGCATAGATGCCCTTCTTTGAATATATATCCTTCGTGCCTATAGAACTTATCATTTGCACCTTTTTCACAAGCCTTATACTTTTTTTCTAAGTCATGGTCAGTAGCATAACAATCTTTAATATATGAAAAACTAATTAACTTTGAATAAAGAGTGCTAAGGAGTACATACCTTTTAGAGAGGGCATCGACTACATTGTTGTCTTTATATTTTTTGTGATGAATAACATATGAAAATGATTCCAAAAACTCTACCCACTTGGCATGAAATTTGTTCAACTTGTGTTGGCCTTTGATATGCCTTAAGGTTACATGATCGGTATAAATGATGAACTCATTTGGTAAAAGATAATGCTACCAAACTTCAAGTGCCCTTATGAGAGAATACATATCTTTGTCATAAGTTGGATAGTTTAGTATAGAACCATTCAATTGTCTACTAGAGTATGCAATAGGTCGTCCTTCTTGAGTTAAAACAACCCTAATTCCAATTCCAGAAGCATCATATTCATCTTCAAAAGTCTTATCAAAGTTAGGTAGTGCAAGTAAAGGTGCCTTTGTCAGACATCCTTTCATTTCATTAAAGGTATCTTCTTGTTCTTTTCCCCATGAAAATATATAATTCTTTTTAATGATCCCAATTAAGGGCATCAATAGAACTGAAATTAGGCACAAACCTCCTATAAAAACTTGCAAGATCATGAAAACTTCTGACTTGACTGATTGAAGTGGGATTAGCCACCCTTGAATGGAGTTAATATTTTCAGGATCAACTTCAAGTCCCTGTGAACTTACAATAAATCCTAACAAGGATAAATTGTTAGTGCAAAAGACACAATTCTTCATATTAGCATAGAATTTTTCCTTTTGAAGGGTTTCAAGAACATACCTCAAATGTTGCACATGTGTTTCCATGTTTTGGCTATAAATCAGAATATCATCAAAGTAAACCACACAAACCTTACCGATGAATGGTCGGAGTACATGATTCATTAACCTCATGAAAGTGCTAGGAGCATTGGTTAAATTGAAAGGCACCACCATCCATTCATACAAGCCTTGCTTTGTCTTGAATGTGGTATTCCATTCATCTCCTTCTCGTATTCTGATTTGATGATATCCGCTCTTTAGATCAATCTTGGAGAACATAGTGGCTTAACTCAATTCATCCAACATATCATCAAGTCTTGGTATAGGGTGTTGGTACATGATGGTAATTGATTAATGGCACGACAATCTACACATATTCTCCATGAACAGTCCTTTTTGAGTACAAGTAACACTGAAACAGCACACGAACTTAAGCTTTCTCATTTGTATCCCTTGTCCATAATTTCTTCAACTTGTCTTTGAAGCTCTTTGGTCTCTTCTGGATTGCATCTATATGATGGTCAGTTTGGAATAGATGTGTAACATCCTCCATGCCGGGTTAGTGATTAATATGTAAAGTTTCAGCATTTGGTGATTTAAGTAGAATGATGGAAGAGTTTAATGACTTATTTGAGTTATTTTGTGTAGGATTGAATTATAAAGAAGGAAGATTAGAAGGATAAAATGGTATTTTTATAGAAATATAATTTTGGGGTTAGTATTATATTAACCACGTGGATGTATAGGAAATTAAAATAAGCTTCCAGAGTCATCTTCTTCTTTCTTCTTCTTCATACGTGAGACCCAAGCTAAGGTAAGATTTTCTTGTTAGTGAAATTCTTGATGAATTTATGGTTGATTCATGACCATTAGGCAATAGTTAAGCTTAAAGGAAGTTTAAATTGTTTTAAAACCTCAAGAGGAGAAGTATATGAAGAATTAAAGAAATGAAGTAGAAAAGTGAAATCTTAGATTAGAGTTCATAATAAGAATTGGAAGTGAGATTTGACTTGTCATCAAGTTAATTAAGGGATATGAAGTGTTAGAATTGGAATTAGAACACCTTGAAAATTTAGTGTGATTCTTGAATACCATGTAAATGATGGAATTTTGGGTTTAAAGAAGTGATTATGGAATAGAAATGAGTTTAAATAGGTATATGGAAGTTAGGAATATTAAAGGAAGTAAAATATGAAGGTTTAAGCTGAAATGAAGTGATTTTCGAGCTCAAAATAGGATTTCTGGGCTAGGGGAATCGATACCCATTCAAGGGGAATCGATACCCCCTCAAACGAATATGAATTTCCAGAACGCTAGAGGGGAATCGATACCCCCAGGGGGGAACCGATTCTCCCATAATAAAAAAAAGAGAAAAGAAAGAAGAGAGACTAAACTATCAATTTCTTAAATTGGTAGGCTATTAGAGGTTAATTTCAAGACTTAGGCATCTGATAATCATCTTGAAAATTTTGCTTATGTAGATATTGAGCCTAATCGAGTTCCGGAACCATCGACAAGTAGGATCAATCGAGGGAAAAACAAAGAAATCTAGGTGAGTGCATATGTATAGCATGAATATGTATTTTATTCAATTCTAGACTTGTGATAAGTCTAGATTCAATATTTTGATACATGATCGTAGTTCATATGATGATATATGACATGAATCCATACCATATGCATTATGGGACATGAATATGAAAGAAAAAGTTATATGAGTTATATGATAAAGGTATGGAAATAATATGTCTATGTGATATGAATTAGATAAATTGTGAAAGCCCATGTTATGTAAATGGGAACTATAGGTATAGTTGGCATGCCAAGGGTAGAGGGTCTATGTGGTCATTCGGGACATATATGTATTCTTTGGAACATGTGTGAAGTCTGGTGAGACACATACTTGATCCTTGGCATATGTATATGATTCTTAAGGAATGATATGTGGTTATTCGGGACATATATGTATTCTTTGGAACATGTGTGAGGTCTGGTGAGACACATACTTGATCCTTGGTATATGTATATGATTCTTAAGGAATGATATGTGGTCATTCGGGACATATATGTATTCTTTGGAACATGTGTGAAGTCTGGTGAGACACATACTTGATCCTTGACATATGTATATGATTCTTAAGGAATGATATGTGGTCCTTATGGACATTATTATATGGCACTACGGTGCAATTCTACGTGGCACTTAGGTGCAATTATATGAGCTGTGGTAACAACACAGTGTACAACCTCATAATACTCACATACCTTAGGTTCTCTGTATGGTATATGGGCTAATGAACTTACTAAGGCGAACCTATGAATGTGAATTTGATAAGTATATGTGTAAAAAACATGGTTTTGGTTATTGCATTATTTACATATATCTTATTACTGCAACCCCTCTCATTTTGGCAATTACTTTATATTTATTGATATTATTATTATATTATTGCCTCACTAAGTCGATGACTTAGCGTGTGAGTGTTTCACATGTAGGATTCGATAAAGTAGACGAGCGAGGTTAAGCAGCTGGACAACATTACTCATGCAACTATCAGATCAGAAGCAACTTAATCAGTAGGTCATTTTGTTATGAAAATGGATGTTGGCATGTAATTAAAGAGTTAAGTTGTGTATGCTCTGAATATTTTGGTAAACTTATATTACCATATGTATATTATTGTATTTTTCGTAATATAAGTTCAAGTATTTTACTATTATTTGTAATGAGTTGTGTTTTAAAAGTCAATGTAATATCTCTGACTCGTATCCGGGTTGGGATACGGGTTGGGGGTGTTACATTTAATGGTATCAGAGCTATGGTTTAGCCAATTCTAGGAATAAACCAGAGTCTATAGAGTCTTTAAATGGAATACATGCCAACAAATAGTGAGAACTTCTGATCTGGTATAGTATGAGTATGTTGTTTTACTAATAGAACAATGTGTTTATTCTTATTAGATGTCCAGACATAATAGCTCCCGAAGTGAAGAGGGAGAAGATAGGCATGCTGAAAGCAGTAATTCACCTGCCCTGGCCAGGCAAGGTGAAGAACAGGCATCTCAAGGAGTGCATGTGCAAGATCAAGATATGTTCTTCAGAACGTTAGACGCTATTCTAACGCGTCTTCAACCTCCTCCTCCACCAAATCAAAGGATGATTGTAGCAAAAGAGTTGAGAGGTTTAGGAGCTCCTGAATTTAAGGGAGAAACCGAAGAAGGTTCGGTTGTGGCAGATCTTTGGTTAAATGATTTAAAAATCATGTTGGATGGTCTCCACTATTCTGAAGTAGAGAAGTTAGATGGAGTTGTCTCGTTATTGAGGGGTCAGGCGAGAATATGGTGGACGAACGTCACCATGAGTATGCCCAGTGACCAATTGACTTGGTCTTTATTCTTAGATGAATTTAAAAACAAGTACATTGGAGATCAATTTATTCGACAGATGAAGCATGAGTTTTTGAATTTGAAACAGATGAATCGCTCTGTATATGAGTATGAATGTGAGTTCAACAAATTGAGTAGGTTTGCATCCGAGCTTGTGCCTACTGAAAAAGAGGCTTGTGAATGGTTTGTGGAGGGTTTACGCCCTAGATTGAAAGAGATGCTGATAGTATTGAATTTGTCCTCGTTCCAAGAGGTGATCAATCATGCCAAGGCTCTTGAAAGAGCTCAGAATGAGAGATTCGAGGATTTTAGAGTTCAGACATCAAAAAGAACGGGTGCTTCTTCTAGCTCCGCACTATCAAAAAGGGGAAGAGACTCTGGATTTCGATCACAAGCTAGATCAGAATCAATTTCATCGTCTGCTAGGGGAGCAAGTCAGGCAAGACCTAGACAGACGCAGTCAGTGGGATCTGGTGTTGGGAGATCTACTCTGAGTCAAGCGAGACAATGTCAGCACTATGGGAAAAACCATTATGGGGCTTGTCGGATGGCTGCTGGGACTTGTTTTCGATGTGGAGATGCCGGACATTTTATCCGGGATTGTCCATTGATTGTTGGTGAGCCTGCACTATCTGAAAGAATTGGTTCTTCCTCACAAAGAGGACGAGGAAGAGGCAGAGGAAGGAACCCGTCTGAATTCTCTGCTCAACCTGAAGTTCGGTCAACCGCACGGGTGTACAATCTAAAGACAAGTGAAGACCGTGATGACCCTGATATTATAGCAGGTACTTTTCAGTTGTACGATAAATTAGTATTGGTACTGATTGATCCGGGTTCTAATTATTCTTATATTACAATTAAGTTAGTAAAGGAATTGAGGATTCCCTTAGAAGCTATGAGTAATGAGATTATAGTAACAACTCCGTTAGGCCATAGTGCTCGGGTGAATAAAGTCTGTAAGGGGTGTCCCATAAAGGTTCAGGGAATTAAATTCCCTGCTAATATGATGGAATTACCCTTTGACGAGTTTGAAGTGATTCTGGGAATGGATTGGTTATTCCGTTACTATGGAGATGTTAATTGCAGATTGAAAAAGGTAACCCTGAAAAGTCCAGGAGGAACAGAGATAAGTGTGAGCAGTGAAAAGTTTAATCCCTTAGCAAATGTAATGTCAGTAATGTCAGCTAAGAAGCTATTGTTACAGGGATGTCAAGGATTTCTTGTAAATGTGATAGATTTAAGAGCTATAGAGAAAGGGCTAGAGGAGATTCCAATAGTTCAAGAATTCCCTGAAGTTTTCCCGGCTGATTTGCCAGGATTACCTCCAGATAGAGAGGTAGAATTTCAAATTGAGGTAATGCCAGGAACCGCCCCAATTGCAATGGCACCTTATCGGATGGCTCTGAAAGAATTGCAAGAGTTAAAGAATCAATTGCAAGAGTTGTTAGGAAAGGGATTTATTCGACCAAGTGTGTCACCTTGGGGAGCTCCAGTGTTATTTGTTAAGAAGAAGGATGGATTAATGCGTCTCTGTATTGATTACCGACAGCTTAATAAGGTGACCATCAAGAACAAGTATCCCCTTCCGCGCATTGATGACTTGTTTGATCAACTAAAAGGAGCTTCGGTATTTTCGAAGATCAATCTACGTTCGAGTTATCATCAATTGAAGATTCAGGAGAAAGATATTCCGAAGACGGCTTTCAGAACGAGATATGGTCATTATGAATTCATCGTAATGCCATTAGGAGTAACGAATGCACCAGCTGCTTTCATGGATCTCATGAACAAGATTTTTTAGCCCTATTTGGAATAGTTTGTTATTGTATTTATTGATGACATACTGGTTTACTCGAAGTCCATTGAAGAGCACAGCGCACATCTGAGGCTAGTTTTACAAATTCTCATGGATAAAAATCTCTAGGCGAAATTGTCCAAATGTGAATTTTGGCTAAACGAAGTAATTTTCTTGGGGCATGTAATCTTGGCAGTTGGGATTAGAGTAGACCCTCAGAAGGTTAAAGCTATAATGGACTGGGAAGTTCCAAAGAATGTATCTGAAGTTCGGAGTTTCCTTGGACTTGTCGGTTATTATCGAAGATTCGTTAAGAATTTTTCGATGATAGTGCTGCCTTTAACAAAGATGATGAGAAAGAATGTACCGTTTGTTTGGACTTCTGAATGTTAAGAAAGTTTTGAAGCTTTAAAGAGAATTCTGACGGAAACTCCGATATTGGTTCAACCGGAATCTGGCAAGAATTTTGTAGTATACAGTGACGTATCCCATAACGGGTTGGGGTGTGTATTAATGCAAGAAGGGAAGGTGGTAGCATATACATCGAGATAGTTGAAACTACATGAAAAGAATTACCCCACTCATGATTTAGAAATGGCTGCTGTAGTATTCGCTCTCAGGATTTGGCGTCATTATCTTTATGGGGAGCGTTGTTACTTATATACGGATCATAAGAGCCTGAAGTACATGATGACTCAAAAAGAGTTGAATTTGAGGCAACGTAGATGGGTAGAGTTCTTAAAAGATTATGATGTGATAATTGACTATCATCCCGGAAAGGCTAATGTGGTAGCAAATGCTTTGAGTAGAAAGACGTTTGCAGCTTTACGAGCTATGGATGCAAGATTATCTTTAACGGGAGACAGTGGTCTTTATGCAGAGTTAACCCTTAAACCAACATGGTTGGAACGAATAGGATAATTTCAAAGTAAAGATGAAATGTGTTTGAAAAAGAATTGAGCAAGTAAAGAGTAAAGAGATTAAAGACTTTGAGATTAAGTCAGATGGAAATCTATATTGTAAAGGAAGAATTGTAATACCCGACAATGACAACTTCAAGAAAGAAATATTAACAGAGGCTCATTGCAGTCCGTTAACGATGCACCTGGGTGGAATCAAGATGTATATGGATTTGAAGGATCGATTTTGGTGGTCAGGGATGAAACGAAACATCACCGAATTTGTGTCTAAGTGTTTGATATGTCAACAAGTCAAAGCTGAGCATCAAGTTCCGTCAGGATTATTGCAACCGCTTTTCATTCCTCAATGGAAATGGGAAAATGTTACGATGGATTTTGTTTCGGGGTTACCCTTGACTCTGAACAAAAGAGAATCAATCTGGGTAATTGTTGATCGATTAACTAAGTCAGCGCATTTCCTTCCGGTTAGAACGGATTTCTCTATGGAAAAGTATGCAAAGCTGTATATTAGAGAAGTTATTAGATTGCATGGAGTGCCTGTTTCCATAGTCTCTGATCGAGACCCTCGATTCACTTCTAGATTCTGGAAATCTTTGCATGGAGCGTTAGGGACTCGTTTAAACTTTAGTACGGCTTTTCATCCTCAGACTGATGGGCAATCAGAGAGAACTATTCAGATATTGGAAGATATGTTGAGAGTATGCGTAATGGAATTCAAAGGATCATGGGAAAAGTATTTACCGCTGGCAGAGTTCGCTTACAACAATAGTTATCAGTCTAGTATAAAGATGGCCCCATATGAAGCATTATATGGAAGAAAATGTCGTACTCCATTAAAATTGGCCTCTGATCGGCAAAAGTATTTACCGGATTTAATTCAAGATGTAGAATAGAAAGTTTGAGAAATTCAGCATAACCTCAAAGTGGCCTCTGATCGGCAAAAGTCCTACTTTGATCTTAAAAGAAAGGAAATTGAATTTGAAGTTGGGGATAAAGTGTTTTTAAAGGTATCTCCATGGAAGAATGTGTTGAGGTTTGGTCGGAAAGGAAGTTAAGTCCCCGGTTTATTGGACCATATGAGATTGTAAAAAGAGTAGGACCCGTAGCATACCAATTGACTTTACCACTAGAAATGGAAAAGATTCACAATGTATTCCATGTCTCAATGCTTCGAATATATCGATCGGATCCCTCCCATATCGTAAACCCAGAAGAGATCGAGGTACAACTAGATTTGACTTATGAGGAAGAACCAATTCAAATTTTAGCTCATGAGGTTAAGCAATTGAGGAACAAGACTATTCTATTGGTTAAAGTTTTATGGAAGAATCACAAAGTAGAGGAAGCAATATCGGAGCGTGAGGAGGATATGAGGAATCAGTATCCCCATCTCTTTTCTTATTGAAAATTCGAGGACGAATTTTCTTAAGGGAGGGAGATTTGTAACATCCTCCATGCCGGGTTAGTGATTAATTTGTAAAGTTTCAGCATTTGGTGATTTAAGTAGAATGATGGAAGAGTTTAATGACTTATTTGAGTTATTTTGTGTAGGAATGAATTATAAAGAAGGAAGATTAGAAGGACAAAATGATCTTTTTATAGCAATATATTTTTGGGGTTAGTATTATATTAACCACGTGGATGTATAGGAAATTAAAACAAGCTTCCAGATTCATCTTCTTCTTTCTTCTTCTTCATACGTGAGACCCAAGCTAAGGTAAGATTTTCTTGTTAGTGAATTTCTTGATGAATTTATGGTTGATTCATGACCATTAGGCAATAGTTAAGCTTAAAGGAAGTTTAAATTATTTTAAAACCTCAAGAGGAGAAGTATATGAAGAATTAAAGAAAGGAAGTAGAAAAGTGAAATCTTAGATTAGAGTTCATAATAAGAATTGGAAGTGAGATTTGACTTGTCATCAAGTTAATTAAGGGATATGAAGTGTTAGAATTGGAATTAGAACACCTTGAAAATTTAGTGTAATTCTTGAATGCCATGTAAATGATGGAATTTTGGGTTTAAAGAAGTGATTATGGAATATAAATGAGTTTAAATAGGTATATGGAAGTTAGGAATATTAAAGGAAGTAAAATATGAAGGTTTAAGCTGAAATGAAATGATTTTCGAGCTCAAAATAGGATTTCTGGGCTAGGGGAATCGATATCCATTCAAGGGGAATCGATATCCCCTCAAACGAATATGAATTTCCAGAACTCTAGAGGGGAATCGATACCCCAGGGGGGAACCGATTCCCCCATAATAAAAAAAATAGAAAAGAAAGAAGAGAGACTAAACTATCAATTTCTTAAATTGGTAGGCTATTAGAGGTTAATTTCAAGACTTAGGCATCTGATAATCATCTTGAAAATTTTGCTTATGTAGATATTGAGCCTAATCGAGTTCCGGAACCATCGACAAGTAGGATTAATCGAGGGAAAAACAAAGAAATCTAGGTGAGTGCATATGCATAACATGAATATGTATTTTATTCAGTTCTAGACTTGTGATAAGTCTAGATTCAATATTTTGATACTACCAAACAATCCAATTCATCATCAAATCAAGCCAAATCCATGTTAAAATTAACATAAAAATGTAGGAAGCTTACCCCCAAAGATGGACGACGATAGTGCAATGCTAAGAGATGGGCTTGATCGGGTTTTGAGTGCACGACGACGAGGAGTCCGGCTGTAGTGGCGGTGAGTTATGACGACTTGAATCAACGAATAACTGACGGAGGGGGATGATTTGGGTCACTATCAATTGGGTTGGGTTCTTCGGTGGATGCTAATTCTGATGATGATGGTGGGGGCACAGCAACAGTGACTGAAATGGGGTGAATCGACGGTCAAATGCTTGAGGATGGGGGTTTGTTTGGGGGGAAATTTAGGTATTTTGGTTTGATTCTCACCAGGGGTGGTTCTATTTTGGGTATATGAACAGACTTAAATTGATTAAATATTATATTTATTATTTTTGATCACAAACAGTGACCTAGGCTAGTTGGTAGGGGCATGGCCGACCATACCCTAGGTCACGGGTTCAAGCTTGGCTAACCCCCTACCTCCCCATTTTTTTATTTTTGCTTCAGAAGCGTGATGGAAAAATATAGGGCTTGATACCTGAACATCCAGGATATCTGTTAACCAACCAAAAATTTTTGATTCTCATAAATTGGTCCCTAAAATTTCCATTAATTAATTCAATTTCAAAAATTGGGGTGTGGTGATTCTTCTCCCCTTAAAAGAATTTCGTCCTCGAAATTTACCAGAGTCATACAAGAAACAAAACCTAGATCTCCAATAGTTCTTTCAAATGATAAAGGATAATCACTCTATTGACAATAACAGAAAAACTTGTTAGACTCAAAGCGGAAACAAGGGTCTTGGTGCTTTAAATCAAAAGTCTGAGGGGTCTCAAGATACGAAAATAGCGTATTGAAAGGGCATTGTTAAAGATTATTTTTATAAAAGAGAAATATCAATAAATTATATACCTGCATAAGTGTCTGGCTTATCTCGATCACCAGAACATCGAGTATCATAGACAAGGGTAGGCTTTCGAGCCTCAGAAACAACCGGTCCACTACATTACGATCGAGCTCTACTGTCGACCCTAGAAATAGATCCAAAAGTCCTACCCTAACTATGAATCCTAGCTGGAGTTTGAACAGAAGCTTGAGAATGTCCAGAAATCTGAGCAGAGGTCAGATCGACAGAGGCTGGATGCAGATAATTCTCAGAAAGTGTTCACTGGATCCACAATGATAACAGGTACCTATTTTCTTACGACATTCTCCCCGTGTCCATTTCCATAGTGCTCGCAACTTAGTATAGGAGTGAAACCTGAATAATCGCATTTACTAACTAACAGAGATGGAGGTGACGCAGACCTCGAAGTAGTATGACTCCTATAATGAGTAGTAGTACGAGTCTGCTTATCAGGGCGTGCAAAAGGCTCAAATTGACTGGAAGACCTTATAGAGCGATCTCGATCTACCTTATCTCTATCAGGAGAAGAAGCCTCAACTTCTTTAGTGTCTTACTCTCCCTACCACAATATCGAACACCTCATCCTAGTGACTAACTATCTGACAACGCAGCTCATATCTCAATCCATGAGAAAACTTTCGGCATCTGCCCCTCTCGGTAGGTAAAAACCCTATCTCATACTCAAAAACAATCATATCTCCCTGAACCAGATCCTGGAACTGCTGTCGCCTCTGTGTGAGATAACGCTCTCCCAGAAAATGACTCCTAAAATTCTCTCTGAAGAAGTCCCAAGTCAAGTGATTAGCCAGAACACTACTGACCACAGACTCCCTCCAGGTGTGGGCATTCCTGTCTAACATGAAGACGACTCCCAAATAAAGTCGTTGCGAGTCTAACCTTAGCTGATCCATACGTCACTCGATATCACAGAGCCAATCCTCAGCCTCAGTCAGAGCTCCAGCCGTAGGGCCTCTAAAGGTCCTAACTCAATTAAAAATTATAGTCTATGGGGTCTGCAAATCTAGTCGCTCGACCTCGCCCTCGTCCAGGTTGACGACCCCGTCTAGCACTCATCTTGGTGGATCTCGAGGTTCACTATAGAGAGATAAAGCCTAAGATTAGTTTGGCACTTGGAGTCCGTACACAGTTAAACTCGTAAAAACTTGGTGACATGGGCTTCGACTTATTTTGTAAAACATTTTAAAACCATATTTTTAGTTTGGACCCATTCACAGTTTGAGGTTTTAGAAACTGAAAACTCTGATACCAAAATTTGTAATACCCTAGACTCGACCTATACGATATGACCAGATCTAGCATATTACGATAAAATTTTTCAAAACATTTTTCAATAATATAAAACCATATTACGAATAAATATATTAAAAATTATAGTTGATAACATTAAAATTCAATTTCAGATAATTAAAGTAGTAAAAATTGAATAAAATCAAATATTCCAACATTTTTAAAAAATAGGCACATGTCACTCAAATTAAATGTAGCTCGGAAGATAAAAACATTATAACAAAAAGTATTGTACGAATGTGTCGATCCTCCAACTTTTATGAAAGGGTCGCCTATCCAAAATATTTGAAAGAAAAAAGTTTGAGGGAATGAGCTAGAGAGCTTAGTGTGTTCCAACAGTGCATAAATAAAACATACAATTATTTTTTAAAATCATTCAGATCACAGTTTTTTAAAACATCATAGAGTTTTTAGTTTAAAATTTCAGATCGCCCTCCAACCAACACCATATGTAGTTCCCCATAATTGCATCCATAAGAACTTACTCTAGGCCCAAAGGGCATAAGTGCCAACCCAAGGGAGCACCTTGGGTCCATAAGGTCTTACCCTAGCTGAAGCTTAGGTGACCACCTGAGGGGAGTTAATTCATGCCCACAGGACTTACCCAATGCACACAGTAGATGAGCCACACTAAGGTATCATAGGGTCCATAAGGTCTTACCACTAGGCCCATTAGGCCCAAGATCCCACCCATGGTCACCTTAGGCCCATAAGGAATTACCAACTCGATCGGTCTGAACCTATCAAGGAATTACCAATTTGACCAAGCAAACATGCAAAGACTTCATACTATATCCCAGAGTACCCCGATAAAAATATTTTCAGGAAGTAACTAGTGATAGCAGGAAATCAGAGTTCAGACATATTTATTTATCAGTAAAAACAGTAACTAAAGAACATGAATCAGAAAGTCAGGCTTAAACTTAGTAAATCAGATAAATCATACGAAATTAAGTCAAACAAATAGTCACATTGGAAAACATATAAAACAGTCATGTGCACATGATTTTTCAAACATATATTTAAAATAGATATTTGGCACACAAGAAACACACCTCGCAAAAGTATAAGTCCGGGAGATCTAATGAGCACTGGTTTACTACTACGCTCTTCTGTGAACGAGAACCTAAGTCATAACAGTACAAAGTTATATCGGATTAATATACTAAACTGACTATTTAACAGGGTTATATAACTATACCAATATTCACTAGCTCCTGCAAACGAGCAGATTGGGAGGAATCGGGTCTAGTAGACGAACAATCAGGAGATCCACGAGTACCTTAAATATACCATAACATTAATAGTCCTTGTCCCTTCAGTTAAATTGATGCACTAAAATAAATATTAACGTACATACACATTTAGGTTTAATAGTCAATTTGTAGGCTTTCGAGTTCGAATTTGGAAAAACGGAATTCGGATTTGGACTCAGGATGTCGAAAAACATAAGATAAGACTTTTCAAAATATTTAACTTTTTGGGTCAAAGTCAACGGTCAACTCTGGTCAAAGTCAATGATTTGTTTCAAGTTAACTGGTCAGGTCAAAGTCAACGGGTCAGACCAGTTCGGGCTAGTTTAATCCACTTGGACTGGTTATATAAGGCTCACAGAGTTGTGGATGAGCCCCAGGCGCATACGGCGACGTATGGTGGTGCATGATTTGGTGAAAAGGGGTTTGGTCGGCGATCGATTACTCCTAAGCTCACCAAACAACACCAAATATTCAATTCATCATCAAATCAAGCTAAAACCATGGTAAAATTAACCGAAAAATGTACGAGGCTTACCTGTTAGAGTATGCCCAGAGACCAATCATATGATGATTGTAATAATATATTTATTTACCTATTTATTGAATAAAGGCATTGCCACTATTATTTTTAGTTATGTGTCTGTGTTTAACATAAACTGAAGGATAATAAAGTCCATAAAATAACATTATTAAAAGATCCATAATCAAGTATTATATGGGCAGGGACATAATAATATGCTTAAGGCTAACATGGTATTGATTGATGACAAGGAGTTTTCATTGATATGGAGATGTTAGAATTGATACATGATTATATTGTTATAGAACAATATATTGGATTGACCCATCATGAGCATATGTCTTGGATTATTATGTAACGGTCATAACATTACTCATGGTGATGACTATATGTATAATCCTCAGACTGAGATCAATGTCATCCCAACATATATTGTTGTATGTTTTGATACAATTAAACATGCTTCATAATTGGATGCACTATAAAGACTGTTATTGAATATATTTCGATATATGTAGTGGGGTGTATATGGTTAAGATAGGATTTGTCCTTCCTACATAATAGGAAATGTATCACAGGTCACTTGATTGAGTGAGACTAGAATGCATGGCCATGCTCGAATAAGTTAATATATGATATCATATTCGTTAATTATAGTCTACTCTAGATATCAAGAAACAATAGATGGGCTATACAAGTGTGACTATTCTAAGACTTGTGCCTATTCTAGATATAAAGAACAAAAGGATGTAGTACATAAAAGAGTTAATCACGAAGATGATATGTTGAATCATAATTTCTTGTAACTTGGGTGACAATGATATATTGCTAGATGTCACTCATTGTATGTAATATTAGAATTGTTCTAATAATTACTACTAGCGTTACAAGAACCTACAATGTCACACCCTAGGATTGAAATGAGTAAAAATATACAATTTGTTGTATGTTACTAAAATATATCTAGAGTTATTATACGTATATTTGATATGCATATGATTTTAATTATCCCGAATATAGTGAGTAAGCATTAAAAGAATGTACTTTAGATTACAACTCTTTTAATTGGTAATATAATTCGGAATAATTAAATAAGTTTTTTTAAATAAACATTAAAGATTAATTCAGATTATAAGTCTTCAATGTATATTTAATTGAATTAATTAAATAATATTTTATTGTTAATTCGAAATAACTTTGAAAACCCTAAGATGTTAGGGTAATGGATATAAAAGGTGTGTTAGGTCTAGCAGTTGTTTTAACACACACACATAAACCTTCAGCCGTTTTTCTCTCAAAACAGTTTTGGGGAAAACAAATATTGCTCTCAATCGGGTGAACTGAGTAGAGGCCGAGACGTGATTTCATGGAGGCTTACGATTCGAATCGATCTACACCACCAGTATTCACTATTGTTCTTGTTGTTTTTCAAGGAACCGCTGTAAGTATTCACATCATTTCCTCCTGATTTCGGTTTTACGTACTTGGATCGCTGGTGAGACCGTCGAGTTTTGTTTCCGCTGCGCCGTGGGGTGCGCCAACAGTCCCAACATTACCCCCAACGACGGACTATGGCGGTACAATGTTGGGCGACGAGCTCAGTCTGGTTTTGAGTGCACGACGACGTTGAGTCCGACTGTAGTGGCGGTGAGGCGAGCCGACAAGCACGACGGCTTGAATCGACGAATAACGAACGATCGGGTCATAGGCTATTTACTCTCGTTTTAGGCCAAACAATGGTTGATTCGGGTCGCTAACGATTGGGTTGGGTTCGTTTGAGGATGCTGATTCTGATGATGAGGTGGGGCACGACAACGGCGGTCGGAAGGGGCAAATTGGAAGTCAAATGCTTGAGGACGGGGGGTTTGTTTGGGGAAAAAATTTGGGGATTTTGGTTTGATTCTCATTGAGGGTGATTCAATTTTGGGTATATGACCCGAGTTAAATTAATTAAATATTATATTTATTATTTTTAGTCACAAATAGTGACCTAGGTCAGTTAGTAGTGGCATGGTCAGCCATACCCTAGGTCACGGGTTCAAGCTTGGTCATCTCCTATCTCCCTTTTTATGTAGAATCATGATTGGAAAATCTAGGGCTTGATCCCTAAACTTCCAAGAAATCCGATAACCAAACAAACATTTTTCAGTTCTCATAAATTGGTCCCTAAAATTTCCATTAATTATTTCAATTTCAAAAATTAGAATGTGACAATAACGAGACAAGTTTGAATTTCAAATAGAACTTTTTTATCTATTATAGTTTTTTCGTCTATCGGAGTCTCTGAGATTTTGTACATACTGACCATTTGTTATCTATTGATAAAATTATCGATGTATACAAGAGATTTGTCACTACCAAATCTATTGAGAGACATCCACGTTCATTTACTTTCATAAAACATACATAATTCCTTATTTCAAACACAATATAAAACCAAAATGAAATCATCATGTTTATCATTCAGCAACAAATCACAACTTGAATTCACTTGGAAACCATACTAATTTTTTTTTCAACTATATTCTACGTAAATATTAAAAATTATACATATCACTACATTAACATGCAATCAATTCATAATTCATATGATACTTATTACAACCATTAAACATTTAAAAACTACTATATTGTTTAAGGACCAAATTTAAACTTTTCAAAAGTTTAATGACCTAAGTGTAAATATCATGTATTAATGAATTTACTAATTTCAAATCAACAAGGTCATATTAGAGTATAAAGAACTATAACGTGCACTTAAACGTACAAAGCATATTTTGAAATACATATTAACATTTAGGGTAAATTACGCGTTTAGAACACAAACTATCAGTTTTGGACCGTTTTAGTGTGTAGACTTTAATTTTTTCAAAACCATACCAAATGTTTAGCTTTTGTTTCATTTTAGTACCTCAAAGATAAAACTTTACCGATGGCTCGTCGTCGCTACTTCTACAGCCGTCGACCATCACACCTGTCAGCCAATGAAGCCCAACTTTCCACACCTTTTCTACCCCTTGAATGTGATTTTTACCTTTATTTCACCGAAAAATGATTTAGTATCTCCAAATCACGACCGGAGTTATACACCTATTCTGTCAAGTTTACGTCATGAGTTTTTAATGACGAGGTACTAAAATAAATAAGTATAACTAAACATTAGGTTAGGCTTTGAAAAAAATAAAAGTTTAGGTACTAAAACAGACCAAAACTGATGGTTTAGGTACTAAATGCATAGTTTACCCTAACATTTAATGATTCATTTTGGACATAAATAGAAATTAACATAAAATTTGGAACTTATGAATACAAATCAAACATTAAACATATATCAAACAAGATAGTCTTAATATAATGTCTTTATAATACATTAGTAAAGCTAAATAATAACTATGGATCAATTAGTATTATTTCAAAATTTTGGTGTCTAAAATGTAATTATTCAAAAGTTGAAGGACAAACTTGCATAGTTATTCTATGTTCACTTTCCATTAAATAAATTTTCTTAATCAAGGTTTTATACTTCTTAAAGCCTTAAACTTAATTTTATTATAATCTAAACCTTATTAGGGACCAAATGAGCATTTAACAATTATTTCGAAACTAGAGACGGAGTTTCGAAACTCTAACTTAAAGTTTCGAAATTCAGACTAAAGTATCAAAATCCCAAAACTTTGAATGGAAAGTTTCAAAATTATCCAGAGAGTTTTCGAACTCATCTGATAAAGTTTCGAAAGTGCACAAGTGTTAAATTTGCTAAACAATTATGTATTATACCTCATATATTATGAATAGGAATATTAAAAATATATATATACAACTTCTAATCTAACTAACTAACTGATAATTAGTTACAACTGAATAATAGAAATAACAAACTTAGCTTCTTAACACTCCCCCTCAAGTTGGTGGGTAGAAGATATCATTTACCCCCAACTTGGATACAAGATATTCATGTTGTTGTATTCCTAATGCTTTGGTAAAAATATCTGCTAACTGTTCTGAAGAAGACACAAACTCTGTCTTGATAAGTCCTTCTTGTATCTTCTCCCTTATAAAGTGACAGTCGATCTCTATGTGTTTTGTGCACTCATGATAAACTGGATTTGCTGCAATCTGAAGGGCAGCCTTGTTATCACAATATAACTTGACTGGATTATTTCTTTCTAATCCAAGCTCTCTGGCTAAACCATTCAACCATGTCAATTCTGCTATTGTAACAGTCATGCTTCTATATTCTGCTTCAGTAGATGATATGTCTATGACATTCTGCTTCTTAGACTTCCATGAAATCAATGAATTTCCAAGCTTAATGCAAAAACCAGAAACAGACCTTCTTGAAATAGGACATGCAGCCCAATCTGAATCACAATATGCCTTGAGTTCACAGCTGCTGTCTGAGTCCATCATAATCCCTTGTCCAGGATTTCCTTTTATATACCTCACTATCCTCAATGCAGAATGTAAATGAGACTCCTTAGGTTGTTTCATAAACTGACTAGAGTAGTGCACAACAAAAGTTATATCAGGTCGGGTATGTGTGAGGTAAATAAGTCTCCCAATAAGCCTCTGATAGATACTCTTGTCAACTAATAGCTCATCGTTTTCATTACTTCCCTTTGTGCACAGATCATCAAACTCTATTGTAGTAAGCCTAACATTTTTCTCAAGAGGAGTTCTTGCAGGCTTTGAACCACTCATTCCTGATTCCTCAATCAATTCAAAAGCATATTTGCGCTGATTAACTAAGATTCCTTCTTTTAACCTCATAATCTCAAGCCCCAAAAAATACTTCAACTCACCAAGATCCTTCATCTTAAATTTTTTGTTCAAAAGAATCTTCAAATCATTAATCAAACAACTATCATTGCTAGTAATCAACAAGTCATCAATATAAATCAATAAAACTACAATCTTCTTATCCTTCCTCATTGTGAACAAAGAATAATCAAATTTACTCTGTTTATAACCAGCCCCTAAAAGAGCCTCAGTCAACTTTAAATTCCATTGCCTAGATGCTTGTTTCAAGCCATAAAGAGATTTTTGCAGTCTATACACCATATTCTCCCCCTGACTGCAAAAACCAAGAGGAAGTTCCATATATACTTCCTCAGACAAATCACCTTGTAAAAAAGCATTGTAGACATCAAGGTGGAACAGAGGCCAATCAAACACAGAAGCAATGGCAAGAAGAAAACGGACAGTAAACAATTTAACTACTGGAGAGAAAGTATCCACATAATCCACACCCTCTTTCTGACTATATCCCTTGGCCACCAAACGAGCTTTATATCTTTCTATAGCACCAGCAGCATTGTACTTAATATGATAAACCCATTTACAACCAATGGGAACTTTTCCAGGAGGCAAAGAAACAACTGACCAGGTTTTATTTGTTTCAAGAGCAAGAATTTCATCCTTCATGGCATATACCCATTCAAGATGTTGAACGACCTCATGATAAGACTTAGGTTCAACAGATTTCGAAATAGAAGAAACAAAAGACTATGTACCACAAGGAAGATGACTGTAAGAAATGAAATCTGAAATGGGATAATTAGAGGTGGAAACAGAATTGCAAATAAAATCAGTTAACCATTGAGGTTGCTTAGGAACCCTAGTAGATTTTCTAACCAAGACTCGAGCTACTGGAACTATAGAAGTTTCTAACTGTTGTGATGATTGCCCAAGTTCAACATTAGAAGGAGAAACAGGTGGGACATCAGGAACAAGTTGCTGACCAAAAGAAATGTTTAAAAACTCAGAATCAGGAATAGAAGGAGTAGAAGGAAAGAAAAAACTTGTTTGAATAGGAAAGTGAAAAGGAAACACTTGTTCATGAAAAATAACATCCCTATTTACAAAACATTTCTTAGAGGTAAGATCAAATAAGAGATAACCTTTTTGAGTGTTAGAATAACCCATGAAAATATAAGGGAAGGCTCGAGGGGAAAATTTGTCAGTTGGTTTAGGATCAGTAGCATAGCACAAACAACCAAAAACTTTCAAAACAGATATGTCAGGGATTTTATGATAAAGAAGTTCGTAAGGAGTTTTCCATTGTAAAACAGAGGAAGGAAGTCTATTTATAATGAAGCAAGATATTAATACACATTCACCCCAGAATTTAATAGGAACTTTTGACTGAAAACGTAAAGCCCTAGCTACCTCTAAGAGATGTCTATGTTTTCTTTCTGCAACTCCGTTTTGCTGTGGAGTCTGAACACAGGAACTTTGGTGCAAAATGCCAAGAGAAGAGAAAAAAGGAGAACAATGAGAATTAAAAAATTCTGTACCATTGTCACTTCTAATAATTTTAGTGATAGAATAAAATTGAGTGGAAGTAAATGAAAGAAACTGTTTAAGAAACAAGACATCATTATTTTTAATCCTCAAGAGATAAACCCAAGTCATTCTTGTACAATCATCAACAATAGTTAAGAAATACCTATGACCACTATGAGTGGATATTCTATAAGGACCCCATAGATCTATATGAATTAGTTCAAAGGGTGTTGAGGATCGAGTAGAACTAAGAGGAAACGGGCAACCTAGTTTGTTTTGCTAAAGGACAAACATTGCAAGTGGGAACAGAATTAACTTCAAACTTATCAGAAACATAAGAGGAAAGCTTTCTCATAGCAGAAACAGAGGCATGCCCAAATCTAGCATGCCAAAGACTAGTTTTATTAGAAACAGAAATATCATGTACAGAATGAACACAAGAAACATCCTCAGTACTAGCCAAATAATTTGAAAACAAACCAGTAGCTCCTTTAGACTCAAAAATGTAAAGTCCATTACACATTCTACCAATCCCCTTGATCATGCCATTGCAAAGATCCTGCAAGATACAAATGTCAGGATAAAAGGAAATGACACAAGCATGATATTTAGCAAGCCGAGAGACAAAAATCAAATTATGAGAAAAACTGGGAACAAACAGGACATTGGAAAGAACTAGTTCAGAATTTAACCTATGAGACCCTGTATGAGTTACAATTTCAGTATGACCATTATGTAGATGAACGAAACGATGTGCATGACATAAAACAGGAAATTGCAAGGTCTTGAAAACAGACAAAATGTGATCAGTGGCACCAGTATCTATTATCCAACGAACACAAAAGTTACTGGAAGCAGGTAAATTACGATCAACATTACCTACAAGATTCGCACTGGAATATAAGGTTGAACTTTTGCTCAGCAAACCCAAGATTTGACGATACTGCTCAGATGTGAAAGAAGGCACTGCTGAGACAGTAGGAGAAACCATTGAGCCATTATCAGCTTCTCCATCAACGGAAGGCACAGAGTTAACTGCCACGGTAGCCTGAGAAATCTTTTTTCGGTTGAATTTAAAGTCTGGTGGAAAGCCAATAAATCTGTAGCAACGATCGTGTGACTGTGGCCCTTGATTTTACAGTAATCGCACGTTCCACTGAAACGTCTTTTTTCACTGCCTTTGGAAGCGGTTGTGAACATTACAGAGGCTTCAATGGGCGAGGCAGACAATTGAGCTCGATGCAACTCCTCCTTAACAATCATGGAGTATGCCTGATTTACAGTAGGCAAGGGCTTCATAATGAGAAGTTGGCTTCGAATTACAGAATAAGTTTCATTGAGTCCCATGAGAAACTGGAACAACCGTTGTTGAGCCACGTGAATCGAATTCTGCTGAGTAGCCTCGTAGTCACAAAAGGAGAAGGTAACAAGTGCCGTGTACTTGTCCCACAAAAGTTTGAGATGAGTGAAATAGGCGGAGACAGAAGAGTCACCTTGTACAAGAGTTGCAATCGAGAGATGTAGGAAAAAAACCCTAGAGCCATCAATTTTATCGAATCGCTCTTTGAGATCTTTCCAGACGGCTTCGACATTCGAAGCAAACACTATGCCAACAGATAGATCTTGGCTAACAGAGTTCAAGATCCACGAGAGCACGAGAGCATTGCAGCGCTCCCATTGAGACTGCAGCAGTCCTTCATAATCATCCATTCGACAACTTCCATCGACGAAACCAAGCTTGTTCTTGGCTAGAAGCGCGATGAGCATGGATCTGCTCCACAAACTGTAATTCTCAACACCGGTGAGTTGTTGCGACACCAACTGAACGCCCAGCGTATCTGAAGGATGCAGAAAGAGGGGGTGATTCGGATCAACCGTGATGGCCATGAACCCTAAGAGAACAATTTGGGAAGAAAGCATAAACTAAACTAGACACAAAGAGGAAACGAGAACTGCTGCTAAAAAAATGGGCCACAAAGTTTTAGCGAGGTATGGGCCAAACAGGAAACCCAAGTGAAGAAACCCAAACTGATACCATGTTAAATTTGCTAAACAATTCTGTATAATACCTCATATATTATGAATAGGAATATTACAAATATATATATACAACTTCTAATCTAACTAACTAACTGATAATTAGTTAAAACTGAATAACAGAAATAACAAACTTAGCTTCTTAACAACAAGAAGTTTCAAAACTTATGCATTTAAGTCTGCATGTTTCACTTTCTTACACAACAAACAATTTTATTTAATCACTTGACAAACAAGAAACATTACATGTCAATTCAAACATCTAAAAACATATTCAGCATGCACTTAAAATCATTATACGTACAAGAGGTATGGTTTTACTTCAAACCAACCTATTTGCAAAGGTACATATTATTTATACTTTATATTCATCATAAACTACATTCACACATCATGAAAACACTTTATATCTGGATTATATGATTTTGTAACCTAAGCGATATGTGCACGGCCACAAGCTTGATAGTGTTGTTGATAACTTTTACGAGGTCATTTGATTGAGGTAAATTACTCATTTTCCTATGACAAACAATGTATACATATAAAGATGAGCTTTTCCTCTTAATGGATTTATAGTCCAGGTTTTGGTGGTCTAGTGAGAAGGCTCGATGGATCTATCAACGTGAAAGGATGAATTTCACACTCATGACAAATTAATAGCTCATGATTTGGGTGTAACAAACATCGTTTTTCTAGTAAAAATAAATTAAATCCTCTTCTCAAATAAAATAAATAGAAATAAATATAGTATAGTGAAAGAGGGTTGCTCAACAGGGACAAAAATTCCTGATGCGATTTAGTGTTGATTTCAGTCCAAACAACTACAAGAAAAATAAATTAGAAAAGGAGGGTTTCGCAATTAAGAGATGAATAAGGATAGAAAATAAAGATTAAAAATAAAGGAAAGCATAAATAGAGATTTAAATAAATAATGAGAAAATCGCCTCAAGATAGCTTTGTTTCAATTTCGTTTGATCATCAAAATAGATTTTTGCTCCGGGGATTCATGTCGGTTACAGTCTCCAAGGCCAAACTCATTGCAACTTGCTTTTCTCTCTACTAATCGATTTTCCCAAGTCAATCTTCGAAAGTCAATTCTTTAATGGGCTAACCACAACTATTGCCGCTAGAACAAACATAATTAAGTATTGGAAAGGCCCGACTTGGATCATGTTGTTCTTGTCGAGAATCAAATCTAATCTTGATTTTCCTTAGCAGACCACCGCTAAGTGTTCACAAGAAGTCGAATTTGCCACAGATCGATCGTTCCTCCAACTATAAATTAAAACAACATCCAAACAAACATTGACTTTTTGATTTCAAAACGTTTTAATTTTGTAGGTAAGGCCGATTGCCAAACCAATAAAATAGAAAGTAAAAAATGTATTCCTAAAGGTATTTTAGTGCTTTTGAATTCTCACATATGGAATTGAGTCATCGCTAGCTCTTGGCTAATAAAGAAATTAGCCAAGCATGGTGAAAACAATACTTAGCATGTTTTGTGAAAAAGCTTAAAGTAAAAAGCAGAAATGAAAATAAAAAGGAAATTTTATAAAATCGAAAACAAAGTAAATAAAATTGAACCCAAAAGATGTCTTAAACCTTACGCTAAGGAGGGTATTTATAGGCTTATAAATCCTAAAAATAACATAGAATTCAAAATAAAGATAATCTACATTTCCAAAAATAATTCAAATGTTTTAAAATTCAAACTAAAAACTGAATTCCCAAATATCTCTCCAGATCGTGCTAACTAGGTAGCTTCCAAAACCTTCCTCCTTATAGAATCTTCCACGTCAGACCCGCGTCGTTTTCAGTGTTGTACCCATGTCTCCAGTCACGACCAGGAAAAAAAATGCAGATTTTGCCTTTTTCTGCCAATTCCAGTAAACAAATCATTGCACATAAAATAAACGAAATACAATCCAAATCAGCAGTGATATATTCATAAAATAGGAAAATTAGAAAGTAAAAAGCGACAATTTAAAACACTCATCAGGGTGATCCTAGGAAGACGACTTGATTGATTCATTGACTTGAGAGGTTGAGTTTTACAGTCATAATGAGTTCATAATCTAGGATTTAGGTAGTTCTATTGAGACATACATGATGAATTTAATGAATTGATATGATGATATGAAGTTTGAAAGTTTGTGCTAACTTCAATGTCTATATTTAGGATTACACCATTCCGAACAAAATTATTTCTAAAACAATAAATTTTATCATAGTATAATAAATCATTATATTTTCTTTTATTATTTTATTTTTAATTGTTAGGGTTTAATAAATTGGTTTGCAACAATATTATTTCTTTTTAGTATACGGCTAAAATAAGACGTCACCGGTTTTATTATTATTTTAAATAATAAAACCGGTAAAAAATGACTGAAAACGTCATTATTTTGACCGATTCTAATTACCATATAGATAAACACGGTAGAAAAAATCCGGTCAAAAAATGATGTTTTCGGTAAAGCGCTACCTAAACATTATCTTTTGACCGGATTTTTTCTACCGCGTTTACCTATATAGGTAATTAGAACCGGTCAAAATAATGATGTTTTCGATCTTTTTTTACCAGTTTTGTTATTACAAATAATAACAAAATTGGTAACGCCTTATTTTATCGTATACTAAGGCGCCGTACGTGCGCGTTTCCCATTAGAGTAGAGATAAGGAAGCCCAGCGGTGATAAGTTGAAGTTTCAAAACAAGCTCTCAAGGATATTGTTTGGCCTGGGCAAGGTACACAAAACTGCAGTCGTCCTAAAATGTTTAACAACTCGATTTGAAACCATATATATTATTTATATATTATGAGTGTTTAAACGTCAGTTTCAATCATATTAATCAAAAATATTAAATATATAACATATATTATTTATAAATTTCGATTAATTTGATTAACCGACCGATTAATTAAACTTTATTTGGTTATGTTAAGAATTTTCAAAAGAAATTCAGTTCAAATAATGGTTAAGAGAAAAAAAATTGGTTAATGATTTTTTGGTAGTTCGATTCGATCGGTTAACCGAGCCGACCGATTGAAGAGCCCTACACAAGAATCATTCGGAATAGAAAGGTATTTAGTTGAAATAGAATATAACTTTGCAGCATAAGAAGAATTTACGATGTGAAGTATTTGAAGCTTGCTTCTTAACCTGTCATTTGCAAGAATTGTTTCGGTTAGAACTTGGACGGTTGAAAATAAGTTAGGTTTGCTTTTGATTGTTAAATGTTAATACCAATACATTATTGTGCTGAGCTAACCATAAACCGTAAATTAAAACATATCCGGACACATGTATCTTTGAAAAACTTAGAAAAAAACTGAATATCTCAGGTTGGACATATATTCATATCTGAGTTGCAGTAACATCTTGAACTCATTTAAAACAATAAATAGAAGAAAAAAAAGTTTCTTTTTGAAAAAAAAAGAAAGAGAGAAGCTGATATTTTTGCTCTGGAATCTGTTGTTTTGTTCTATTCCACCCTTTTCGATTGAATCAAAAAGCAGAGATTAAAGGTTAATTCTATTTATAGTTCAAAACCAGTAATGACAATCATTCACCTGACAAAATGCATTTCATTAAATACATTGAATAGTGTCCATCTCTATTCTCAAAAGCTCTCTCAAAAGTAAGTCTTTGTTCCTCAATTTCATTGATTTTCAATGGTTCTGATTTCAAATCTGTTTCTTCATTGTTGAATCATGTTTGTGCAGTGAAAATTGTAGACTTCTAAATGTTTGTTTCTGGATGCTTTTCCAAAATTTAACCCAACTATGAATGCTCCATGCTGTGTTTTCTTTGAATATGTGAATGAAAAGATGATATGAAATTTGGTGCATCAATGGACATTCAAGTGCAGAATTTCTTTACTTGAATCATGGACATTAATCTAGAATAAATGCATATATATTTATGGTGCATACGAGCTGATTGAATCATTGTCTACTTGCTTCTTTGTGTCATTCAGATCCAGACAACACCAGGGACTGCTGAAAGTTGTGTCCAATTCTGAATACTCAACAACAGACACCCGATTCATGTTTGACTCGATATTATTTTAATAGAATCGAAGCTAAGATCTCCGTCGTGTTGATGCGTGACCTTGTCGACAGTTGATTTCTGCCTTATAATTGCTGCAGGAGATAATAGTACTCTAGGGAGTGTGATAGGATTCATCAAAACTTTTGGTATGGAAAACAAGGGGAAAGTATTGATGAAAAAGTATGAATTGGGAAGATTGTTAGGCCAAGGGAACTTTGCTAAAGTTTACCATGCAAGGAACATCGAAACTGGCCAAAGCGTGGCGGTTAAGGTGATCCAGAAAGATAAGGTTTTGAAAGTACGGATGATCGACCAAACGAAGAGGGAGATATCAGCAATGAGCCTCGTCAAACACCCTAACATCTTGGAGCTTTATGAAGTTATGGCAACCAAAACCAAGATTTACTTTGTCATGGAATATGCCAAAGGTGGTGAGCTCTTCAAGAAGGTGTTAAAAGGAAGGTTGAGAGAAGACGCGTCGAGGAAGTATTTCCAACAACTGATCAGTGCGGTCGATTTCTGCCATATCCAAGGTGTTTATCACCGCGATTTGAAGCTTGAAAATTGATGAAAACGGTGCTCTTAAAGCTTATTGATGAAACGGTGCTCTTAAAGTTTCGGATTTCTCTGAGTGCGCTCGCTGATTCGAAGCATCAAGACGGGTTACTACATACGACATGTGGAACCCCTGCATATGTGGCGCCCGAAGTTATACACAGAAAGGGCTATGATGGAGCCAAAGCTGATGTCTGGTCCAGTGGGGTGGTTCTTTATGCTCTTTTGGCTGGTTCTCTGCCATTCAATGACTCGAACCTTGTGGCTATGTATAGGAAAATAAGCACTGCAGACTACAAAGTCCCTAATTGGTTTCCACCAGAAGTCACCAAGTTGTTGTCAAGAATCTTCAATCCTAATCCGAAAGATCGAATTTCGATTGCGAGAATCATGGCAACTCCATGGTTCAGAAAGGGTTTTAACCCCAAACCAAATGAGAGACGACCCAACAATGCATTTGAAGCAAAGATGCTCACTAATTTGAATGCCTTCGACATCATTTCCTTATCGAGCGGGTTGGATTTATCGGGATTGTTTTCCGAAAATGACCAGAAAAAGAAGGAAATACAGTTCACTTCTACGCACACTGCCTCTGCTATCATATCTAAACTAGAGGACATTGCCGAGAGTTTGAAGCTGAAAGTTAAGATGAAAGATGGAGGACTGATGAAAATGGAAGGATCGAATAGAGGTAGAAAAGGCGCATTGGCTATTGATGTCGAGATATTCGAGTTCACCCCATCTTTCCATTTAGTAGAGATAAAGAAGTCCAGTGGTGATACGTTGGAGTTTCAAAACACACTGCAACAGGATGTTAAACCAGCTCTCAAGGATATTGTTTGCGCTTGGCAAGGTACATAATTAGTTATTTGTCCCTTCGAAGGGTCTCGGAATCTATCGTGTTCAACCGCAGTAAATATCGATGACTGAAAAAGCTGAAACCGGAAAATAGCGAAGGAATCTCCGGCATCATTCTTGAGTTGTTCGAATGACATTGTTTACGGTTCCAAAATATTTGCTGCTACAAAATTTAGGGACATTGAAACATGATGAAATCAAGAATGTTGTATCAAAAGGTCTTTAGTTTTGTAATGGAAAATTTTGAGTAACAATTTAATTCATAAATCAAAGTGATACATATGGTGGATAAATGGCATACATAAACTAGGCAATTCCCAAGTAGCATGGCAGGGTTTTTCCGAATATCTCATGACTTGATCTTGGATCTTATGGTATCGATAACATCGGCATCGACTTGGAACGTCTTCGTTAACACTTCATTCGGAATAGAAGAAGTGAAGAGGTTTAGTGGAACAATCGCAGCGCCGGGCATGTGGCTGTTGAAAGCCATGAATGCTAACACCTTACCTTCCCCGACATTGAGTTGAAAGTGCACCAGTCCACGAGACACGACAGACATATGTCCTGCAGTCAAGACTTTCGAGTAAAACACAATGTTAGTAGTCACAAAGCCTACGAGGAGCTTCCCTTCGATGACCACACCGACCTCCTCGCACGAAGGTGCGAGTGAGGAGGGTCAATGTCCACTCAGTTCATCGTAATTCCAAGTGTGTTCAGTCCCGGAAACGTAAGCGCATTAGCAGGCGTGAGGGACAAAGCGAAGCGATTCGTCGTGCTACCTTCCTTGGTGAAACCATCGAAGAACTCATCCAAAGTCACGGTTTGCAAGGAAAACCATTAACAAATAGCGAGCCACTCAGGTTTGCTACACAAAAGTCCTGTAACGGATCAGCGGAAAGGGAAGGAAGAAGAAGAAGCCAGAAAACTGTAAGGCAACAAAGTAGGTGCAAGAACAAGGAAGCAGCTATGACAACCATGGATGAAGATAAAAATGGTGCCAAAATATAAAAGCTTGATGAAATATTAGTTGGCTTTTGACATGTCAAACGGTGCATGTTGACATCAAGCTATAAAGATGACGCAAAAAGGCGACTAAAAAGAAATATTCAAGATGATGACTGAATGAGGCAGAAAATCAACACCTAATTCCAATAAAAATTACTGCAAATGGGGTAGGGAAGACAAAAGTATGCAACTTTGTCCACGTATCCATTCTCATAAGGATTTTACCTAGCTGCTCAGACTGCACCTCCAAACTTCAATATGCGACTTCAAAATCCCAAACTTTTCATTTTTCTTCAACAATCCATGTTTGGCACCTTCAAATATCAAGTTTTTTTTTTAAATTAAACATACTCGTATTATATTAGTATGTAGCCGTCCCTTAAAATTTCAAATTCTTTTATATTTCACATATTTTTTTATAAAAATATCAATAATACATTTTCGTCCTTCTAAATTTATAAGTACATTCTCCTAGTAAAAGATTCACGGTGCACTTTGGGTGTGCACATGCCTAACTTCAAATCTGAAATATTTTTATTATTTTATTATATTAGTTATCTTAAAATTTTATTTATATTTACCCTATACAAAAAGTTTATATTATTAATATACATATATTTATATTCAAAATTATTTTTAAATATATAATAACTATAATCTTCTCTAAAATTTTAAAAGTTAATCCCTATTATAAAATTTTATCTCCGTACCAAAATATCCACATCTAATACCCCACGCCCAATTTAGCAACTAATAGAGCTTATTAAATATCTTCTCTGTCCCAATCTAATCAAACAGCAACTCCTAACTAATTATGTTGACTTCCCAATTGTTTCAAGGTATCATCAACAGCACAGTAAATTTGATCAATTTACAAAGTTCAGCCATGTCAATCTTACCACAATTTGGTCGATTAGGGTGGCATGCCCTCTTGTAATGAAGTCTATAGTTCTCTGATGGTTCTAATTCAGTTTATCCTCTAATTTCTTTTGCAACTTTGATATGTCCTCTTTTAGTCTAAGCTAATTTTGATTCACTTTCCTTAGTCTTGGGTCGAGTATTATGAGGATGTAGTAGGTCCGGTACTTTTTCTCCTTTTGAATAAAACAATTTTTGTCACTCCTATGTTTTAATAATGAATGCATGTTTAAAAGAACGCGAAAATGCATGGAGATTTTGAGACATTGATTCAAAAGTGAACCAATTAAAACCATTAATAGCCAACTGGGTTTTAGGAAACCAAATGAGTTTCATACCAGGTCGATCCATCACCAACAATATAATAATTTCTCAAGAAATCATTCACTAGATGAAATCGAAAAGGGAAAAGAAAGATGGATGGTAATAAAAATTAACCTTGAGAAGGCCTCTCGAATGGTCATTCATTAACGACACACTACATGACATCAGAATCCCAGATACACTACGATGAGTGATAATGAAATACGTGACTTCAGTCTCAACACAAGTCCTTTGGAATGGATCAACCACGGACTCGTTTAAGTCGTCCAGAGGTATTCGATTGGGAGATCCCTTCTCCCATATTTGATCGCACTTTGCATGGAAAGGTTAACCCAAATAATTCAGTGTGAAGTAAAGAATGGAAATTGGAAGCCAGTTCAACTAGTAAGGGATGATCTACCGATATCACAATTATTATTTGCGGACGACACAGTCTTATTCGTCAATGCATCATTGGAGCAACTATCAACGATAAGAAGAATATTGGAAGAATTTTATCAAGCTTCTGGTCATATAATAAGCGTAGAAAAACGACCATCTATTTTTTTCTTCTAAAAATGTGGACAATAGCTTGAGACATCTTATCAACTCCCAATTTGGTTTCAATGAGGTGCTCGATCTGGGAAAATACCTATGAGTCCTTTTGCAAAACAGGGTCACCAAAGCTTCATATATTTACCTAATTCAAAAGGTAAGAGATAGACCTATTGGATAGAAGGCTTGAACCCTTTCCCTAGCCGAAAGAATCACTCTCGCCAAGGCAATGCTATCAAGCATTCCTTACTACACCATGCAGTCGACCTTTCTCCCTAAAGGAACGTGCGAAGAAATCGAAAAGCTGATAAGGAGTTCTGGATCAAATTCTTCCAATGTGCTCGGATTCTTCCTGGTCATAAATCAAAAATAATAAAATTAAATCAATAACTCTTCCAAATCCCCAGCAACAATGCCAATTTTGACACGCGTCGTTATTATGTCAAAAAATTGCCTTAATCTCAGTAAAATAAACAAGAATAAGTAGAATAGTAAGAGTAAGGGTCAATCCACGTGGACTAATAGTTTAACAATTTCCTCGCTTTTGATCTTGTTTTAGGCGTGATTTGTAAAAGAAATTAGAGGGAGATTTTGGAGAGTTGAAGTGAAGTAATAAAAATGATTAAAATAAAATAAAATGGTAAATTAAGAAAATAAAATTCAATTGGTAAAAATTAGCCTTGGGCTAAATCTTTTGCCTCGATTTTAATAGATCCTTGAATAGAATTTTACCTCCGGTCTCATGCCAGTTACAGTCTACATGGCCCAACCCTTGTAAGTTATTTTTCTCTCAAATCAATCGAGAATCTAAAATCAATTTTCAAATCTCAACTCTTTGTGAGTTAATAATGGCAATCAGTTGTTAATTCAACGCTTTTAAATTCTGGAAAAACCCGAGTCGGATTCCATCGTCTCAATTCAGAATCTAACTCGATTTCATTTTCCCTTAGTGGATCGTCACTAAGTGTGTTCATAGGAAATCGAATGTGCCACAAGTCAATCCTTCCTCCCAACTATTAATTGAAACCAAAATTCAAATCCAACGTGCACTTTTTGAAATAAAATTGCTTTGATTGTAAAAGGATGGTCGATTATCGATCATTCTTTTTGAAAACCAAAAATGTAACCCTTGAGGGTATGAAGTACTTTTCGATCCTCACGACTTAGAATTGAGTCATTATTTTAGCCTTTGGCTATGACAACGTAGCTAAGCATGATTGAATTCATGCTTAGTATTTTAAGAAAGTAAACTAAAATATTGAAAAGAAAAAGAAACAAACTTTTATAAAAACTTAAATAAAGAAACAAGAGTTGAATGGATTCTGAATGAAGAAATTGATCATTAGAGGCTTACCCCAATGGGCTATTTATAGTCCTAAAAAAACTAAAAGATAACATTTAAAAATAAAAAGATAACTCCCAAAATAAAAATAAAATAAATCATAATTTGAATTCAAAAATTTGGCTGAGTCTTTGGTCTTCACACCACTACTGACTGGATCTTCCAAAAGCTACTAATTGGGCCTTTTAGAAGCTGTTGATTGGGCACCACGTCACCTACCACATCATCACCGTGTCAGTTGCCTTGTTAGCTACCACATCATTTGTTGACTAGGTATCATGTCGGGCATTTCATTTCCTAATTTGTGCCCACTAATCCATCCACGAATCCATAAAAATAAAAAATTGCACGATTTCGTTGTTCTTAGCATAATTTATGGAATTTAATGTCCTACATCGAAAATAAATGGAAATGCCTAAGTTAGCAACTAAAATTATCTAATCAAGGAGAAATTAATCATAAAATAATGTATAATTCAAACACTAATCAACAATATAAACCGTTATGAGATGCATTGCAATATACCACATACTCTTTACCAGATTCAGGTTGTACCAACATTGGTGCTTCCATCAAAATCTTCTTTAGAGTTTCAAAGCTCTCTTGGCACTTCTTTGTCCAAATAAATGAAACATCTTTTCTTAGGAGCTTGGTCAAAGGAGAAGTAATCATCGAAAAGATCTTCACGAACCTTCGATAGTAACCAGCAAGTCCTAAGAAGCTTCGAACCTCTACAATATTCTCTGGGGGATTCCACTCCACTATTGCCCGAACTTTCTTAGGATCAACTCTTATACCTTATGTCGATACCACATGGCCAAGAAAAGTAATTTCTGATAGCCAAAATTTACAACAGGACAGCTTGACATACAACTTTTTCTCCTTAAGGATCTCGAGCATAGTATGAAGGTGAGCATCATGCTCTTTCTTCGTCCTCGAGTACACTAGAATGTCATCAATAAATACCACTAATAACTTCATAAAAAGACTATGTGTTGAGTTATTCGATCGATGGAATAGGCCAAGAGGGGGGTGAATTGGCAAATAAAATTTTGGTGGAAGCTTTTGAACAAAATTGAAAAGATTTGCACAACGATTTAGAGTGGTTCGACTTTCTCAACCAAAGTCTACGTCCACTACCTTAGCTATCCACACTAAGGATTTTCCAACAAATTCACTAATTTTTTCTTTCTTTTGAGGCCAAAGAGATAACCTTACAACTCCCTCAAGAATATACCCCAATTCTTGAGAACACTCTTTCTCAAATAGAAGATTACAAATTCGCAAACTTACAAGGAAAACCACACAAGGCAATATGTTTGCACAATTCTAGAACAAAGAAAAGAACACTAAAAATGAATACAATTGATTACAAGAAGTGTTCTTGAAAGCAAAATGAATATTGAATGAAAAATAGGCTTGAATTGCTCAAACAATGAGTTTGATGCTTTCTCTTTGATTCTCTCTTGATTCTAGTTGCTTGTTGTTTCTTGTTTTTGATCAATGGCTTCAAAACTTGTTTAAACACTCCTTCAAATGATTCTGAACGTTGGGGATGCTTAGTGGAGTCAATAGAGTCGTTTAAGTGTGAAAACAATTAATAAAATCAGTTGGGAGCGTCAGTGCATCGATGCATACCCATGGTGCATCGGTGCAATTGTGTAAAATTCAAATATTTTGACTGTTGGACCCTTAGTGCATCGGTGCACTAAGAGTGCATTAAGTGCATTCGATGTTTCAAAATAGCTAGAGTGAATCGATGCATGGCTTGTGCATTGATGCATCAAATGCACTGAGTGCATCGATGCATAAAATGCACTGAGTGCATCGATGCATAAAATGCATTCGATGTTTAATTTAATCCATGGTGCATCGATGCATGGATTGGTGCATCGGTGCATCACTATGAAAAAATTGATTTTAGGCTTGATTTTGGTTCAAAATACTTTGTAAAAATTGTTCTAAAAATAGTTTAAGTATAAAACACAATTTTACACATTTAGTAAGGTTTAAAATTGATCTTGAAAGACTTGGAGTAATATTTTGATATTCGATTAATTAAATCGAATATACTTAGAAAATCATTTGTAAATTTTAAAATTCATTTAAACTTAATTTGTTATATTGAAACATCAAAATGTTTTCAATAATCTCCCCCTTTTTGATATAACAAAACATTTGTGTTATTTTAAGATTTTCTAAAATTTGAATTCAATTTTGAAAAATTATTCCCCCTTACTATAACACTTCTCCCCCTTTTTGTTAAATCAAAAAGACTTTAAAAACGTTTTAAACAAGTTTTTGAAAAACATAGCCAATTGATTTAAAATATATATAGCTTAAGCTGCTAAGATCACAATCAAAAGAGAGATTAGCCATTAGTTCCATAATCAATATTCATAATCATATGTGAAATGGCATAATTGGTCATATATGTCTAATGATGCAAAAATAAGAAAATTCAACCAAACCAAATATATATATATTAAGTTTAAAATCCAATCATCCAAACCATAACAAATTCAAGCATTTAACAATCCAGAAACATAAAAAACAATCCAAGTTTGAAATACTAAGAAAGCATGGAGAAAAGGTCTAATCCATCGGAGGGTCGGGAGGAGGAGGATAATGAGCTCGAACTTCAAGAGTGAGCGCGTCCATACGTTCACGCATCTCCCACTGAAACTCAGTAATATGAGACTCCATGGAGGCAAACCTCAGATCAAATGACTCCAAGAAAAATCAAAAATATGGTGGCATTTGATCTTCTTGCCGTGCCGGTTCCGGTACAGGCTCATCGTCTAGTATGTGATCGTCGATATCTTGCATAAGTTGTTGAAACTCAGGATCATCGTCAGCAGCAGTTGTCGGAGGAGGAGGAGCACGAGAAGAGATAGGAGCAGTTCGTGAAAAACTCGCTCCCGGAGTTTGCTTACCGGGTCGAATGACCCAAAGACTGGTTTCCTCGTCTTATTTCCAATCCACTTTCTTCAAGGATGTAAGATTGATTTGATTTTGGAGTGGGATAGGATTGTCAAGAGAGATGTTTTGACCTAGTTTGATAAAGAGGTTACTAAGAAGATATCCATAGATCAATGTTTCGATATGTTTTGAAGGAACAATGTTTATGATGTCCACTAGTTAACTGAAAATAATGTGGGGTAGATTTATTTTGATTTTATTTTTAATACAGTGCATTCACCATAAATCCCTAGCACGAAGAGTGGAGTACCTACCTCCGGATGGTCTAAACCACCAAGAGATCATCAAATGAAGAAAACGATCGTGATGAGATCGTAGAGTACTAACACTAGAGTTTGGAACATAGGGATATTCCACATTTTCATTCTCATTATATATCCCATCATCATCTAACCCAAACTGGAAAGCTATAGTCTTGGGGTCAATATTAATATATTGGCCTAAAAGATAGGATATAATAGATATAGTCCCACATTGAGTTTCGTTTTGAATACACACCGCATTGGACTAGAAGGTGCAGACTAATTGTTGATAGAAGATAGGTTTGAGATGAAACAATTTATCAAACTTCCAAGTTTTAAGAATCGGAAGGTATTCAAATTCCATATCTATCATGGCTTGAAGAGAAGGAATACGCTCTTCACGGATTCTATAAGTTTGGAAAGAATTTCTGTACCTAGAGAACAACTCGTCTCTACAACGCTCAGGCATGTTAAAACAAGATCCTAAAAGAGATGTAGGTAGAGAAAGAATGGGATTAGGAGGTTGGTTTGAACGAGAATGACTCGATGAAGTCCTAGGGCATTTGGGATTAGACATGGTGTAGGAATCGGAAAAAATAATATAACCTGCAAATTGAAACACATGTATGCAATATAATCAATCCCAAAACTCAAATGAGTCCTCAATAATTCAAGGTTCGCTAAACCGAAACCTAATGGGCAAGGTTTTTGAAAACTATTTGAAAATAATTTTTGTAAAATCATAATATTTATAGTTTCAATGAAAACAACATAATTAAATCAAAAACATCAAATTTAAAAATTAAATTCAGATTTTCTTTTTTTATTATTATTATTTCGAAAATTCAAAAATTCTTTGAAAATTTGTTAGTTTTTGATGAAATTAGTTGTAAAATCTAGTTTCTAATCATCAAACAATCAATGCCCGATATAATGTTCATCCTAGAACTAATTAAAACTAGTCCTAAGATCAAAAATCAATAAAATAGAGGTTTTTGAAATATTACCATGAAAATTTCAGATTTGATGAGAATGAGATGTTTCGCACGATTTGGTGATAAGAGCATGATTAGAAGTTGAAAAGCTCGAAGATTCTGACAAAATTTCGTTGATTTTGAGCAAGAAGAGAATTTAGAGAGTGAGAGGGACGAGCGGCTAGAGAGGTTTAGTTTTTAGTGTTTGAACCAAATGAGAAAAATAAGCCTTTTAAACCCAAAACCCGAGAGATGCATCGATGCATGGCCCTGTGCATCGATGCACATTCAAGGCATGCATCGGTGCATCAACATGATGAATCGATGCACATTCAAAGGGATGCATTGATGCACTGTTAAGTGTATCGATGCATGAAGCACAAAAATGTCAAAAATTCGTTTTAAACACTTAAAATGCTAAATTAATTAGCTCTAGTGGTATTGGAAACTCATATAATGAAAATTAATCATGTTCAATCAATCAAATTAATCCTTAAATTTCATTTGAACATAAAATTAATTTTCACCAAGCAACATAAACTCCCCCTAACTAATAGCAATGAATGCAATCAGAAATTACTATTATAAGCCTTTTTCATTTATTCTTAAAAGTGCTAAAATTATTTTAAACACTAAGTGAAGATAGGTCAGTTAAACCTAATTCTCTCCTAAGTGTCCAAAATCTTTCTTTGTTTAAAGGTTTTGTAAAGATATCCGCTAATTGGTGCAAAGTATCAACAAATTCTAGAACTACATATTCCTTAGCAACATGGTCTCTAATGAAGTGATGTCTAATTTCAATGTGCTTAGTTCTAGAATGTTGGATGGGATTTTTAGTGAGACAAATAACACTAGTATTGTCACACTTGATAGGAATGATACCTACTTCAATTCCATAATAAAAAAGTTGTTGTTTCATCCATAAAACTTGTGCACAACAACTACCAGCTGAAATGTATTCCGCTTCAGTGGTAGATAATGCAACACAATTTTGTTTCTTTGAAAACCAAGAAATCAACATATTTCCAAGGAATTGGCAAGTACCGGAGGTGCTTTTCTTATCTAATTTGCAACCTCCATAATCCGCATCAGAGAAGGCATGCAAGCTAAAGCTAGAGTCTCTAGGATACCAAAGTCCTAAACTAGGAGTGTCCTTAAGGTATCTAAAGATCTTGTTAACAGCTAGTAAATGTGATTCCTTAGGGCATGATTGAAATCTAGCGCATAAGCAAATACTAAACATAATGTTTGGTCTACTTGCAGTTAGATAAAGTAAAGAGCCAATCATTGACCTATATAATTTAACATCCACACATTTACCTCCTTCATCTATGTCAAGCTTTTTTGATGAGCTCATTGGAGTGTCATGAGGTTTTCCATTTTCCAGTCCAAGCTTCTTGAGCATATCTTTTACGTATTTAGCTTGATTGATGAAGATGCAGTCTTTTCTTTGCTTAATTTGGAGTCCCAAGAAAAATGAGAGCTCCCCCATCATGCTCATCTCAAATTCACTTTGTATTAGCTTAGAAAATTCTTGGCAAAGAACTTCATTAGTAGAACCAAATATTATATCATCAAAATAAATTTGAACTACTAATAAATCTTTACCTTTATGCTTTAAAAACAATGTAGTGTCAAGCTTCCCTTTTGAAAAACCTTTTTCAATAAAAAAGTTTGACAATCTTTCATACCAAGCTCTAGGAGCTTGTTTTAAACCATAAAGTGCTTTTATCAATTTAAGAACATGATTTGGAAATTTTAAATCTTCAAAACCAAGAGATTGTTCCACATACACTTCTTCCTTTATAAAACCATTTAAAATGCACTTTTAACATCCATTTGATGTAATTTAAATTCATGAAAACATGTAAATACTAATAACATTCTAATTGCTTCCATCCTAGTTACGGGAGCATATGTTTCATCATAGTCTATGCCTTCTTCTTGAGTATACCCTTGAGCAACAAGTCTAGCCTTGTTTCTCACTATATTACCACTTTCATCAAGCTTATTCCTAAATACCCATCTACTACCTACAGTAGATTTATTACTAGGCCTTTCAACTAATGTCCATACTTTACTTCTCTCAAATTAATTTAACTCTTCTTGCAAAGCCATAATCCAATGTTCATCTTTTAATGCTTCTTTAATATTCTTAGGCTCTATGCATGAGATAAATGCAACATAATTACAAATATTTCTAAGAGAAGATCGAGTTGTTACCCCTTTGGATGGATCACCTATAATCTCACCATCATTGACATAGTTGTACTCTCTTGGGTAAAATACTTCCCTTTCTTCAATGGTTGGATTCTCGAGAGGATCTTGAGTTTCCTCATCTTTCGTTTCTTCCTTTGATGATGGTTCTCCAACGTCATGTTCAAAGTCATTTATATTTATAATACCTACATCATCATTCACACAAGAATCCTTCCTCGGAAGGAGATTATCATCGAAAACAACATGTATAGACTCTTCTACAACTAAAGTTTTTTTATTAAATACTCGATAAGCTTTAGAATTTAAGGAATAACCCAGAAAAATTCCGTCATCACTTTTAGCATCAAATTTGCCAAGATTGTCTTTACCATTGTTTAAAACAAAACATTTACATCCAAAAGGATGAAAATAGCTAATGTTAGGCTTTTTAATTTTAAAAAGTTCATATGGAGTTTTCTTCAAAATAGGCCTAATCATTACTCGATTAATAGCATAACAAACGGTATTTGTGGATTCTGCCCAAAAATATTTTGGCAAATTGTTTTCACAAAGCATGGTTCTAGCCATTTCTTCTAAAGTTTGATCTTTCCTCTCAACAACTCCATTTTATTAAGGAGTTCTAGGTGCTGAAAAATTATGACTAATACCATTAGAATTTCAAAATTCAGTAAATCCAAGATTCTCAAATTCAGTTCCATGATCACTCCTAACACTAGTTATAGAGTAACCTTTTTCATTTTGGATTACTTTTGAAAACGTGATGAATTTTTCTAATGCTTCATCTTTAGTACTTAAGAATAGAACCCAAGTATATCTAGAATAGTCATCTACCAAGACAAATGCATATTGTTTTCCACCCAAGCTAGTAGTCCTAGCTGGCCCAAAAAGATCTATATGGATCAATTGTAATACTCTACTAGTTGATACATCATTAATGGATTTAAAAGAAATTTTCTTTTGTTTTCCTTTAGCACAAGCATCACATATTTTATCATTATCAAATTTAAGCTTAGGCAACCCTCGAACTAAATTTCCTTGAATTAGCCATTGCAAAACACTCATACTAGCATGTCCTAGTCTCCTATGCCATAACCAACTATCATGCTCATCCTTAGCAACTAGGCATAAATTAGTCATATCAATAGAGTCTAAATGCATCATGTATATATTTCCTATTCTATGACCAACAAGCATAATCCGATTAGATGCAATGTCAATAACTTTACAACCATTAGTTTCAAACATGACATTGAATCCTTTATCACAAAATTGACTTATACTCAAGAGATTATGCTTTAATCTATTCACATATAAAACATTTTTAATTTGTATGGAAGAGGTATTACCTATTGTACCTATACCTTCAATGTGACCTTTTGAATTATCACCAAAAGTCACCTCTCCTCCATTTTTGGCGTTGAGCTCTATGAACCGGCTTTTGTCCCCGATCATATGTCTTGAGCATCTACTATCAAGGTACCATGAGTTTGAATTTGTTTCCCGTGCCTTGTAGCAATGCTTCTTTTCCTACAAACATAGATTAATTTCTAATTTTTGGTACCCAAATTCTTTTGGGTCCATATTCATTAGTTTCCAAAATCCTAGTCCCCTTTGGTATCCATTTGTGTAGGATATCCTTATCTTTAGTAGTAATGAGTTCTTTAGGAACCCATATACTTCTAACGACTTTTTCATTAGAGATTCTTCGGGGACCTCTATGATTGTAGTTTTTAAAACTTTTTATAACAAAGTTGGATTTTGAATTTTCTCCATTTTCACGTTTTGTTCCAACTTTATCAAAAGAAGCTTTAAGGCTATCAATTTTCTTTTGATGATCATCATTGACCTTTGAAAGTAAATTTTACAAATCCGAATTTTTCTTTTCAAATTCTTCTAGTTTGATTTGCAAATCTTTGATTTTACTTTCAAGATCGTTGTTGGTTTTGGATATGAGTTTATTTTCATTTTTCAATTTTGAAATATCATTTTTATATTTTAAAAACAATTTCTCATAATCCAAAGCCAACCCATTATATTCCTCTAATAACTCATCATATGATAAATCATCTAAATCAGATGAGTTAGAGGTTACCTTAGAATCTTCCCCGAATGCCATCAAACACAAGTTTGCTACTTCTTGTTCCTCTTCATTGGAACCTTCTTCATCGCTCCATGTAGCCACATGAGCCTTGTGCTTATTCTTTGATTGACCCTTCCTATTCAATTGTGGGCAATTATATTTGACATGCCCCGGCTTTTTGCATTCATAGCAAATGATAGGGTCATTCTCTTTTGGTTCATTTTTAAGGCATTCATTTCGTTTGAATTTTCTTCCTCGGTAAGGTCTCATCATTTTTCTGAATCGTTTGGCAAATAATTTCATTTCCTCGTCATCATCATCTTCATCCGAATCACTCATATTTTATGGATTTTAGAGCAACTCCAATGTTTTTCTTCTTCTCCTTCTCCTTTGGTGTCTCGTCAATCTTATCGAGGTCCACCTCATCTTTAAACATTATTTCATGAGTGAGGAGGGAACCGATTAGCTCTTCAAGAGTTAAGGACTTTAGGTTCTTAGCCTCGATGATTGCCGTCTTCTTGGATTGCCACGATTTTGGAAGTGAGTAAACTAACTTCCTCACAAGGTTTTCGTTTGGAATGATCTCTCAATATGATTTGAGACCATTGACAATCATTGAGAATCTATCCGTCATAGATTTGATGTCTTCATTTAGTTTCATCCTGAAATTTTCATAGCTATGTGTTAGAAGACTAATTTTAGATTCTTTTACCTCATCGGTGCCTTCATGAGTAACTTGTAGTTTATCCCATATTTCTTTGGCGGTTGTACAAGATGAAACTCTTCCATATTCATCTGGTCCAAGAGCAGAAAATATGATATGGATGGCTTTGGAGTTGAGCTGGAACATTCTTGTCTCTCATTCGCTCCACAATCTTGGATGAGTGAGAGGCTTGATATATCCGTCTTCTACAACATTCCATTCTCCCATGTCACTTGCTTGAATGAAATACATCATCCTATTTTTCCAATAGGCATAGTTAGCTCCATTGAAGAAAAGAGGCTTGTTGACGGGCATTGAATCGAGACAGGAGTCGAAATTTGAAGTGGAGGCCATTGATGACTTGATTATCGATGTAACTCTTCCCGAATCGATTCAAGAGGCGATTAAACCTTCAAATGAGTGAGGCTCTGATACCAATTATTAAGTTAATCGATCGATGGAATAGGCCAAGAGGGGGTGAATTGGAAAATAAAATTTTGGTGGAAGCTTTTAAAAAAAATTGAAAATATTTTCATAGCGATTTAGAGTGGTTCGACTTTCTCAACCAAAGTCTACGTCCATTACCTTAGCTATCCACACTAAGGATTTTCCAACAAATTCACTAATTTGATCTTTCTTTTGAGGCCAAAGAGATAACCTTACAACTCCCTCAAGAATATACCCCAATTCTTGAGAACACTCTTTCTCAAATAGAAGATTACAAATTCGCAAACTTACAAGGAAAACCTCACAAGGTAATATGTTTGCGAAATTCTAGAACAAAGAAAAGAACACTAAAAAATGAATACAATTGAGTACAAGAAGTGTTCTTGAAAGCAAAATGAATATTGAATGAAAAATAGGCTTGAATTGCTCAAACAATGAGTTTGATTCTTTCTCTTTGATTCTCTCTTGATTCTAATTGCTTCTTGTTTCTTGTTTTTGATCAATGGCTTCAGAACTTGTTTAAATACTCCTTCAAATGATTCTGAACGTTGGGGATGCTTAGTGGAGTCAATAGAGTCGTTTAAGTGTGAAAACAATTAATAAAATCAATTGGGAGCATCAGTGCATCGATGCATACCTATGATGCAAAGGTGCATCAGTGGATAATTCAAATATTTTGACCGTTGGACCCTTAGTGCATCGGTGCACTAAGAGTGCATCGATGCATCAAGTGCATTCGATGTTTCAAAATAGCCAGAGTGCATCGATGCATGGCTTGTGCATCGATGCATGGTATATACATCGATGCATAAAATGCATTCGATGTTTAATTTAATCCATGGTGCATCGATGCATGGATTGGTGCATCACTATGAAAAATTTTATTTTAGGCTTGATTTTGGTTCAAAATACTTTGTGAAAATTGTTTTAAAAATACTTTAAGTATAAAACACAATTTTATACATTTAGTAAGGTTTGAAATATATCTTGAAAGACTTGGAGTAATATTTTGATATTCGATTAATTAAATCGAATATACTTAGAAAATCATTTGTAAAATCTTAAAATTCATTTAAACTTAATTTGTTATATCGAAACATCAAAATGTTTTCAACACTATGTTTTCTGTCTTTCTACTTAAGTTATTATATGTCTAAAAGTCATTGTCATTGCATTTTAGTCACATTTAGTTGCATTTAGGTCATATTTTCATGTGGTGGATAAATATTGCCTAGGTAAGATTTATTTAGGTTAACTGATGCTGCTGAGAAGGAAGGTTCTTTGTTGGTTGTATTGATGTAGGAAATAACTAAGGAAGAATTTATTTGCCGAGACAAAACAATTTTCTAGGGCTAGAGAAACATAAGAAGACGACATTGAGGAATATATTTTTCTTACCGAGGTATGATTTATCTTGCATATCCGATGTGTCTCAACAATTGCTGACGTTATTTGCCCAGTTTCATCCTCATGTGAAATCATGCCCTCATCAAGGAAATTGACCACTTCCAACTGCTATATCTTTCATAAAATGGGTAAGTCAATGAGGGTATTTAGGGAATTTCTAAGGACACAAAACCCTATAAATTCCTGATCGCTAGTAAATGTGTATGATAAGGCAAACAATTATGTGCAAGTTTACACAATTGAATCAAGTAATATAGGGTAAGTGAGTTATCGTCTCCTCAGGGATTGGCCGATTCTTTTTAAGCTTGACCACAACCAAAACTAGTTGTCACAAGCTAATTCCTACAGTCTTGTCAAACTAGAAAACTATTAGTAATAAAGCAAGAAAATATTATAAAGTATGATTGCAGAAAAGTTTGGTCAAGGAAAAATAAATATGCAAACTATCGAATTAAAATAAAGCAAAGGTAAGCGTTGATTCAAATATATTCAAAACAACCTCACATATTCAGAATTTTCGTAGAGCACTCATGCTAATCTTTTGTTATGACAAGCAATTATTCTAAGTCCACAATGGCATTAAAAGTTTTTTCCAAGGCAATGATGAATCTATGTACGAGTACAGGGACAAATATAAAAGTTTGCTTCACAAGTACACTCACTGCGGATTTCACGACTGGACTCAAATCGTGATATATTATAATGGAGTCAACGCACCTACTCGTATGATTTTGGATGCGTCGGGGAATGGCACTTTACTTGACAAAACACCTGAGGAAGCCTTTGATATCCTCTATAAGATAGCCAACAATGACTATCAATTTCTGACTACAAGGCTTGGAATTGGCCTAAGAGTTTCTGGAGCATACGAACTTGATGGTAAGGATTTTGTATCTGCTCAACTTTCTGCTATAAGAAATATGTTGAAAATTTTGCAGCTTTCCAACTAGGTAAAATAAGTCAAGGCAACTAGCTCAGCATGCATCTTTTATCGTGGCAATCACCATGAGATTAAATGCCTGAAAAACCAGGAGTCCATCAATTTCATGGGTAACTTCAACATAACCAAAAACAACCCCTACTCAAATATATACAATCCTGGATGTCGAAAACATCCAAATTTTTCGTGGGGTAATCAAGAGAACAACAATAACAATTATGCAGGCAATTTTAATAGGTTGCAGCAAAACATTTCTAAACACTCAAGTTCGCAACATCAACAGATGCCATGGCAAGGTAATAATATAAGTAATTCGTCTTCGTCAAATTCTAACTCCCTTAAAGCTTCACTGTAGAAATTTCTGGCCTCGACAAAAAATTTCATGGCTTTAATAAAGACCTTGATACACTAGCACTCATCGACAATCAAGAATCAAGGTGTTTTATTACAAAGCCAAGCTGCTCTATTACAAAGCCAAGATGCTCTATTACAAAGCCATAACTCATCATTGAGGGCATTGGAGAATCAAGTGGTATAAATTGCCACGACACTACATTCTTGCCCACAAAGAAGTCTTCATAATGACACTCAGGATACTACGTCACATGGAAAGGAGAAATGCAATGAACTCATGTTAAGGAGTGGTAATCAGATTAATATTGATGATAAGTTAAGGGGGAAACAACCAGAAATTTTAGCCAAGGCACCACACATGAAGATCCTGAAGATCAAGCTGAAATTACTGAACAACAAGAAATGCCTAAGGAGAAGAAAAAGAAAAAGGGTTCAAAACGTCATCACACTAATGCTAAAAAATTATTAGCCAAGGTAAAGGTTTCTTCACCAACTGCATCAGATGAAGTTAGATCCCCACCACCCTTTCCTTAGCGATTGAAGAAACATAACGATGAGATACAGTTCAAAAAGTTTGTTGATGTCCTTGACCAGCTACATATCAATGTTTCATTACTTGAAGCCATTGAGCAGATGCCTTCCTATGCCAAATTTTTGAAGGACATTATCACAAAAAAGAGAAAGGTGAAAAGAATAGAAATTGTTTCCACGACAACATAATATTGTTCAGCGATGAGTAAACTTTCGTCGAATCAAAAAAGATCCTGGCAACTTTATTATACCATGTTCCATTAGTGATAAATATGTTGGAAGAGCTTTTTGTGATTTGGGGTCAAGCGTAAATCTGATGCCCAAGTCCATATTTATGAAGCTTGGAATGGGTAATGCTTGACCAACCACCGTGATTTTACAACTAGCTAACCAGTCACACGTTTGTCCCTAGGGTAGAATTAAAGATGTGATTGTTAAATTGGACAAGTTTGTCTTTCCAGTTGATTCCCTCATTCTAGACTGTGAGGCCGATGAAAATAAACTTATTATTCTTGGACGTCCATTATTAGCTACAGGGTGTATTTTAATAGATTTTAAGATGGGAGAGTTCACGATGAGGGTGGATGATCAAAGCGTCATGATAAATGTCTTCAAAACTCTTAAATACGTTGATGATTCTGAAGAATGCCATTACATTGAAGACGTTGATTCACTGGAGGAAGCTGGAACAGAAAAGTCTAGCCAAGGCAAATTTTTACATATTGATCAGTATGACAATCTGTGACAAGCTGTAACTTTTTTCTGAATGAAGAGCGTAAAAATTTTTGCCACAACAATTTGTTACAACCAAAGGGGCACAATAATTTTTTCCCAGGCGAAATTCTTCTGAACGTAGCATACAAAAATATTTACCTAGAAAAAAGTTTTTGATTAAAGCAAATGAAAGACACACTGAAGACAAAATGATTATGAAGTGTGAAGATGATTCATTGGAAGTGGAACAATCTAGTTTACTTCAAGCTAGACCAGGTATGAGATTCGAACCCCTTGATTTCAATGAATTTATTCCTCCAAAACCTTCGCTGCAACATGTACCTACCTTAGAATTTAAACCATTACCATCACATTTGAAATATGCTTATCTAGGTAGTGATGAAACTTTACCAGTTATAATATCTTCTAGTCTAACCCCTGAGCAAGAGGTAAGTTTGTTGAATGTTTTTTCATAACACATAAAATCTCTCGGGGGACTATGTTAGACTTAAAGGGAATCACCCCTACAATATGCATGCATAAGATCCAGTTAGAAGATAGCCATAGAAATTATGTGGAACCAAAAAAAAGACTTAACTCGATAATGAAAAAAGTGGTGATGAAGGAAATCATAAAATGGCTTGATGCTAGGGTGATCTATCCCATAACTGATAGTTCATGGGTCAGTCTGGTTCAATGTGTGCCGAAGAAGGGTGGTGTGACCGTGGTTAAGAATGATAATGAAGAGATTTTGACTACAAGAATCGTCACGTGCTGGTGGATTTGTATAGATTACAGAAAGCTTAACAAGGCAACGAAGAAAGACCACTTCCCATTCCTTTCATCGATCAAATGCGTGATTGGTTAGTAGGCAAGGCATTTTACTATTTCCTTGACGGATATTCTGGATACAATCAGATTGCCATAGCACCTGATGATCAGGAGAAGACCACCTTCACTTGCCCGTTTGGTACTTATTCCTTTAGAAGAATGTTGTTCAGACTATGTAATGCTCCGGCAACTTTTCAGAGGTGTATGATGGCCATTTTCTCAGATATAGTGGAGAATTTCATGGGAATATTTATGGATAACTTTTTTGTCTCAGGCGATGACTTTGATCACTGCCTCAACAATTTATTTAATGTATTGAAGCAATATGAGGAGTCTAACCTTGTGTTAAACTGAGAGAAATGTCACTTTATGGTGACTGAAGGAATTATGTTGGGACATAATTTCTGGCCAGGGCATCGAAGTTGATAAATCCAAATTGGAAATAATTGAGAATTTGCCTCCACCCACCACTGTGAAGGGCATACGAAGTTTCCTAGGGCATACATGATTCTATAGGTAGTTCATCAAGGACTTTTCAAAGATTTCAAAGCTTTTGTGTCTACTGCTTCAACAAAATCAAACGTTCGTGTTCAACAATGAATTTCTCAGTGGATTCACTAAGCTAAAGAAAAAGCTTACCTCGACACCAATTGTAGTTCCACCTGACTGGGATGTTCCTTTCGAGCTGATGTGTGATGCTATTGACTACGCAGTAGGGGCAGTGATAGGGAAAAGAAAATGTAATATATTCCATGTCATCTATTATGCTAGTCGTACCCTTAATGATTCTCATCTCAATTATACCACTACTAAAAAAGAATTGCTTGTCATGGTATTCAATTTTTTATTAGTTTAGGTCATATCTAATAGGGACTAAGGTCATAGTACATACTGATCACTCTGCCATTAAGTACTTAGTTAATAAAAAAGATGCAAAGCCCAGGCTTATTAGATGGATATTACTAATGTAAGAATTTGATTTGGAGGTAAAGGATAGGAATGATACTGAAAACCAAGTAGTGGATCACTTGTCTCGTCTAGAGAACAAAAATATTAGTCGACATGAAGGATATTCAAGAGGATTTCCCCGAGGAGAAAATTTTATTTGTCGTGGTACGCTGACATAGTTAACTTTATTGTTAGTGGTATTATGCCTCCATATTTATATAGCCAAAAAGAAAAAAATTCAGACATGATGTACATCACTATTATTGGGATGAACCATTCCTATTCAAGCAATGTGGAGACCTAATCATCCGACGATATGTCCCCAAAGAAGAACACAATGAGATCCTATTCTATTTCCATACATACCCGTATGGAGGCACTTTGGTGGGATGAGGACCGCTGTAAAGGTCCTTCAATCTGGCTTTTACTGGCCCACCTTTTTCAAAGATGTCGTGGAAAAATATTTTGGAAGTTGAACTCTTCGATGTATGTGGAATATACTTTATGGTACCCTTCTCATCGTTTTTTGGTGATCTGTACATACTCTTGGCAGTAGACTTTGTTTCCAAATGGTTGAAGCCATGGCCACACCTCGCAATGACTCCAAGACCATGTTGAAATTCTTGCACAAAAATATATTCACAAGTTTTGTAGCACCACGAGCAATTATCAACGAAGAAGGCACTCAATTCGACAACAAATTAATTTCCAAGGCTTTGAAGAGATACGGGGCACGCCATAGAATTGCCACTGTATATCATCCCAAGACTAATGTGCAGGTTGAGCTCTCTAATCACGAGATCAAGAAGATTCATAAGAAGGTGGTCAACCCAAAGCGTAAAGACTAGATGCCAAAGCTTGATGAGACATTGTGGTCCTACCGAACAACATTCAAAATGCCACTCAGAATGTACCCATTTAAGCTAGTATATGGGAAGGCATGCCATTTGCCTGTGGAATTGGAACAAAAAGAATTTTGGGCCATCAAGAAACTAAATATGAATGCGCAGCTTGCTAGAGAATGAAGATTGTTTGAGCTAAATGAAATGGGTGAATATAGAGCTCAGGTATATGAAAATGTTTGCCTTTACAAAGAAAAGACGAAAATATGATATGACAGAAAAATTTTGCCTAGGCAATTCTTCCCTAGACAACAAGTATTGCTCTATCATTCATGGCTCAAGCTATTTCCAGGCAAGCTGAAATCTAGATGGTCAGGACCGTTCATCATACATCAAGTCTATAGCCACGGCACAGTTGAAATCAATAACCTGGATGATGGGTCAACATTTAAGGTGAATGGTCAACGACTGAAGACATACAATGGAGCACCCATCCTTTGTGATAAATCAGCGTCGTTACTTCACGATGCCCAAGAGTTTTCCCATTTTTCCTGAACAAATTTTGTTTCCTAGGCAATAATAATTTGCACTATGTATATAAATAATCTATTTTATTTTATTTTGCACAAGTTATTTATTTCTATTTTATTCTCTCTTTTTTCTTTTTATAGCAAGGGTACACGTAGAAGCTTAGGGAGGGAGAGAACCCAAGAATATTGGTTTTGGCAGCACTTTTGAGAGGGAAAAAAATACTTTTCCTTTATTATATTACTTTTAGTCAAATCAAATATCTTCCTCATTAATACAATATCTGTTTTCCCCTTATTGATTTACTATTTTACCCCCAAGAAACCACCCATTACCCAACTTTTTCTCCAAAACTGCCTACTTCATTTTTCTCCTCATCGTTTACTCCTTTTCAACTCTTTCTTCTTCAATTTTTCATTCATTCGATTTTACACCTTTCACCAAAACCCTCTATTACTGCCGTGAAAATCCTTTGTTCTTTCCCTAAATCTGTCACAGTATACACCACGGCCCGATCCAAGAAGAATCCAGGCGCTTCTACATCCTCTGTTGCGCCTACACACTTCGAACGCTTCCAAACCTCCGAGGCTGAGGCAAAGTTAAAGGCCCTAAGAAATGACAAGTTTACTTGGAGGACGACTTTGTTTTTCCATGAGGCTGGGGAAGAACCGTTTGGGCTAGAAGTAATGGGAATCGTTCGGAAGCATAAGTAAAAGAAATTTGCCCAGCACCCAAAGGCGGTGGCACCGACAATGGTACGAGAGTTTTATGCACATATAGGTGAATCATCCCAGCACACTGTGTACGTTAGAGAGAAATCCATCCGATTCACTCCATCATCCGTAAGCAACTACTTTAAACTTAGCAAGATGGAGGATCAACATAAAAAATTTCTTGTCAAGGAAGATCAAGAAACATATGATGGTGTGCTAGATAATTTGTGGTTCGACTGGGTGAAGTTTGAAGGGAATGCGCCCAACTGGAAGCGTGTGGATCGCTGAGACCTTAAGCAAGTAACCAATATGTGGAACCACTTTTTGAAAGGTAAGCTGACGCCTACCTCTCACAACACGACAATATTGGTATGGTGCTTAATGCTATTCCACTCAATCATTTACGGGCACACAATCGAGGTAGGCTGATGTACGGCTAACCAGGCTTCTTCAATGATGGAGAAGTTGGCAACCTTGTTGTTTCCCAATATAGGAGAGACACCAAATGCTACACCTTGGATTGAAAGTAATCTGCACAAAATTAAAAGAAAGAAATTATTAAAATGGAATATAGAAGAAGAAAGGAAATGATAAGAAAGAAAATGGATAGAAATGTTATAAAAGATGGGCTGCGGAAGTGTTGAATAAATCTCCTTCAAGTGATGTTGATTCGTACCTTTTCACGAAGAGTTGCTATTCTAAGAGGTGCCTTTTCACAAGGAGTTGTCCTATGATGCTCCGTGTGGTGAAGATGATGGTGCAACTCTCCAGCTGAATTGAGGTCTCTAGCTAGCTCAAAAGTCTAGCTCAAGTGAGCTATGAGCTCGAGGGTCAGCTGACAACTTTGTCCCAAAATGTTCTTGAGCTGTCCCGAAGTTGTTTTAGTTAAGTTTCCTAAGCTCATTGACTCCAATGCTAGCTTTAAGTCAGCTCTCATCATGTGGCCGAATATGCACCTACAAAAGAAAGCATATTATAAGCGAAGTAATGTAGGATATAAATATATAAATATGTGGACTATAGGTTATAATAATAACTCATGCATCATATGATAATGAATGAATATTATTATTATAACTATAGATTATATGCTTGAATATCAATCAATGATGTAAACCATATAATGAATTAATGTACATGTTATGATAATTCAAGTATAGTCTAATCTTCATATGTATGCTCATAATAGTATATAATGCAAAAATAAGTAAATATAAGATAAAGTAAGGAAGAACTCCCTTAGAACCAGCTTTGAATAATCTCCATGGTGTGATAAAGTCATGGATAAAGTTGGAGCTAGATAGGATCACATCATAGGCGACATAATTTTTGAGCAGATCCACGAGTGTGCGAAATGGTCCTGAGGTAATCTACTTTTTCCTAATTTAATCACCACTTTGTGAAGGAAGAAAAATATCCTTTAGGAAGAAAAATGCATCATCAAAAAGAAGGTGTCCGAGCTTATGAGTTTTGATGAAAACGCTCCATATGAGGGCTTGGAAAGAGGTGCCAAATCGGTTGCTGCGACAAGAATGGTAGTCGTGGTCACATCCACTAGAGAGACGCGAGAGCGGTTGGAGCATCTGGAATGTTACATGCAAACCTTCTTCAATTATGTCAAGGCTCGGGATACCCAGATGAATGCTTTCTTCAAGGAACTGCTTCCAACTACCAAGGAAGACGTGCCACCTTTTGCTGATGAAATCATACACCAATCGGTCCCTATAGAAGGCACTACATTTCATGCCTCAGCACAAAATATTCCACCCGAGTCCTCCATAAATATCACTCATCTTGCCACGTATCTCTCCCCCATCCATGAAGAAGGCCACAATCAAACAAATGATTATCTCAACCCCTCATTATCTTCTTTCGAGCACACTCGAGAAATCCCACCAGAATTCTTTGATGCTGATAATTTTATCCCAATCCCTAACCAGCCTACTCTTGAACAAGTATCTGAACAACCTCTGTATCTCAATGATGAACCAACTCTTGACCTTGAAGCAAGCCAACCTCAATACGTCTCTATTGAGTCCTCACCCACTGAGGAGATACCATCACCGGCTAGTCTCCTGAGTATGCGATATCGCCTCAAACGCTCAACTGGTCATCTTGCTATGTCATCTCCTTCTTCGCTTCCTTCAGGAGATATTGGATCTGAAAGCCCCCTCCTCTCAAATGAAGCAAAACCCGCGCGTCCAGTGGAGCCTCTCCACCACAATGAGGTAATCTTTCTTTCATTTGCATTTTCATTAGCATTTTAGAGTAATATTCATTACATTCCTATTCATGCATTGATGATAATGCATCCCTCAAGTTTGGGAGAGGTGTTGTACTCCATACTTAGTTTTTGCATTTTTGATAATAATTGGTTGAAATATGTGTTGTCATGGCATGACTTTCATTAGGATAGTTGTCGGAAAAAGTTAATGATGCCCAATAATGAAAGCAAATTTATTGCCTAGGCCAAAATTATTGTACATGACTGTTGAAGGCTAGAACCAACCTTAGGACTTGATTCTTTGTTACTCTTTGAACACGATTATATGTTTTCTCTTCTTACGGTGCTTAGAAAGTTTTAGGAAATAACATTTTGCGTGTCGCGACATTAAATGTTTGAAAGGATAAATTGAACCCCTTAATGTTTTCAATTGTGTTGAATTACAAAAAATGCCTCGACATAACTGTAGAGGGAAACTCCTCTATATACTGGCATAACCTAGAAAACTTCTTAAATAAATGGTTGCCTTAGCATATGAGTGAATGAGAGTAGTCACGGGATGACTCTACCTAACTATAGCTCGGGGGTGGAAGGTATGCTCCCTTTCACCTAGAGTGTGGGATGATAGTTGTGATGGGCTGACTCCCCTTGAAGTATGCTTAAAAAAGTTTAAGTTGCATTTTGAAAAAATAGGAGTGAAACTATGCTTGATGAATAACTTGATGCCTCGGGAAAACAAAAGATCTTACTTATGATTTTTCTAACTACGTTAAAGCATAGAATGCTATACAATCACGCACACACACCGACAAAGAATCATGACCTAGGAAAAGTACTTGACTTCTCATATAATCTACCATGTTAAGGCTAAACTTTTTGCCGAGGGCTGAAATTTAAACCACACGATTGTCCTAATTTTTTGCTTTACCATAGTAATTTATTTCTCTATTTCTTATTATTCATTGTTTGAGGACAAGTAATAGCTTAAGTTTTGGGGTGTGATAACTCCGTTAAAAGACTGTTTTTTGTCTTTCTACTTAAGTTATTATGTGTCTAAAAGTCATTTTCATAGCATTTTAGTTGCATTTAGGTCATATTTGCATGTGGTGGATAAGTTTTGCCTATGCAAGATTTATTTGGCTTAACTGATGTTGTTGAGGAGGAAGGTTCTTTATTAGTTCTGTTGATGCAGGAAATAACTAAGGAAGAATTTATTTGCCAAGACAAAACAATTTCCCAGGGCTAAAGGAACATTAGAATACGAATGTGAGGAACATATTTTTCTTGTCGAGGCAAGATTTATCTTACAAATCCGACGTGGCTCAAAAACTGTTGAGTCATTTTCCTAGCTTCATTATCACGTGAAATCATGCCCTTATAAAGGAAATTGACCACTTCCAGCTACTATATCATTTCTAAAATAGGTAATTCAACAAGGGTATTTAGGGAATTTCCAAAGACATAAAACCCTAGAAATTCCCACTATAAATAACTCATTATAGATCTCCAAAAAGAAGATAATCAATGAGAGGTTATACCCTAAGCTTGGAGTAAGCGGTTGCAACACCTTATTTTTCATCGTTCACCCACTCGACCGTCCTTGGTTCCCTCCATAGTCGGGCTTCATCGGAGTAGTGGTCAGGCCCTCGAGAGAGGCTAGCCGTTGGAGTAGGCATGGTTGTGGTCAAAATGTCATGGCAGAGCTCAGTTTGGGAATATTTCTTCCTTTTTTTTCTTAATTTCCATTTCGCTTAAAGGGCTTGTACTAAATTCTTAACTTCTGGATGATATTTACTTCACCATAAACTACTTTACTTGGTGTTGGTTATTTTTTTTATGAAGCGTTATTTGAATGTTAATGAATGATGAGGTTTGCTTATATTTAATGTTATTTTGTTCATTGTTTAATATTTTGCCTTGATACTATAAGAGCTTTTGAGAGATTTCCTGATGCCTCGACAAAACATTCCTAAACTTTGTAAGAGCTTTTGAGAGATTGTCATTTTTCTAGTAATAGATGCCTAATATCGAGAGAGTTAGGGTAGATCTACATGAACAACAAAACTAATCTAGGATGGTGAGGTTCTAATCTGCCTTAGAGATAAGGAGAGGGTTTCATTCGACTAAAAGGGGTAACTACTTGAGTAGGATAGGCAAAGACTGCAGTTTACACTATGGGGTATTGCCACAACAACAGTTTGACAAACCAAGGGTTGTAGTTCACGCCAAGTAGTATTGTCGTAGCAACTGTCATTAAATACTCCAGTAATCCTTTCGGGTAACCTAAGCATAGCACATTAAGTCATTCCAGACATAGAATAACTTCTCGCCATAGAAAAACCAACCTAAGTGCTCCATAAGAAGTCTGATTGTGTGAGGATTTTTCCTGAATATATTAAACTCGACGTTTCTATTTGTCTTGACTATTTTAATTGTTTACTCTTGTAAATTTTCCTTGCCTCGACCAAACTTTTCTGCACACCATACTTCACAATATTTCTTGCCTTGACAATACTTTTCCATCTGTTTATATCCTCTGATACTAATTGTTTTCTGTTTCGATAAGAATTTTAGGAATAACTAATGACACCTAGTTCTAGTTGTAGCAAAACATCAAAAAATTCCAACCAATCCCTGAGTAGACGATAACTCAACTTACTACTATGTTACTTGCATCGATTGTGTACACTTGCACATATTTGATTGCCTTAGAATATGCATTCACAAGCGATCTACCACCACAAACTTATCCAAGTAAGGCTGAAATACTTGGTTCACCAAATCCATGAATTTTGTTGAAGCATTGGTCAAACCAAACGGCATCACCATGAACTCATAGTGTCCATACCGAGTTCTAAAAGTTGTCTTTGGAATATATTCCTCTTTAATCTTGAACTAGTGATATCCCGATCGAACATCAATCTTAGAGAAAACTTATGATCCCTTTAGTTGATCAAATAAATCATCAATCTTCAGAAGAGGATACTTTTTCTCGATGGTCACTTTGTTTAACTGTCGATAATTTATGCATAATCACATGGATCTATCTTTCTTTTTCACAAACAACATCGATGCACCCCAAGGTGAAACACTCGATCTAATGAATCCTCGATCTAGAATATCTTGCATTTAAGCCTTTAATTCCCTTAATTCCATCATCTGATAAGGAGCCATCAAAATAGGTGATGTACCTAGAAATACATCAATACCAAACTCTACCTCTCGATCTAGAGGTAACTAGGTAAGTAATCTGGAAATTCTTATGGATACTCTCCCTCTGTTGAATGTCTTCCAACTTAACTTCATTTTCTCACAAATCCACCATATTTTCTAAAATTTCTTATCATCTTTGCAACAATAATTTCCTAGCAGAAAAGGCTGAAATCACATTGGATAAGGGATTTTCCCCTTCTCCAAAAAACATTACCTTTGAACCTTTTTACATCCTTTAAAAACAATCTCTTCGTATGACAATCTACCCAACCATAGTAAGGAGATAACCAATCCATACCCAAGATTATTCCAAACTCCTCAAAAAGGTAATTCCAACATATTTTTAGGAAATTCTATTCTCTGAATCTTTATCGGACAATTCTTACATATCCGACTAATCCTCGCACAATGGCCCAAAGCATTGATTGCCACCATATCACTAGAAATAGGTTTTAAGGGAATTCATATCTCTATTTGCTTTGTTATAATATAAGAGTAAGTAGAAAAGGATCTACCAAAACAAAAATAGGTTCATCAAAGAGATAAAAAGTACCTGCTATAATCTCATGAGCATCACTATCATCATTAGTTTTAATGTGATAAATTCTAGAAATAGTCTTGCCTTCACGATTGGATGCAGCCTTAGATGTTCTTGGTTTACCTCCTTCGCTAACTTGACTCTTTAGGGGTCTTTGCTATTGACTAGTCTGGGTAAAGCTCTAGACAATCCCTTTTCTAATGACCAACTTGCCTACAGTTGTAGCATTTTCCATTAACGAACCAACACTGACCAGGATATCTCTTTCCACGGAACTTACATTTTGGAATAGGAAGAAATCATAAACCTTGGGTACCTACTGAAGTTGTCTAGGTCTGCTTAGACTTCACTCCAGAAAATACCTTGTTTCCTGAAGATGATGAGAAGGCATAAAATTTATGTTCTTTTCCCTTGTTTCATTTGGAAGATGGTGCAGAGAAGAAATTTCCAAACTTTTTAATTGATTTAGTCTTTTTCACTTTCGAATCTTCATGATCAATTTTTCCATAGCTTTAGCCTTGTTTACCGCTTATTGAAAAGCAGTAAAATGATGAGAAACTAGAATCATTTTGTATCGAGGAACTATCCCAACAATAAACCTATCAATTTTGGCTTTCTCAATTGGAAAAACTCTGATGCAAATTGACTCAACTTGTGGAACTCACATTGATATTCATAGACTGTCCTGTCAGACTGCTTCAAATTTAGAAACTGTTGCATCATCTCATTGATGAACACATCCCCAATGTACTTTTCCTTGAACTCTCTCAGAAAGAATTACCAAGTAATCTTGTATGGAGGGACTCGTGTAATGATTATATTCCACCAAAACACTGGCTTGTTCCACTAACAAAGACACAGCCCCTTCCAGCTTTCCTTGATCATCACAAGGAATCCTGTTTAGCATGTTCTTAACATCATTCAACCAGTAATCTGCAGGCATCGGAACATCATCTGTATCGCCTCAAAATTCAGGTGCTTTCATTTTTCTCAATTATTTTAGAACTGACACAGGGGCTCGGCGATTGATGATATTTTCTAATGCCTAAAGGAATAGTCCTCGATATTGCACAGGTATATCGTGCTAATTCATATTAGGTGACTCTACACTATACTGAGTAATAGGTGGATTATGATTCACCTCGTTACTCTCATTCTGTGCAGGAATAACGTACTTTGATGCCCTACTCGATTCCTGACGATCTGACATTTAAACACAGCCAAAAGCATCTAACATTAGTAAGGAGTGACTTTGCTAAATAATAAGCATCATAGCATATATACATCAATAAGAAAAATTTTGTTATTCTAGTGGCATGTATACATTTTCAACTTAATTTAGACTCAATCCATGTCCAGAAAAGGCTAAACTTATATCTCTGATACCAATAAATGTAAAACCCACAACTCGTATATGTGCATTAATACGAGTTATAGATCTCACAATAAATTTAAAAAAATTTAAAAAAATTTAACATTCTCCAACTCAAAAGTGATTAAAAATTTGTTTCTTTTAATTTTCCAAATTTTAGTTATTATTGTAAAATATTAAATCACATAAAACCATCACATAGTATTTAAACATACTTTAATATAAAATATGTCCCATCATAATAATAATATTAGGTAATACTAACCATAGTAAAGCATAATAAAACAGTTTTAGTTTAGTCATTACATACGAGTTCCAAGATAATTTAACAAAGCAACTAAAACATTTATCTAGTATATGCCACTAAACCAACAAAAATCACATTGAAAAATGTCTTATTGATACTATAAATATACTCATCGATGCTTTAGGATGCTCAATACTCCTTACTCCTACTCATGCTTTTTAATTACGCGTGAAAATCATCACACTCTAAGTATATACTTAGTGAGGCAATTAAAATATTAAACAGCGCAATATATTACATGCATGAAATTAAATGTCAGTTTCCAATGCAATAACATCACCTTACCTGCATGTCCGAAATTTTTACCATAATCAACATGATAATGATATAAATATAATCATTTTTACCAATAATGATAGCCCAAACGTAAACCTATGAAGACCCTGGGTATTCAAGTCAGAGACGCCCTAAGTGGCCTTACACACTATAGAGTTGCACTAAGTGTCCTTACACACTATAGTGTCAATACACATAAGGTAGTGCCCACCATATGCAATTAGTGTCCTTACACACTATAGTGCTGCACTAAATGTCCTTACGCACTAGTGCTAATGCAAACTTGCAGTCTATGGCATGCCAACTATACCATGTTCTTCAATGACTCACTTGGGCATATAATATAATTTATTTCATCCATAGAACGATATATCTATATAATTAACATTGGGAAATTCATATATGAAATAACATTCTTGGCAAAACATCATATTTATCAGTGATCAATGCATTAAAATTTTAACCTTTTTATATATTATGATTATGTCAATAATATGACAAATGAAATTTATATTATGCCAAAATAAAATAAGGTAGACTTATCGCAAGTCTTCTTAATGATGTATAAAACATCCATGTAGAATGTCATGCATGCATTGCACTCACCTTGACACTTTATATATTTCAAAAGATTAGCCTCACTAAGTTGCAAACTTGATCCTTTATATACTAGATTCGCTTTGAGCACTAAGTCAATTACGATCTGTACAAACTCACAATTACATATAGAAGCTTATGTTAGTATTGTACTAACACAATTAAATTCCTACAACAATAATCCGTAAAAGATATTGGAAACTTATTTGATAACAAATACTTAAACATTTATGAATTCTTTTAAATTGGCACCAATTTTTTCAAATTTATGTAAAATGGTCTTTCACCATTTTACCACTTAAATTTTCAATACCAAATTTCCAACATTGAAATAATTACCAACCAGGTACATTTACAAAGGTGTAACTGCATTTAAACACCCCAAACTATTTGAATATTCCATATAAATCCCTAAATTTCCAAGCTTCCATAATGATCCAATTTCACATTCTAACATCCATTTCAATTCCCAAACAATAAATTTCCAGCATAGTACATCAACTATTGAACAATTACACAACAATCGATAACTTTTCTAAAATTATTGATTTAGTCCCCCAACTTTTAAAAACTACAAATGGTTCCCAAATTTTTCTAAGGCTTGTAGAATACTTTCTACATCATTTCCAACCATTACATAATTTTTCCAAAATTTTTCTCATCCATTAAAGCCAAGGTCGAATATTTAAAAGTTCAAGACTAAAGTTTTCATGATTTTACTCTATTCGAGCATGAAATCAACCAAGATCCAACCTTATAAAATCTCTACAATCAAAGCCCTAATCAAATTTCATCAAAACATAAAGTTCCCCTAACTTTAGGGTTTGGATAAAACTTAAGGAAATATTTCTAGGAGGATTGACCATGTTTTAATCAACAAAGAAGCTTGGAATTGAATCTACAACATCAATAAAATCAATATTTATCATCAATTTCATAAACCCTAAAATTTGGGAACTTTGAAATCAAACAAGATTAGTATGCATAAATGGTACCAAATGATAGAATTTTTCGAATAGAACAATTTTCTATTCCACAGCTCGATCCAAAATCCAAATGAAATTGCTTAAAACTCACAAATAAATTTTCTCTTAACTTAGGATGGCATTCACACCTGAAATGGAGAAAATAAACCAAGCTTACATGAAATTTTAACTTAATTTTATGTTAATTTACTTTTATTTAAGCTTAAATGAATATTAAATTCATTTAATTGGGAAAAGATCATTTTACCCTTAATGAAGCATTATAATTACCATCAAACCTTGCCACATAATCCTTATCATCTTTCAAAAGTCCAAGATGAACAAAATATTTCACTATTTACCATTTTATCCATGCAACTTTTCAAAAATTACAATCTTGCCACTTTAATCCATTAGTCCAAATTGATCCAATGTTTTATATTATTTTCAATCATTTTAAATTGTGAAAATAATATTTTTAAGCTTAATTTATCATCCTTCAAATTTTCCCAAAATTTCTATTCGATCTGATTAAATGAATTTTTACCAAACTTTAACCCTTTCCAATTTTTAACATAATTTCCAAATCAAGAATCTAATTCCCTAAAACCCCATTCTCAAGAATAAACTATCAATTTATGGAATAAAATTTTGTTTTTGGGAAAATTACCAATTAGGTCCCTAAAATTTTCCTAAATTTTATACTTTGGCCACTAAACTTTTAAAACTTACATTTTGATCATTAACCAAAATTTGGGGTACTACAGATCATCTCGGATATTACTAGATAGGTTATTTCCACAATCTTCCCATGCACATGTCTTCGACCGTGATCGGATAACAAAAAAATGTGAACAACGCCCTTTTACTGTTGGTTCTGAAAAGTAGACATATTCACAAAAGCAAAACAAAACCAAATCAGTAGTGATAAATTCATAATACGAGAAAATTAAAAAGTAGATAGTGTCAATCTAGAACACTCATCATAAAGTAAATATAATAAAGTCTGAAAGGAAAAGGTGCTATTAAATGATCCTCTAGGTGCCAGTCAAAATCCGAAAATTTGTAAGGATCTAAAAATACAAAAACTAAAAGAGTGATCTAAAAAGCCCAATGTGTCCTCTATATTAAAGCAGTAGCATCAAAATTGATTCATCATAGTGTAGCATCATTAACATATAAATATACATTTCGCCGCGAATAAATAAGATTGGGACATTCCCACCGATGAGGATCCTACTCAGAAATAGAAATCAATATGGGGATTTATCCATCCAAAGAGGATCTCAAATAGAAGTACGACGGGAATAAAATCTCATGCAGAATCAAGATGAGGACTTAATCCCATACAAAAATAGGACGATGATTTAATCCCATGTAGAAATTGGACGGGGATTTAATCCCATGGAGAAAAAGATGGGGGTTTAATCCCATGCAGAAACAAAACAGAGATTTAATTCCATGCAGAAGCAGAAATATATCAATATGCAGATAATAAGTGAAGCAACAATATTCTAAAATCATAAATGTCAAAGATAAATATGATTAGATTACGAACATGCTTTTAGTAGTACATATAACATAATAGCATAATACATCGAAATTATTAAACAAGTCTAGAGAACACATCTATAGTAGCTAAATAATGCCAGCTAAGCCTTACGCTTTCGATGATCAGTCGCACTAGGTCCAACGAAATGGGGACCTAAAACAATACCTTCTATGAATTTCTATGTCAAATAACTAAACAAAAATAATATGTAAAGTTACTAAACATAACTTGCATTTATCTCAGGACGAGCGGGGGAACTCGAATTGAGTGGAATGGGAGTGATCAGTGTCTACTAGAGATTGATCTGGAGACATGAAAGTATCATTAAAAATAAGACCAAAAAGTGAGTCCAAAAAACCACAATTTACTTAACATAATCAAGACTTTCAATGATAAACAATATAAAATAGTGATTTTAGGTTAGAATTGGCAAAACAAATAGCAGAAACGAATTTATGACATCAAAATTAATAAAGTTAGTGGTTTTCAAAAAAGTTAATGGGTCAAAGTGAAAGGAAAAAGTCAATGGCCAACAGTCAACGATCAACTGGTCGGGTCGGGTCAGGTCGGGTCGACAAATGGTTCGGTTAATTAGTTAGGTCAATCAATAGTTTAACAGGTTAATAGATTTGATTTGGTCAATCGATTCAGGGCCGATTAAGGCTGATCAATTCAATAGACTGAATTAGTTGAAACACTCCCACACAGGCACACCTACTCATGAGGGCACGAGATACACCATTCAATGTCCAGTTTTGCATTAAAAAATCTAGAAAATTAACACCAACGTTGAGAGAAACAATAGTCAAAATGGTTGGGAAGATGTACACAAGAATGAAGAAGAAAAAGAAAAAAAAAGAAAAGTTTAGGAAGATATACACGGTTGGAGGGAAAATGAAGAAGAAGAAGAACGGGTTAGTAATTTGAAATACCAAAAATTTTGGGTAAATTGCACACTAGACCACCATACTTTTGAGAACTCCCAAACCGATACCATAATTTCAAAATTTTTAATTAAATCTCCAAAAATTGGAATGCGAAAAATCTTCCCCTAAATAAAATTTCATCCTTGAAATTTTACTAGGAAAAAAAGATGAGGAAATTGCTCCTTCATCGTCCTTTGAGTCTCCCAGGTGGCTTCTAAAATATTACGTTTACTCCATAGAACTTTAACCATTGGTATACATCGGCATCTTAGAACATGATATTCAAAATCAAATATCTTTATAGGCTTCTCCTCATAACTCAAATCAGGACTCAACTCAACTTCCTCAATGGAGATAATATACGAAAGGTTAGAACGGTAATGTCTCAGCATAGAGACATGGAAGACATCATGAATGTGCTTAAGTTCAGGTGGTAACTCAAGCTGATAAGTAACTAGAAAAACTAGACTCAGAATCTGATAAGGTCCAATAAACCTCAGACTCAACTTGCCTTTACGTCCAAATCTGAGAACTATCTTCCATGAAGATGTTTTCAGAAATACTCGATCCTTATATTGAACTCAATATCTCATCTCTTCAGATCAACATAAGATTTTTGCTTATCAAAAGTATCCTTAAGCCTATCTCGAATTAGTCTAACTATAGTCTCGGCCTCCTAAATAATATCGGGCCCTATAACCCTTTTCTCAGAGAACTTAGTCCAACATAGTGGGGTATGACACCTATGATCATACAAAGCCTCATACGGTGCCATCTGAATACTGGTAAACTTAGCTAAATGAAAGTAAAACTCCCAAGTGCCTAGAAATCTATAATACATCCTTTCAACATATCTTCCAATAATCTGAATAACTCACTCAGATTGACCATCAGACTACCAGTGATAAATTGTACTAAAATTCAATCAGATATCTAGAGCCTCATGAAAAGCATTCCAAAATTTTGATGTAAACCTCATATCTCTATCAAAAAGATTAGATAAGGGAACCCCATGAAGATAAAAAATATTAAAAATTATACAACTGAGCTAATCTATCCAGAATATACTTAGTCTGAACTGAAAGGAAGTGAACAAACTTGGTGAAACGATCAACGATAACCCACATTGAATCATTTTAGATTGCGTCAACAGTAATCCACTAAAAAATCTATATTTACTCGCTCTCATTTCTACTTGGGAATCTGAATGGGTTGAAGTAAATGATGCTACAAAATTGATGCAACATTCAACACAAGTGCACGTGTCACATATTAAGTAATAAAGTGGTAGAAAATGAATGCTATTGATGTCGAACCCACAAGGAGCAATTTGTTTTTATTAGAGTTTGTAAGCAATGGGAGTATTTAGTTTGAAAAGATGCTAAATAAAAGATTTTAAAATCAAGAAGGAAAACACCAGTTCTCGCTACAACAGTCCAGAGAACACTAGTCAACTATCAAATCAATGGAGAAAATATTGTGAGCTTCAAATCTCATGCAAACAAAGCATACCGCCCAATATATACGATCAACATTTATTAAGACCTTTTGAACTTATTGAACTACTTTCATTAATTAAAGGATCAAACTATTAACAACACTAATCAATTGGATGCATACTTTTTAGCACACATTATGCTACTCAGGACACCAACACCTTCAAATGTATATATCAAATCAACCAAATCTATTTCTAAAAATAATCGAAAGTACTATATATTTAATCATAAGTATTTATACTCATAATTATAAAGTACCAAGCTAATAAAATATCTATCAAAGTAAACATGAAATAAGAACTCAACAATATCATCCATAAAGAGTTTAAAACATTCAAATCACTTGCTCTTTAAATAGAAGGCCTTGAATGGTGATCTATTGATTGTCAATGCTACTCGGCGAGTTCTCCTTGTGCTGTAGCAATCACTGGAAAAAGGCTTAAGCATTCATGGCATACGAAGATTGAATGTGGAAATTGGGTACTTTGAATGGATCTTAATCATCACAATTTTTGGGAATAAGTACTCCTTTTTTATAGCTTGGATAACATTTTCATTTCTCAATAAGAAGCTTCCAAGTTTCAGGTGATATCCAACCCATTGGTAGTTGTCCCATCTAGAAGATTCTCCTAACCTTTTGGAGCTTCATTGCCTACTGCAGCATTTGTTCAGTATTTCCTGCAATACGATGGAATCGGTGTAATAATTTATAGCAATAAAAATCATATTTAGCCCTTGGCAACCCACAAAGCTCCTAACATGCAAAATGTATAAAATTAAGCAAATATAATCCTAAAATGCTCAAGTTGAAACTAGACCTAGGTGAAAAAGGCTACTAAAGATAACTCTTTTGGAAAGTTATCACACCCCCAAACCTAAGTGTTTGTTTATCCTCAAGCAAAACATGCATGGAATTTCTAAACAAACAACAATGTCACATAAATATTTAAGAAATTAATCAAGAAGATAAGTTTCTTTTTTCAGTCCTTAGCTAATATTGTAAAGCATATTTGTATTCTCGAATTAGGAAATGCAATTTCACCTTATCAAAATCAGAATCTTTAGAGTGTAGTGTAATTTAGGTGTATCCAATCAATACTTAGCTAAGTTAGAAATATTTTCACCTACTATGTTAAAGATATTCAATGATGCAACAATATTTCCTCATCAATGTTGGAATTCCAACTTATTTCTACCACTATTTTGGAGCTATTACCAACATTGCCCAACTTATTCCCTAAGACTATGTTGGAGCTATTAGCAGCATTACCCAACTTATTCCCTAAGACTAATTTTTTTAGAAATACAATAGTATCTAATAAAGATAAGAGATTTACAATTTAAAATTTTCTAAATTCTATAATTATTGAGAACATACACCTAAGTGTTAAAAATTTATAAGGATCCTAATTTCAAAAAGATTCTACAACATTCCCTTTAGCATTTCATATCAATTATTATTCATCATTGGGCATCACTAAAATTCCCATAACAACTTCATTAATTTCTACAAAATTATCCCATTGCATTTCAATGCAATTATATATAATACTACCTTCCTAAATGCAACATTCAACTAAAACACACCCCAAACCTAAGGATACATTGTCCCAAATGCATACAACATTAACAATAAAATAAGAAAACAAATAAACAAGTTAAATTGAGAAATGGAAGCAAAACTAACATAAGTGAGTTTCCTTGGGCTTTTGCGCATGATGAGAACATTTGGCCAGAGACGCTTTGTTGTTGTTTTTATCTTTACCAAGCTCTTCCTCTTTTGACTGGTTGAACATTAATGAAGCTTTTGCCATAGTAGCATTAGAGAATAGATATGTAGACACTATAACGTCTAGATTTGTCTTTGCTTCTATTTCTAGTCTCTTAGCGTCGGTGGCCTGTGCAATTGTAGTATTCTCCGGCGGACTCGCACTATTTGATTGGTCGTCAGTAGTGATGACATTATGTATCACCTTTACTGCATCCAATTTATTTCATCTACAGTTGTTGATTTTCCTTCAGTTGTAGTTTCATTCAAATTCATAATTGAGCCTCAACTTGCTCTACTGGAGCATCGACTCCATCTGTGACCTTCTCTTGCAGCTGTTTGCTGCTCACATGCTCTTTTTCTTCTTGAACTTCAGCATCTAGTGGTAAAACTTAAGTAGATTTCTTTAACTCGTCCTCATTTTTATTGTCTCATTCTTCTTCCTCACCCTTACATCATCCTCACCTTCCATTGACTTGATATTTGTGGCTAGTACTTCTTCACCACTCGTTGTGTGTCATTGACACTCGGTGCTAGCTGGCTATAGCCAGCATCTGGTATGGCTGGCTGCATCATATCTTCCAATATCTTACTGGAAAAGTAAGGAACAAGCCATCAGCTTCCATAAATAACTTGGAAAACATAGTCTTGGTCGCTAGATCATTTTTCATTGCATACTCCTAATATTGAACCTGGGCGTTGTGCATTTGGGACTGATTCTGAAGAGAATTCCTCAGTAGCACCATGATTGATTTGTAAACCCCAAAATTATTGTTAGTGAGCAAATGTAAATTTTGTAAGTTTAGTCACCAAAGTATAAATTGGGAAACATTTAGGACATGAGTGGTAATTTCCAAAAAGAATTTTATTCCACAAATGATAGTTACTCTTGAGAGTGGTTTTATGGAAAACAAATTCTTGATCCATAATTATTTAGAACTAGAAAGTGTTAAAGTCGATAAAACTTTGATAAACGGATAGAATAGAAATTTTGAGAAAAATTAAGGATGATAAATTAAGCTTAGAAAAATTATTTTAAATGATGGAAAATATGGAGTATGGATTTGAGGAATAATTTCTATGTTCAATTTGGATCGTTTGATGAAAAATGAAAAGATTGAAATTTAGAAAGTTGCAAGGGCTAAATTATAAAGGGTAAATAATTTCTTTATATTTGAATTTATAAATATGATAAGGGTTATGTGGCTTAGTAGGATGTAATTATAAAGTTTCATTAATGGTAAAATTGTCATTTCTCATTAAATGAATTTTATATTCATTTATCTTTAAATACAAGATAAATTAACATGAAATTAACTAAAATTCATGAAAACTTGGTTGTTTCTCGTTCATTTTGTTACCTTCATACCATAGTAAGAGGGGTTTTTCTTTTTCTTTTTTTAAGCCACTTATTAGGTTTTTGGATTAAGACAGAAATTGAAATTTGTTTTTATCTTTAAATACAAGAAATTAACATGAAATTAACTAAAACATGAAAACTTGGTTATGTTCTCCTTCATTTTGTTACCTTCATACCATAGGTAAGAGGGTTTTTTCTTTTTCTTTTTTTAAGCCAACTTATTAGGTTTTTGGATTAAGACATGAAATTGAAATTTGTTCTATTCGACTCTATCATTTGGTACCAATATTGCATGCTAATCTTGCTTGAGTTCAAAGATCCCAAATTATAGGGTTTATGTTCAGTTAAGGTATCATGAATTGATGATTGATTTTGAGGTTATTGGGGTTGTAGAATTATTTCCAAGCTTCATAATGATCAAATCATGATCAAACCTCTTAAAATGGATCTATGATTTTCAGCCTAGCCCTAAAATTAGGGGAAGTTTTTTGTTTTAATGAATTGATTAGGGGTTTGATGTAGATATTTTAATGTTGAATAGAGGTTGATATCATGCTCGAATCGAATCGAAATCAAGTGAAAATCATGAGAACTTTAATCTTGAATGTTCAAGTATTTGGTCTAGGCTTGAGGGTGAAACAAATTATGGAAAAATATGTAGGGGCTGAAATGATGTAGAAAGTATTCTGAAAGCCTTATAAAAATTGAAGACCATTTCTTAATTTTTAGAAGGGTGGGGACCTATTCGATAATTATGGAGAGGTTTGGGGTTAATGTGTAAATGTGCAATATGATGTTCTATTATGGAAATTAATGTTTGAGTGTTGAAATTTAAGTTAGGATGTGAAATTGGATTATTTTGGGAAGTTGGTAAAAGTTGACGTTCAAATCACAATTATGGAAATGTGGGGATTTTAAGTGAAAATGTTTTGTGAAATTTGGATAAAATGGAATTGATTGGTCAATTAGAAGTTTATTGTCAACATTTATGTTGGTGACATGGAATTTGATTGGTCAATTAGAAGTTTTAACTTATGTTGTGACATGGAATTTGTATCGAATGAGCATCAGAAGATTTTTAAGAATTATTTCTAATGTGTACCTATGTTAGTAAGATTCTAACATTGGTTTGACTTTGTATATGTTTTGTAATGATGCTCATTTAGATTGAGTGTTAAAATCAAGATCAAACATTATTAAAGCTAAAGAGAAACTTAAAAATGAAATGTAAATCTCTAAGGTTTACAATCTAAGGACGCCAGGTGAGTGCAAATTTAATTTGTACTTATTTTGGTGAGCTAATAAAAATAGTGAATAAGCTGAAATAGCAAATTGGTGAAATATGCCTAGATTTATGATCTGAATAGTGAGTTTAGAAAATCACCATAAATCTAAAGAAATTATTAGAGGATTATTTTATATCGTTGGATTCTTATATCAATATAGTTTTTTTTAAACAAATGGATACTGAATTCAAGGAGTATACAAAAAGTTATGAAATTTTAAGTGAGGATAACTCAGAAAATAGGGCAGTTGATTATGCTCAAAACAACTTCTGTAAGTCAAATTTGAAAATTTAGGGCAGTTGATTATGCTCAAAACAACTTCTGTAAGTCAAATTTGAAAATTTACCATAAATTGTAAAAATTGAAATAGAAGAAGTGCCTTATATAGTTAGATTCTTATTCGAGCCTAATTTCCACTGGTATAAATGTAATAATTTTTTATTGTGTATATTAATACAGAATAATATTTCTTTGAAGGTAATGCAAACTGACAAGATATGAAATTATGACAAATATTTGGGATATAAACAAATTAGAAGCAAAGGATCAAGTTAAAGCTTAGTGAGGCTTATAATTTAACTTGATATAATGTCAAAGTGAGTGCAATGCATGCATAACACTATACTGGATGTTTTATACATCATTGGGAAGGACTTGCGATAAATCTACCTTATTTATATTGGTATGATATTTAGCCATTTATCATATAATTGACACATTCTAAATATGTCAAAGGTTGGATATAATGCATTGATCACTGTTTATTATATATGATGGTTATCCTGAATATATATATATATATGTTTACTACGAATATTATTTCAGGTATGAACTGCCCCATTGTTAAATTAAGGATAGACTTGCCATGGATGAAACAAAATAGACTATATGCCCAAGTGAGTCATTGACGGATAGGGTATAGTTGACATGCCATATAGTCCAACAGCTGCAGCTTTTAGCACTATAGTGTGCAAGAAAACTTAGTGTAGAACTATAGTTTTGCAAGGACACTTAGTGCAGGTGGTGGGCACAACCTTATGTGTCATATTAATTCAGCACTCTAGTGTGCAAGGACATTGATTGCATATAATTGAGTGGAGTATCCAGGGTCTTCATAGTTCTATTTGGCTATGTCTTATTGGTTAATAGATGATAAACATGTGAATAAGCTTATGAGCTTATGGAATAAATGGAAAGTATATTGGTAAAGAAATTTTATATAGTTTATATCATGTTAGTATAAGGTAACATGGTTGGAAATCAGGTAAACGTGAGCATAATGTATTGAGTATTGTCACTCATTTTTATGCATTGCATGCTTTAAATATTTATATGATTGCTTCACTAAGTGTATACTTAGTTTGTGATTTTCCTTGCTACGTAAAAGAAAGCAAGAGGAGTAAGGAGCTGAGCTTGGCATCAATCACCAAGGGATAATTACATGTAACAGTGATAACATCATATTGTGTTCTAAATTTTTCTAGTTGGCAAGTATATGAGTAATAAATATTTGGAAATTTATAAATATGGTTAGTAATTAATAAAGTTTTGAATAAATATTTTGATATTAAACTATGTTTAAATATTATTGATTAGATGTTAATCAGACAGTTATAGAAAGTTTTATTTATTGTATGAAACTGAGCAAAATGTCTGTTATTACCTGAAACATGATTTGAAATAGAAGTCGAAATGTTTTAATTTGATTTTTTCTATGAACTATTTTAATATAAATGGTTAAAATATGGAATTTGTGAAAGAAACAAAATTTTACCTATTTTGGGTTAAGAAAAGTTTGATATTTGATTTGACATCTTTAACTCGTAAGACAATATAAGGGTTAAGGGTGTACATTTATTGGTATCAGAGCTACATGTTTAGTCGATTCTATGACTAAATTTATCTTGTTTTGTGTCAAAAGGTGTATACATGCCACTAGGATGTCACTGTTCTGGTCTAGTGTTTGTAAGGTTTGATTGATGCAACTCCTGACACATTAGGTGAATAAATGTTGTATGTTAAGATGTGTGTAATCGAGGGTTTGAAGTAAGTGAACAAGTAGGAGGTTTGATCGATTTTAAGGCGTTTGATTTTAAAGAATTTCAAAAGTTTCAATATATCAGTGGTAAGGGAAACATAGTAAATTTGTTCCTTAATGGGATTTTGGTAGTAATTGTTATGAATTATTGCTATAAGGTTATTACCTTCTTAGTGAAAGAGGTGGATACTCAAACATTCATAGTTATGTTAGAAGAATTCCAACTGTTGGAGACTATCCAAATGTGTAACTGCAAGAGATACATGGATTACCTCTAGATTGAGATAAAGAAATTAAAATAGGGATTTCGAGGTATTGCATTATTTCTATAGCCTGTATCGTATGGCTCTGACTGAGCTTAGAGAATTAAAGGAATGGTTAGTAGAACTGTTAAGAATAATTACAAGACCAATCATGTCATCTGGGACACACCAGTGTTATTGTGAAAAAGAAGACGGGTCAATTAAATTATGCATGATTATCGTAAGTCAAAATAAGGTATAGTGAACAATAAGTATCTTATTACAGGATTGATGATATTTTGATCTATTAAAAGTTACATTGATGTTCTCCAAGACTGATATCCTATCTAGATATTATTAGTTAAAGATAAGGAAGAAGATCTTCCTAAGACAATTTTTAGAAGTCAATATGGACACTATAAGTATGCGGTAATTTCGTTTTGTTTAACGATTATTCCTAATACCTTTAATGATTGATAACTGAGCATTTCAGTTATATTTGATTAATTAATGGTAGTGTTCGTCTATGTATTTTGATCTATTGTAAATTTGTATCATTTTAATCCCATTTAATTTAAAACAATTTAATAAATTTAACCTTCCACAAACAATGACGTGTGATCATCTTATTAGAGAAAAGAAATAAAAATCTAAAAAGGGTCTAACAAGAATGAAACATGGAGACCTAAAAGTCCTAAATATCCCCAATCGTTGAATATTCTTTTGTTTAACAAACATATTATTTATCATTAAAATTGTTGACTACAGAAAGGGGTAGATGTAAAGTGATGGAAGACGATAGATTATTTATTTGCAGAAAAGGCTAGATGTATTATCAAAGGTGGCCAAAACTTATACCCAGAAGTTGTATCAGATGTATCGCTCTTTAGCAGAGCATTATGCCACCTGACGGCAGAAATGAGGAAAATTCCATCTGACCAAAGACCAAGTAAGATTAAGATTAGATTTAAAATTTGTCAAAAAAAAAATAAAGGGTAAGAAATTATCCGGGTTAAGGCCTTCAGGGCCCAAATCATTGTTCCGTAGCCTCTTACCATGGTGTTGAAAGCAAATGCAGCTGGCTCGGTTATTTGGTCGACCACTTCGCATATTACCATGGTGTTGAAAAGCACATGCGGATGGCTCGGTTATTTCGGTCGACCAACCACTTCGCGGGGGTAAATGAGACCGGATAAGCCAACTAAGGCTTCAATGAGTTTGGGAAGGTATGTTCGATACCAACTATATTCCCACGAGTCGACAATAGCGATGCCGATAGCATGTACATATCATGTTTACATAATCCCCATTGATACGAGCAACTTGGCATAAATAACAGTTAGCAAGATAACTAACTCCTTGTTTCTCCTGAGCTGAACCTAAGCTGGATACATACAACAAAAGAAGTAGAGTCGAACCTCTTTAATCGAGAAGCTTGGTATTACATATAAAACAGCTTTTTTTGATGGAATGAAACTTCAAGCAACACTGCACCCAAGGCGGATTTCTGGCACCGCCGCTGAACGACACTCCAAGCAATTGAATTAGCTTCCGCTCAGTGCATCAGTGGATGAAGCATTGAAAAATTTCTCCTAAACAAGCAGCAAATAAAATTGAACAATAACAATTTACAACCACCATGAGGAATGGCATAATGATGTACTGGTATTAGTAAACTTCAATCTCACAGGACAAATGAAATATTTTACAAATGATCCTAGGGTGCAATCTTGAATTCAAGGTTATATACACCTCAAAATTTTATAATGTGAAGAGAAATGGTCGAATGAATGTCCTTACCCATCTTCAGCATAAGCATGAGCATGGATTCGGGTAGTTGGATCCTCTAGGGTAAACCTAACCTACAATTCCACCAGGACAATGGAAATCCTCAACTCGCCACCTCTAGGAACCTGCAGGAACAAACAACTCGGATTATACACCTGAATTCGTTGCTACCTGGAAGGTTACCCGAGAAACAAATAAGAACAACTCCAGTTAAACATTATTCTCTGGTTTTAAATGCTGCCAGCCTGCCACAGAATTCGAGCTAAATCTCATATGAAACCATAATATAGGTGGGTGTGTGTGAGGGAAGAAAAGAGATTGCAGATGATTCAAAATTTAAAACGGTCTTAAAGGTGCTGTGGCATAGTTTGGGCGTTTTTGGATCAAAGAAATTGGCTGGAGAGTAGGGAGAATGTCATCCATCAAAGCATAATACCTTCAGATCAAAACAAATGCACAAGGATGCAATACCTTTCGATGTGTGAGAATGTCCATCAATGTACAAATGGCGTATCATTGCAGTTAACCTCTGATCAAGGGCATACAAAAATTAGAAGTACATCATCACAAATAATTTCAATATGTTCCAGGGTAAATGTGATAGCTGCGTTCAGGAGATTGAATCCAATATACCAAGGGATGAGAAATTAAAACAAATTTCTGACATTAGAAGTAACAACATGGAACCTGTGATTCTTGATGGCCACGGAAAGCTCCAATATGGCATCCGATCTAGTTTACGTATTGATCGACGATCATAATTTCTGACATGTATGGATATGGTAAGAGAGTGAAACAATGAAAATTTCTGAACAGAATATGAATCAAAGGGAATATTCAATCTATATGTTTAACAAGGTACTGCATGCAACAAAAATTCACCTCTGACGCTCAAGTACGAGAATATCATCATTTGGCATATCTCGGATCTTTGAAGCAGATGTGAACACACCATACATAATCCTTCATGCACTTTGCATAATACATGAAAAGTTTCACCCATTGACCAATTTTCAGCAACTGAAGGATATCTGTTATGCAGTTCACATCAAGACGCATTCTTAAGATGGTTCCAGCGGTCGGAAATGTAGATAGCACATCTCTTGATGAAGGCAACGGTTCGAAATTTAGAGGAAGCGGATAATGCATTTCGTCTTCCAGACTGTGGAGGTTACACAATAAATCTTTTAGATTACAAGTAAATAACAACTAGACAAAGCAAGCATCAATAATGGTACTTAGGGGTGTTCAAAAATACCCGACCTGCTTGACCCGGCCTGTCAATCCGTCAACCCGAACCTAGAAAAACCGGCTAATTCTTAAAAAAAATACCCAACCGGGTCGGGTACCCGACCCGTGATTTTTTCCGGGTAGTTGAGTCGGGTCTGGGCCAATTTTTTTTTTTACAAAAGGGTAACCGACCCAACCCAGTAGTTTTAATATATATATATTGTTTAAATTATATTTTATTTTAGGTTCCTTAATATTTTTACCTTATAATTAAATTTAAATCTCAAAATTTTTCTTAAATTTGTATTATGTATTTTTTGTTTTAAAATTTCAAAGGTCTATTAATTTGTCAATATGAATTGGAAAAAAAAAATCACAATCAATATTAATATTTTTAATATTTTCTTTTGGAAATAAACTTTAATATAGACTTAAGTATAAAATAAATGCCTAAATTATACATTTTTTCACGAATAGGTGTCTAAACTATTTTTTGGCACATCCAAGTTCCTAAAGTTATCAACGTTATCACTTTTAGGTGTCTAATGTTACAAACGTTATTATTTTAGGTGCCTAGGTGCTAACGTCCATTAAAAAATTTCGTTAAGTGACATATGTCACAATTTGGTAATTTTAAAATTTTATTTTAAAAAACTTAAAAATATTTTATTTTTGAAAACCCCCATTTTTTCTAAAATACTAAAAAAACCTAAACTCTTAAAATCTCTTATTTTAGTCTCATTTACTACAACCGTCGATCATCTCTGGCCACCCATTCGTCGCGGATTACCCACTAACCAGTTACAACTCTTAATTTCATCTCAAAACCTAAAATTCTCAAATCTCTAAATTTCAAACCCTAATCCCTAAATCCAAATACAAATCCCTTAAATTCATTTAATCAATCGTGATAATCGACTAATTAATCGATTGTGGAAACCGACCCCTTGGCCATTGGTAGGCCGACCGTTTTGAATTTTGGCCGTTTGGCCATGAAAATTTTTAGTCACGAAATGGCTGGAGGGAGAAGAGGGGAGGGAGAGCAGCACACACGGTTTTTTTTTAATAATATTTTTTTAAAAAAAATCAAAATTATATATTTGTGACACGTGTCACTTACAAGGCCTTTTTAACAACCGTTAGAACCGAGGTACTTAAAATAATAATGTTTCTAACGTTAGACACCTAAAGTGGTAACATTTATAACTTTAGGAACCTGGATGAGCCAAAAAATAATTTAGGCACCTATTCGTGAAAACAAGTATACTTTGGACACTTACTTTATACTTGGGCCTTTATACTTAAGCCTTTAATATATATATCCAAATATTTATCCTTAAAACTAACTTCAAATCACTAATTTTTGTGTGTGGATCGTGTATTATGAACTTTTAAATTTTTATGTATTTCACATAGGGATGGCAATGGGTCGGGTCGGGTTGGGTTTTTGGGCCACCCGACCCGACCCGAGAAGAAAGGTTTTTCACCCGTGACCCGACCCGACCCGAATATATGACTTAGAGACCCGACCCGACCCGACCCGAAATAATAATAAAAAAAAGTTTATTCAATGAAAACAGTGACTTAATTGAAAAAAATTATATATGGAGAGACATTATTGTAATTATCCCTAAATATATAGGATAAAATTATATATATTTTTCGGGTCGGGTCGGGTCGGATTTTTTTCACCCTAAACCCGACCCGACCCGACCCGAACAGTACATTAAAACCCGACCGACCCGACCCGAACCCGAAATTTTTTTTAAAAAATCCGAACCGATCGGGTCGGGTCGGGTCGGAACCCGTCGGATTCGGGTTGAGTTGCCATCCCTAATTTCACATGTGATTTTATAGGGGAAAAATAAATAAAAGAAATTATATGAACCAGGTACCTGTGACTAGGATTTTACGGGTACCCAGATTTAATGGGCCGGATCACGGGCCGATAAATATACTATCCAGAGAACCGGGTACTCGGTACTTCAGGTACCCGAAAATGCAGGTAACCGGTTTTGAACACCCTAGGCATGTCATAAATTAAGTCATAACACTCATTACATAAATGTAACTTAAGACTCAAACTGGAAAAGAAGAACCTTCCCAATCGTATAATTGAAAGATAACAAGCTCATGAGCTCCAAGCAAAGAGAAGGGAAAAAACATCCTTTCATAAGAAACAACTGAGCCAACAAATGCAGCTCCCAAAAGATATAGAACACTGCACTTATTAGTAGCCTCTTTATCATATTTACCTATACTAATTTTTTCTTTCAGCATGTAATAGCATACTATTTACCAAGATCACAGAAATCAGTTGCAACTGATTCACACAATGAAGTAAATGGCATTGAGGCCTAACCAAATGCTTATTGATATAACAGGATTTATATATTACCATGTGTCAATGGTTTTGTACAAAAAGTAGGAACGCGAAGTCCCCCAAACCTTGGGTTTGCTTTACCAGTTTAAAATAAACAGAGGAGCAATTAAAGGATACCAACTGACCTTTTATTAATACTGATAGGTGGAGCATCAGTTCCGTCCCAAAGAAAGACCATCCACTCACCACTAGTAGTTTTGCATATATGAAGTACCTTAGCAGGGCCAAACATTAAATATGAAGATGAATCAGCGCACGTTGAAACAATCGAAAGGCAGCCTCAACATAAGATTAAATTGAACATATTTGAACAATACCATGCACAAAAATATAGCAGGGGAAAATCAAAGATATGGTTTAATACCTTACAAGCTAAATTAACACCTCCTACTTGGGTGATCTCCCTCAATAATAAGAAGTCCGGCTCTACCAAGCTCAAAAATAAAAAATAAAAAAAGTTCAAAATACTATTAAAAAAAGTGATGCTTTATATTGGGTGATGGGAATGACCAGATATTTGGCATCATAATCAAACAGAATCACATAAAAAGAGGCAGTGCACATGCATGACTTTTAATTTATATAAGCATGGGACCAAAATCCCAATGTATTGTTTTATTAGAAATGTGTGCGTGTTTTGTGTCAGAACTCTTAGAAGTGTTAGAAATGGTAAACTCCGGAACTGTCAATATCAGGCTAGTTCCAAATACTTGGACTTATATGATCAACACTGTTGACCATAGAAGTTCCAAGAGAAGAAGGCTCGGTGTTGACCACCATATCATAAAGGTGTCAATCTATTATGTCCGGCCACTTTCATCATCTCAGTACTTTAAAAATCTAAAATGTTGAAAATTTTCTACAAAAAAGAGAAAGCATGAGATTGGCTAATTGCCATGGCTCAGTCTTCTGCAGCCCATTAATGCTCAAGCCCACTATTCAATCTCACTTCTATTACTCCTAACATATTAGGATGGAGACTCACCAAGCATTCTCTGCTTGTTTATACCTGATGCATTTAACTACCATTTGGTGCTAAGGTTTCTTCAACTACCACAGGTTTCAAATCTTCAAGGACAAATTGAACAAAAATCAAGCTCTGCTAACTGTAGATGCAACAATGAAGGGATTCAAGAGAATTAAGGATGGAGTGAAGAAATCAACCTCAGTCTACTGCATCACAAGTGAAAAGTGGTTGATGGAAAAATTTTAAATAGAAAACAACCCTTAAACTAAACCTCAACCAGAAAAAGTTAAACAAGCATGCATGGAATCTAGAAAGGAAAATTAACAATATGAAGTTTCTGAATTTTCTAACGGAAGGATGGGAATGGAGTAGAAATACAAGCAACTTCAGAAAAGCATATTACTCCAACCACACACATTTGTTAGAGCACTCAAATATAGATTGATGTCAACAGAGATTGTAAGTATTGATAATTAAAGGCACACAACCCACCAGTTAAAGGTGAAATATAATCACTAGCAAACAAAAAAGCATACCATCAATGACCTCTGAACTTGCTAACCATTTTCTGAGGCCTGCTATTATCTTTACACCATGTTCTCTCGCATGAAATCGTACAGAAACTTTATAAGGATGGAAATTTTCACCATCTTTCCCATCATATAAAGCAAACGAAGAAAACCTTTTGTTGAATACAGCATAGGCATCTCCATCATGAATTTCCATCTGCAGAAGGTAATTACCTTTATCAAACTAAATTTATAAAAGACAACGCACCATTTTGTGGGACAAACTTTCATCATAAAGTATGAGATAGGCCTTTTGATTTGACCAAATTGATGAATCCAAGGACATGATTTGGGAAATGCATAAAGCAGTAAAATTTAGTTTATGCAATTATATGACCAGCTAACGTTAAAGAGTACATTATCACATAAGGGACCTCTCTCATATGCAAGCCCGTTTGCCTCATGCAAGTGAGAGGGATATCAAGGATTTTGCATAAAGCACCACGTTTATTTAGTATTACAATTTATTTATCAAAATTAAGACATGCCTCAAATTCCAAACTGGAAATGCAAAAGTCTCTAATATAATTCCAAAAATATGTCAACCTGATAGCTCAATTTAACAGTTAATGACCCGAGAATGGGTTTATAAGTCTATCTTCAACTTAATAAATGCTCATTATTATAGATATATAGCACAAACAAAGAAAGACAAATCCCTTTAACAAAATGCAGGAGAAGATTTTCGTTGACCTGTATCAAATTAATTTTTTGATAGAAGTTGGAGGTCTCATTAAAAACTCCCTTCGTATTCGTTCACATACTAAAAGTATGTTAACGAACATTGGAAGGAAGAAAAGAGTACCTCAAATTTTATTGATAATAATACCCGATACAAAAGACACCACGGAATATCCTCTCATGGTGATGTACACCATTACAACAAACACCTTAACCCTATATATCCTCATCCAAAGCCACAATCTAATCACCTTCTAATTACACCACTAGCAGTAGGATTAAAACAACGCAACAGAACATAATGCAAAATTAAAAGCAACACCTACAACCATATAGATAAAAACAAAACCACAATTGAAGAGACAAGATCTAATGAGACTCGTCTTCTTCAGGAGCCCAAGAGTTTGGTTTGAATGAAGGCTCTATCTCATGCACCATGACCTTGAAGAAGTTGTCACCAACCTTCAATTCCACCATCGCATCAATTCTCGCATCAGCCTTTATGAGGACTTGAATTTTTGCCCGATCAAAAGATGATGGAGACTGACAACTTTCGTCGATAGCTAGTAATAAACCCCACTTATCAACAATGTTCTTGAAAGTATTCCAATTCCATGCGTGAAAAGGAACACCCTCGCAAACTAACCATACTCGACGACACTCCATTACCAAACTCTCTGACCAAGCTTCGACTATGGAGAACCACTCTGCGAGAATAATTGATTTATTGTTCTTCACACTTCTCAATGAAGCATTGTCTTCGAAATCATTAAAATCGCATTACCAGCAGCTCTCATTAAGGTAAAGCCAGTGAGGCCCTTCGCTTGCATTTGTCTAGCGAGATGACCAATTTTGACAAAGTCCTTGCACCACCCCACTAGACAATTGCTCAACACCTGAAGTTTTTCTTCATCTATAACACCTTCAACTTTATAATGATTCTTCCTCGAATCATCTTCCATCCCGGACTTGCGAAGAACACCTGACGAGGACTTCCTCCAATAGGAATGTCGAGGTTTGAATTTAGCATAAGAAACGCCAACTTTGCTGCCATCGATACGAGAGCCATTCATTTTTGAGATTGCTCTCCTTGCTTCTTCAATAGTTGCATACCGAATAAACCCAAAACGGACCCCTTTCGAGTTTCTTTTTTTAGGAATGAAGGCATCAATAACATGACCATGTGTGCCAAAAATAGACCCAAGTCTCTTCCAATGGATCATCTCTGGAAGGTTTTCGATAAAAATCGTGAAACAACCATTTCTGATCCCATTTCCGATTCTTGGATGACCATCCTTCGACCAATTTTGAAACTCATTTTTTCTCCTTCTCGTTACTTCGGAAAACTTTTCATGGGAGTACCCTTTCATGATGCTCTCCTTGGTTCCATCCTGAACAATATCAGCGATAGGTAAAGTTGGTGTTGTCTGCACTACAGAATTAGTTCCGAGCTTTTGTTTCCCTCCTTGAGAAGAAGACAGTCCATTGTCATCAATCCTACCAACAGGAGGGTGACAGTCTGAAGTAGCTTTAGCAAAGCAATTTTTCAAACACCCGGTTGATAAAGGACTATCACCCAACCTTGCTGAGAATACTCTTGAATTTTGCTGCTTTTGGGGCGAAGGCGATTGCCTGAAGGTAGTGCCGTCGGCCTCAACTGTCCAACCTGCCTCACGGGCCAAGGCGGCCAGTACATCGTTCATATTAGAACGCTCTGAGAGATGGAAATTACCAAACTGCCGCAATCCGGCCAGCATACGTCTAGTGAAGGCTCGCCTGTTCCGTCTCCGGAGCTTTGTCCTTTCCTTTTCGCTCTCCCTCTCACGTTTTTCCTTGCCGGAAAATGAAAAATTGATTGCATTGTCAGGTCCAGAGGAAGTACTAATGGAGTTCACAGACGCTGCACCTGCCGCAGTTGTTGCAGCTAAACCACTAGTACGCCTGTGCTTAGACGAGCGTAGAGGATCCATGGAGAGATCTGGGAAAGATTTTACAGGAAAACAGACAGCTTGGAGGATAGTGTAAGATTTCACCGAACCAGATGGATAGAACTGGGAAGTTGGGAAGAGGATTAACTGGAAAAACAGACAGCTTGGATAGGGTAAGATTTCACCGAACCAGTACACTGGAAATAGAACTGATTTTCGACACTAGGAAAGGGAGTTTATGATCGCGAGAAGAAGCTGAGTCCGGTGGTGAGGCGGAGACGACCACTAGCGCGGGAAGAGGCGTAAATCGACGGTGAACTTCGAGCAGATCTGCGTCGATTGAATGTCTCAATCGCAAATCTAAAGCCAGATTTGGAATCACCTTGAGTCGGTGAACTTCCCAGGAGAAAAAAGCTTCAAACGGTGGTCGGAGTATGGCGGCGGACGGCGGCGGCAGCAGCGGACGGTTGTCGGAGGCAGCTGACAATGGGTGGATGTCGGAGGAGAGAGAAAAATTTTCAAAAGACGCCTGGGCTTTTGTAATTCGAAATTTGAAAACACCTTGGTTAGAGAGAAGCTGGAGCTTCTCTCACTAACACGTACTTATCCATGAGCCCCTCTAAATGTATGCTTACCTGTATCAAATTAATAGATTGTTTATATATTGCATTGAAATTGGTTTTATTTATCAATAAAATTAAAACAACCAGATGAGTACAGTCCACAAATTGAATTTTCTTGATTTTACATGCTCGCATAAAGACATCTCATTTAGAAGTTAAAAGCATATGCATGAACTACAATTCAAAATAATATTCTTATAACCTAATAAAGATCCATATTTAAGAAAAACAACCTTACTTTATATACGTTAAGGTCAATATTCACCAAGGATTTTCCCTTTATACCTTTTTCAAGCACCATGTCCTATTTAATGGCTAAAGGATACACTAAAAAGAAACTGAGGCCACTCAAGATGGAGAAGGAGAGATATATCACTTCTAGAAACATTATTCTCAGCCAGTACAAAATATTAGTAAGAGGTGATGTTTCTTTTATATCAAGCTTCACAAGATGCATAAGAGAATTAGCAAGATATCTACATTTAATTGCCGACACAGATCATGCCCTTTAGCACAAACAGAACGGTTGATACAGAAAGTAGTTACATTAGTTTATCTACATCCAAGGAGATTAAACTTTAAACCTCACGTGGCTAAGAATGTTGGACTGTGTCTCGTAGTAACAATGTCATTCAACAATAACATATAAGAAAGCGTGATCATCATCTGTCTAAGAAACATATACCAAACAAGCTTTCTCCATAAACCCTTGTGCCTCCCCCCTTTCCCCTTTTTCAAAGAAATAAAAAGAAACTGTAGGTCTTTAGGGAGGTTTCTATTTCTCTCCATTTTTGTTTCTCCTCTTATTTTTTCCCTTTCTTTCCTCCTCACTCCATTGCCTTCTCTCTTCCAGCCATGGGGTTTCCTGCATCGCAGGCCAACGGTCAGTTGTCAATTGAGGGTTGGCTCCCATGGCCATCAACCACACCCTCTTCCTTTACCTCCAACACTCCTTTCCCTAATCTTCCAACATCTGCACCTCCATCTCCACTGCATCCTCCTAAGCCAGCTATCGTCTTTTTCCTGCTGAGAGGGCTATGTCTTCCGGCATAACAATTTTGGCCTTGGTTTTACCCTTGGCCCCTTCCATAAGGGGGTTTGCACAGAGTCATTGATAACTTGTTTCTATCAAAGCCATAGTGTTTCAGTTTCTCGAGTCCGATAAGAATCAATTTTACTAATGTTTAATTTCATTGTTGTAACATTCCTTGAGGTTTGCAAGCTTACCAAGAAGAATGAGATTGTTGATGTCGAATCCGATACGCCAATTCAAGAGATCCGAGATGGTGGCTGACACCCAATGATATGACTTGTATCCATGATGGTTGAGTTCTTATTGGTGTTACTTCCTTGGGTGAGGATATTTTTGTTTGATAAGACTTGATTTCAATCAAGTGTTCATACCACTAATTTGTTATGTATTCCTTTGGGTTTTATTTCTACTGGGATTCTTATGTATCCCTTTCCTATGTCTAGTTTACATTATAATGAAATTCCTCTTTGATAAAAAAAAAAGTGTATTTTAAACGTGAAATTAGTAGGGAATTACATATTGGTAGTATCCCAAACAACTAACTTGCTGTGAAAACCTATACAAATTCAGTTATAAGGTAATTAAGATGAAATATCGCAAGTATTAAGAGTTTCAACAAAGTATAGTAAAACAAATTTAAAGTTGAAATATGAACTGAGCACACCTTGACACGTGAAAGGTGAATAATGTCTCCAACAGACGAAGCAAGAGGAAAATCGTCGATTCGTTGAGCAAATAAATGAACCGGAATCCTGAACTCATACGACTCATCAATTATTTTCAGCTTACAGATACAATCTGAAAAGAAACCATAAATTATGGCCGATCAAAATAAGTTTACAACAATAAACGATCAAGAACGTTGGTAAAAAAGAGAGAGAGAGAGAGAAGAATCATTCCCATTTCCCAAAAAGAATCATCTTCCGCATCTCTACAAGTTTCATGTAAGGATTGTAAACAGTAAGGGAAAAAATGGTTTCATCACAGCCAGTCACAATCATATTTGAACTCAAGCTTCTAATCTCGATATATAGCCGAGCAGGTAAAAGAAAAAAGAGTAAAGAAATGGCGGCACCTACCTGTGCCTCTGGTTCTCTGGGGCGGACTCAGGTCGGCAATGACAGCAATTATGTTAACTTTCTGGTTATTGCAATTAATGGGCCTAATGGCGTCCTTAATCTTATGAAACTTGTAATCACCCATCTCTCCCTCTCTGTCTGCAATTTGTTATGAAGTTTGAACTTTTTTTTCAATAAAAAAACTCCGGCAAGGGAAGAATATAAGGAGAAAGAAGGCTAAATTTCTTTAACTTTCAAAAACTACTCCTAATTTAATCCTTCTAACCTTTTAATTTTATTTTTTTATTTTAATTATATATTAATAAAATAATAAAAATATCATATCACAAAATATTATTAATAAAATAAATTAGAGTGATTAAAACATAAATAATTTAGAAATTGAGTAATTAAACTAAAATCTTTTAAACTTTAATGATCAAAATAGAAATAAAAAAATTAAAATATTAATGATGTAATTTACCCATCAAAATGTCATGCGCAATAGTTTCTATAAATTTAAGGCTTAATTATAAAATAAGTGCCTAAATTATAGCATTTTTTCACGAATAGGTGACTGAACTATTTTTTTGAATGATTTCGGTGTATAATGTTATAAATGTTACCACTTTAGCTGTCCAGACCTTCAATTGTGTTAATTTCCTTCATTAAGTGAAATGTGTCATAATCTGATAGTTTTATATTTTTTATTTAAAATTAAAATTATATATTAATTTTTTTTGAAATGATCTAAAAACTTTAAAAACCTTCATTTCAACCCCTAAACCCACACCAACCTCAAAGCTCCACCCAACCTCATCTCCCTTGGCGACCAAAACTCCTATGAAATTATGATCGATTGACGGCGAATCGATGTTTTATACCCCGTGAACCCTATGATAAAAATTGCGATCGACGCAATTTCGAAGGCCAATCAGCAACAACTATGACGACGTGTGACGAGGAGGATGGTAGGGATTATGTCGATGGTGGTGGTCGTGGGTAGAAAGGGAAGGATGACAAGTTAAGGTTAGGATTTGGGGGTTAGGTGGCTTTTTATAATTTAAGAGAAATTAGGGTTATTTTATAAATATAATAATATTTTAATTTTTAAAAAATAAATTTCAAAATTTCCAGAATGTGACATGTGTGTCATAACCATTTTTTAGGGTGAAACAATTAAATATTGTTTTAAAAACAGTTACGACTTTTATTTTGAAAAATTGGGTGATTTTGGATTAATTTGAATTAAATTGAAAAGAGTCACCATTGGTCTTTGGGTTAGGTAGGTCGAACACCTAAAAACGTCTTTTAAAAATAATTTTAAGAAAAATCATTTTTTAAGACAAAAGTTGGTCTGCATTTACCAAAGATTCGATTAAAACGGGTTCAGGAGTCAGTTACACTTGGGGAAGGATTAGCACCCCTATAGTGCCCAAAATTGGTACTGTTTCGCTTACATGTTGTCGTAATGGTGAAAATCCTGAATCAAATATCAAGTTAAAATAGGATATGTCGTAACCGATTTTCGCCCGGGCACGAAATTATTTACTTGGCTGGAAAATGATGTGAATAAAAGGTTTTAAAATATTTTGGGAGTCGCCATCGGCCTTTTGGGTCAGGTAGGTCGAATACCTAAAAATTATCTTTTAAAAGAGTTTTTAAGAAAACGTCAATTAAAAGATAAACTGGTCTGCATTTTAACCAAAAATTTGTTATTTTTAATAATAAAAAAGGATTCGTGGTCGATTACGTTTGGGGAAGGATTAGCACCCCCACAACGCCCAAAATTGGTACTTATTAATTATAAATTGTCTCTATTATTAGAAATTTAAAAATTCAAAAATATATTTAATTCATAATCATGTTATTTCAAATTTATAATTTTAATTTTAAGAAAATATATTAGTGTCTATATATATTTTTATTTTTATAAATAAGATATTTATTTACTTAGAAATATCAGAAAAGGACTTCTAGGTGCTTTAAGACAGCCCATTTCTTAATATTAAAAAATAAATAAATATTAATAAAACATAAAATATATATATATATAATTTATAAAAATAAAATATTTATTTAAAATAATATATATAATTTATAAAAGTAAAATATTTATTTATTAAAAATATCAGAAAATGAACATCCAGTTGCTTTAAGACTGCCCTTTCTTAATATTAAAAATAAATAAATATTACGCAATTATTATATGGTATTTCATATAAATATTAGTGAATAAAATATAAATAATAACAAACAAATAAATAAAGTTACTAATTTAAACATATTAAAAAATAAATGACAATATAGAAATAGAATAAAATTGTATTAAATAATGACTAAAATAGCATTTAATAATGGCTAAAATAAAAGGAATTAAAAATATAGTATCAACACACTTAATGTTATATTAATAATAAAATACCATGGATAAGTATAAGAAAAGTAAACGAATTAATAAAATAAATAAAAGAGATTTATATTTAATTAATATCTATATAATAAAGTCAAATAATATTAATTTCTATTATGATTAAAAATGGATAGAATGGAAAGTAAATTTAAGATATCAATTATAAATAAATGAAAAGAAAATTAAAGTATGGAAAAAAATAAAGTCAAAGACACAAACATTAAGATTACAACTAATTAAGGAAAATGAAACATTAAAGGCAAATTTATAGTGAATAGCTAATTGACAACGATTTTGAGAAAGTTTTTAAATAACAATAATTGAAATTAAAACAATTAAATTATAAATATATAAAATTCATAGTAAAAAATGATAATTATAAAAATTAGTGATTAATTTATAAAAGATCAAAATTAAGGTACATTATTCGAAATACCATAAAACCTAAATATTATCAGTGTAATTTAACCTATATAATTATATGGGATTAAAATTAAATTTTTTTAAAATTAAAAGGATTAATCATGGTATTTTACCTTAAGCATATAAATATACAGATAATGACTAAAATAGAATAAAATAAAATTCGAATATAATATTAATATGTTCATAAATTGATTTCAGTGGCTAAAATGGAAGTTTTTAAACTTCAGGTGACTGTGGGTGTAGTTTAACTATTTTGAAATTACACCCAGACCCCTCATCAAAACGACGCCGTTTTGATGAGGGTATAAATACCCTAAAAATCGACTCCCTTGAGCCATTTCTTTCATTTTTCCATTTCAGCTTCTCTCTCTAGGAGAGAGAAGCTCTGCCTTCTCTCTAAAACAGAGAGGGAGACCATCGGCCGGCAGCCGTGCTCCGGCTCCATCGACCACCGCCGGCCACCATCAACGGTGGCTGGAAAGCCCCAAAATACCCCCAAAACGAAGCTCTGAACGTCCTAAGGCCCGATCTAAGGTTATTTTAACCTAAAACCCCATAATATATCTTAAATCTATGATTTTTACCTTCGGCGTTTCGGTTCTCCGACGACGTTTGGGGCTCTCCGACGACAGAGTAAGTTCATCTCTTCTCTTCTCTTTTATTTTTTTTTTGGTGGATGTTTCGTTCTGCTCTGTTGGTTGTTTGCTTGCTCTTGGGTTCCTCTATCCCCCGTGAAAAGGGATCAATCCCCCATGAAAAGGATCGATCGCTTTCAAATTCACTTTTAAAATCATTATGCATCAATTACAACACATACACATACACAATTCACATTTCATATCACATTTCTTGTCAATCATATAAAACAATAAAGATTCTTCTATACCAGAGTTCAAACTAAGATAAAAAAAACTAATCTACACCTTCTTTACCCTTGAACATGTTCATCCACAAAGAACGAAAGTCACTCACCTTTACTGACCATAAACCGAAATAACTTCCAAAGACTTAACATCCATTCATCAAAGCATGATGCACCAATTTTTCTCAACTATCAACACATAAAACACCTTGGAAAGCGAAACGACACATCAAGAACACATCAAAAATAAAGCAGAATTTTCTGTTTCCAAAACAGAACGAAAAGACCAAAATTATCGAAAATCTTATCGAAACAATTCTCCGAGCTTCCGATCCAATCAACACTACTCCCCTCAACAAGATCTGATCAAGAACAACTAGCATCAACAACTAAACTCAACTAAAACCTCATAATTAAACTCAATAAATCTTAATCCTCAGATTTCCAAAAAACACCGAAATAAAGCTTATTTTAAAAGAAATCATTATCCAAATCAAATCAGATTGATAAACTAATTTAGTATAATGATAATATCATCAAAACAATTTAATCAACACAAGAAAAACTTGAAAAGTGATCAAGAAAAATAGCACATTAAATACCTCCAAAAATCAAGTTTAATTCACAAACTTATCTTTAAAAGAATTGTTTAATTAAAGTCGTCGATCACATTAGGTCATTAATCATTGAAATGCAAAAGGAACCAAGGAAAAGAGAATTACCTAACTGGAAAAGAGAATTACCTAACTGGAAAAGAAGATGAAGATCAACAATGGCAATATTAAAGAGATCAAGGAAAAGCGAAAAAGAGAAAAGGAGAAGAAACATTATTGATTGAAGATACAAAATCAAGAAGAAACGACAAGCGGACCTTTTCATTTGGAATCAATTCTATTGCGAATCGACTCAACTTATTGAATTTGCACTCGTAGTCATAAATAGTTTGGTTTCCTTGTTTTAGATTGAGGAGTTTCTGTTTCATTTCTCGAATGAACTGATCTCCAATATATTTGTTCTTGAATTACTTTTGAAAGAATTGCCAAGTCATTTCCTCAAGAGGGACATGCATAGTGGAATTCCTCCACCAAACTCGAGCCTATCCTTAGAGTGCTGACACGGATCCTTCCAATTTCTCTGTCTTGTTACAGTGGAATCCATCCATAATAATCTTGACATCATTAAGCAAAAGATTAGCAACAACTAGGCCCTCATCCGATGCTCCCTTAAATTCAGGAGCTCCTAAAATCTTTAAGTCTTTAGTGATTGATACTCGAGGAGCTGAAGCAGTAGGTGGCTGAAAACGCGTAAGGATTGCATCCGAAGTTTGAAAGAAAAGTCCCCTGATCCTGTACAAGCACTCCCTGTTGTGTCGATGCACCACCTTGCTCGGATTGAATAGAAGGGCATTACTTCCACTCTTTATTCCTTCCTGAACCTTCTATTCATTTGCTCGTCTCTAACCTTTTGTCTTAAACATCTAATACAAACACATATCAACTTACCTCAGTAAGGAGCGACATCAGTCATATAAATACCATATCATTAATAATGACATTCTAGTGACATGTATATATTTTTTAACTTAAAAAAGACTAGATTTAGGCCTAGAATCGGATAAAACTACAGCTCTGATACCAATAAATGTAACACACTCTTCCCATGCTTGTCACTGAATATAAGTGAAAGATGTCACATGAAACATCTAAAGTATTCCTTATTCAAAAATCAGTAAAAATTTTGTTTCTTTAAAAATCATTCAATTTAAGATCAATGACCACAAACTATTTAATCGCTTAAAATCAAAATATAATATTTTAACATTCAAATCAAATACATTTTATGGCAGCAACCAAGTAGTTTATAACTATATCATATAATAAATAAAACTGCCTAAAAATAATTTAAAATAAAATTCATTTCTAAATCCAATTAAATCAACCTTACCAAAATGTTCATCGACAAACCATATTTATAACTAGTATAATTACTTACTATATATTAAGATCCATACATATAATATACTACAACCCATATAAGAGTGATAGTCATGTCAAAGTATCATTAACACATATTATATAGATTCCAACTAGAAATATGAAAGAACAACAAAAAGATGCCATACATATACAAGGAAAATGATCCTCGATAGGTGATGTCAAACTAAGCTCCTTAATCTACTTTATTTTCTTTACTCACACGTAAAAATCATCACACTCAAGGTATACACTTAGTGAGGCATTTTCATATTTAAAGTAAATTATATTTATATATAAAATATCATATAAACCATAATATGGAAAATATCATATAGTAATATATGAACATATAAAACAGACTCACCAAAACCATTTTTTCTCATCATATATCCTGAAAATCATCAGTTTTTATATATAACATTTAATATTAAACCATAATATTCGATGAAGTAATTACTTTCAATCGAACATATCAAACCTGCACTTTTTAATTTCATTCAAATCATAGCCCAATGTATAATGAATAAGAATGCGAGTCACATACAAATATACACAATTTTTACTTTTAGTTCCGTATAAAATATACAAAGATACCATCAACACAAACATATCAGTGTACTAGAACATGAATACTACAACATCATTAACACATTCGTGTCATATATTGTATCCTGAGAGTACGAAAGCACCATCAACACATACGTACTATGTACCAATACTCCACCTCATGGCATGCCAATTATACCAAAGACTCTCAATATACTTAGAACGGGCATTTCATCAAAACTATATATTATCCATATATCAAAGATATCTATATCGATAATTATATCAAAATATCATATGATAATGCATTGGGCAATTCATACCCGAAATCATTCAAGTTTCATTTAGCAAATATTATCAAAAACGTATCATAAAATGATTCAAATCATTTTCATTTATAAAACATTCAAGGTTGCCTCATTGCAAGCATTCCTTGTATCATATATAATAGTATAAGGTATGGTAATGCACTCACCTGATATGCCTCATTAGCAAACCTTTTTAACGATAAGCTTTACTCTTGAACTTTTTCTTAACTTTAAACTCACTTCGATCTCAATTTTGGTCACGATTTACATGTTCATCATTAACAAAACACATACATTTCAAAGTACATGTTAGTATCTTACTAACATAGGTGCATAATAGGAAATAAATTCGTAAAAAATTTCTAATTCTTATTTGATGCGAAATCCATTTCATATGATCAATATCAATCATAATACTTCAAATTACAACTTCAAAACCCTCAATATTCAATTCAATGAATAATTCACATAACTATTTCCAATTTCACAATTTAATCATCAAAATGAATTATTTTAGAATTCGTCCTAATATATCCAAACTATTCAAAATGATCCATTGCCATTAAACTTCAAATTCAAATTTTCAACAACTCGTTCAAGCATGATAATCAATTTCTAACCAATTTCCACTTCAAACCCAATATTCCTACGTCTTGCAATTTGGTCCAATAACCCTTACATATTTCTAAATTAGTCCAAACAACATCTAAAGCTTTTAAAACATCCTTTTATCGTATCTAAGCTTGATATAATTTTTCCTAATTATTTCCCTTATGGTCGAATATCAAAGGGTATTTTTGGTATGATCTCCAACTTGATTCAAGTATGAATTCAACTTCCAAACATCATTTCTAAGCATTTACAATCAACATCATATCAAAATCAATTCAACCTTAATTTTCTATAAAAACCCTAGCTTGGTCGAACATTCCTTTAACCATTTGTACTGGTTTTCAATCATCTTTCAAGAATGAAAATGATTCTATAATACCAACTACATCATAATCAAGCCTTAGAACATAGAAACCTAACCTCCCCTTCATCCATCTAATTTAAAAAATTAGGGTTTTAATCATGGAAAGTAAGAAGAAATAGTACCAAATGATAGAGAATTTCATATAGATTAATTTTATATTTCATGCTTTCATCCAAATTCCTAATAAATTGGGGTGAAAATCAAAAAGAAAATATTTCCTTGCCTTGGGAGAAGCTCACGACAATGGAGAAAGATGAAGAGAAAAGTCTTGAAAATTCTATGATAAAAATCTTAAGCCATTTCTCCTTTAATTAATTAAAATATTATTTTAATGTCAAGTGATCATTTTGCCCTTATAATCACATGCTTCATAACTTTCCACATGTCAAATTGTTCATCTAAAGGTAAACAATAAACCAATAAGTTAGTAGTTACCAATTTTGCCCTTGAAAACTTCTAAAATTATAATCTTGTCAATTTTCATCAAACGATTGATATTTAATATGAAAAATCAACTTAAATCCAATAGTACATATTAAATTTTACCATTTTAAGGCATTGAAATAACATTATTAACCTTTCCTTATCATCCTTCAAAATATCTCAATTATTCAACTTGATCTGATTATTCGAATTTTTGTCGAACTTTGTCGCTTTATAACCGTTAATACAAACTTTGTATGAAAAATCCAGGTAACACGAAAATGCCATTCTTTGAGGTAAACTATTCATTTACGGCACTAAAATACATAATTTTTAAGAAATTATAATTTAGTCCCTAAACATTTCCTAAGTTTATATTTTGGCCACTAAAATTTCAGTTTATTCATTTTGATCACTAGCCAAAATTTTGAGGTATTACAAATTATCTAAGCCACTGGTGAAGAATAAAAACCAGTTACATAACTTTTTGCACCGACATAATCTATAATATATATATATATATATTTAATTAACAATTCTAGAGAATATTTTAATTGATAATAATAATAACAATAATAATAAAAATTAATTAATCTAATTTAACATTTGAAAAATACTTTTTGAAAAATAAAAAAATAGAAAAATATTAAAATTAAAAATCCTTTAACAAATTGATTAATTTATGACATATAGACAGAAAATTCTTTTAATATTATGGAAGATTGTGAACATGTATTTATTAAATTGACGTTTAAAAAATAGATTTTCCAATCATATGCATATTAAATCTTCATTTGAAACTAATAATAATTAGTTATACCATACACATGAGTAAATTTTTCATAGTACACAATAACTAATAATTATTACAATATAAATAGAAATATCTAAAAAAGAATAGAGAATTGAGTAATAGTTTTTTTATTAAGCTAAGATGATTACAAAATAATATATGTTTTAAATACTCTCAATCATATGATAATGAACACTCAATCATTTTACTGCAACTGCTGATATTAAAAAACTGTGACATCTAAGAACAACAATGATTCCTTTAACCATAACTATTGATGTAAATTGATTCGTGTAGCACTAAGTAGTAGTTATTCGAAAAGGAGGTATCAAGTCATATTCTAATAAAAATAGTAGGGTACTAAGAAAAATGTTTTGGAAGTCAAAGTTAGATTACAAATTTTTGAATGGCGAAAATATAATTTCATCCTTGTTTTATGTTGAAAGTATTCTTTTAGGCTCAAACAGAAGTCTATTGTTTTGGGGGGGGGGGTCCAAAGGTAATTTTGTAATTATTTTGGGTTTATAACCAGAAAATTAAAGGAACGAAAGGGGAAATATTATGATATTATGTTTTGTTTAACCTTTTTATTGGAATATAAAACAATTTGTAAAAATATATTTTAATAATAAAATCGATGAATATAAAAGAAATGAAATATAAACAGTTATTTTTAAGTAAAATATCAACATGTGTATTGATTGCGTTCAATTTCAACCTACTTCATCATCACCATAACATCCACCATAAAGTTCTACAGGTTACACTAAAAGAAAAATCATACCATAAAATGAAGGCAACTTAATGCTGGATTATTCATACTAACAGCAACTCCTTGAGAAGCAAGATCCCAGATCTTGAGACAAAACACTGCTGTTTCTTGACCAATGTATAATCCATTTCACTCGATATGATCAAAAAATTGTTAATTTAGCCGAACAATCAAGCTAAACTGCTGGAAAATGAGGCTTATATATTCCTTTGGTAATGTACAAAATAGGATACAGTTGCTGCCTTCTTACAAATCATAACTGGAGTGAATTTTTGTGCTTTTTCATGGGGGAAATACTTGCTTTTTACATTTGCAATGCCTTGATTAAGAAAAGAGGTAATTCATTCTTTGGAAAATCATTGCGGATGAAAGGGAGCTTCCATGAGTCCACCTCATTCCATGACTGTGATTGCTGAAACAAGCAACAGGGAACCATATATATAAAAAATCACCCCTTTTATAACAGAACATAACGTGTGTATGGTAAGTGAGCTAACCTGATGACAGGAAACCTGTTGTCTTTTTAGACGTCATAAGGAACCATTAAGCATCATTAAGTTAATGTGTTGGACTAGTATCACCTGGAATACGATCCACTTGTGCCATCGCCTTCGGAGCAGGCTGTGATGCCGCAGCCCCAGGGGGCTGGAACGATTGTGGGATGAAACTACCAGCCGAAGGTACAAAAGGTGAACGTGACATGGACCTTAACCCAAGCATGCTGACTGTAGCTTCTGTTATAGGATCTGCTACTGGCACTAATGAAGGCGGAAACTGTGGTGGGGCGCCGCAGCCGACACCCATTTGCATTCTCATACCCATTCCAACTGCCATGGGAGAATAGCCACCCAAATGTTGAGCATTTATCTGTTGCATTGTCGAAGGCGAGGGGAACATCATCGGTGGCATATAAATCCCATTTCCCATTGACATCAGCTGCTCTAACATCCCATGGTTAGCGCTCTACTTTAACACTAGAATAAATTGTAATGGAAGAACCAGAAAAGGACTACCTGAACTTGAAGCTGAAGGGTCTTTAAATACTCTATTGCCTCATCAAGCATCGAAGCTTTATCCACCCTAGTACAGTTCGGTATGAGCTCTTTCAGTGCACGCATCTTCTTGTTGATTGTATCTCTTCGCTTCTATAGATATGAGCAGGAAACAAACACCCAACAGCTTATCAGATTTCACTTTTGGCAGTGAAGTGTTACGTAAGTTGGTAGTACTTGGTCTACTGATCTTACCCGTTCAGATAAGCTGTGGACTTCTGTTTTTCTCTTTCCTTTAGCACCTTTGCTTCCTCTCGTTCCCTCTGGTTCTTCCATATCTGTATTCTGCATCACATATGGAAATCCTATGAGTTAAAGGAGAAAAGCTATTGAAAGAAGAAGATAATGAGAAATTATACGTACTTTACTGAGATCAGTGTCTTCATATCTCCTCTTCAAAGGGTATGAAGGACAGTTTGAAGCACCACGCGAACACAAAGAAGATGATGCAACCATTTGCTCAGGATTTTCCTTAAAACCTGTATTATCCGGCGCTAAGGTTGAGGATTCATAAACCTCATTAAGTAACTTTGAATTCGGAATTGCTTCGGATTGTTCATCAGGATGTAACACTTTTTGAGGTGACTTCATTTTCTTAGCCATTAAATTCCCTTCGTTTTCCAAGAGATCGCCCCTTGGAGGCAAAGATTTGACATTATTCCCTCGTAAATCCTCATCACCTGCAGCTAGTACTTGACTGCTCGTTGCTCTTGTTGCACCGGTGCTTAAGAACATGGAAAAGTTCACCTTATCTTTTTCCTCATCAAACCTTGATTTTTTCTCCCTTGGTCCCATATCCCAAGTTTCATACCGCTGCTTCATGGACGAACAGGGTACCTGGTCTGCTATGAGTTTAGGCACGTCGCTTTGTTTCAACCTATCGTAACATCTTTTATCGGCTCCCAAAACAGCCCTCGAGAGAACCGATATCGGATCGGCGAACGTAGAATCTGCAACCCCATCCTTTGATCCACTGGTGGTACGAGTTTTCCCTTCGATTAGTTGAATTCCAGACGAAGGTCGAGACAAATAACGTGTCGAGAACGGTGTAGTTATCTTCGACGATAAACCTCGAATGAGAACTTCACCATTTTCCCATACCAGCTCCATGAACTCCGGGTCATGCCTGTATTATTACAAGAACTTCAATACATATATGACAATACTATATATATATAACCGAAGGAAAACAGTACACCATGGAAATGCAAAATAGGTAAAAAAAAATGCTTGAAAAACGTACATGGAAGGTAAATTAGGCAAGTGACCTGTCATCCTCGATGGAGTTTTGTGGCCGACTGTTGCTAGCCTACCTATAACCTACATCCATAATACTCAACACAGATTCTTCCTATTAATCTCCTTTTTCATCTTTCTTTATATTTCTAAAGGAAGAACGATAATGAAGAAAAACGAGAAGGGAAGATATATGTGAATTTGTTTTACTACCCAACCAACGAGGAAACCCCACATGGGCATGCCTAGAAGAGACTCATCCCAGCTAAAAATGCTCCAAAAATGGGCATCAAATCAATCGCCAGGCACAGTCCGTAAAATTATTATACAACACTGATAAGACGGTGAGATTGGGAAGATCCCTGAGTTTGAAAAATGAGGCGTCCACAAAGAACCAAAGCCTGTCTCATCATTAAATAGATTGTTGCGTGGAGATTAGGTATCCACACCGGAGAAAGGTGGCCAGGTTCATTGCCCCACCACCAAAGAGGATTTATTCTTAATAATGATTTTGAGTTTTTAATAAGAAGCTTGACTATTTTGAGACCATTTAAATAATGTTTTATCTAGGCCCTGGGGAAAAACGTTCAATTTGAAAGAACTAGACCATCTATTTCGATCGGTTACTAGACAAAAATACTACTATGGAAGCATCTTTATTCCCCGGGGGAAAAAAGCAGAGGAATCGAAATGGAAGAGAAAAAGATGTTCTTAAATTGTGATTTAAATTATCCATAAATCTATATTTTATTAAATTTTATATTTTACAATATGTGGATCGTGTGTTGAAGCCAAAATCAAAGATTTTATTGATGTTTAAACAATTGAAGAGTAAAAAAATATTCCTATTTTCATTGAAACTCAATTTCGAGTTTATAATAAAACTAACACAAACAAAAAGATGTAATATATAAAAATGTTTTATATTCTAACCTAAATTATAATTGGTAATTAAGGTAGATTTTAGTTTAATTATAGTAGTTAAAGGTTATTTGATATTTAAGTTTATTTAATAAGTAATACTTATTTTTGGAAAGAAGTTGTATGGAGTAAGTCTTATCCTTTAGTATTATGAGAGAGGATTATTTTGGATATGTAATTTTTTGTGCTCTTTGTAATTTTTGGGGTTTATTTTGTAAAGATAAGTTTTGTAGAGATATTGAAAGGGTGATTTGGGATACTCTGGGTTTTGCTATAAATACTGAATTTTAATATGCATGTGATATAATGTATTTGTACTATTTGTGATCTCTACATTTATAGTGGATTATTATTTTTCTCACTGTGGAGGTAGTCAAGTGTTAGGATTTGCGGAAGCTCGAATTGACAACAGAAAAAGTTGCAAGAGGGTGAATTGGCAATAATTTGATTAGGGAGTAAGGAGAGTATAAGATAGGAAATTTGACACAAGGATATATAGTGGTTCGACTTATCAACCAAGTCTACTTCCACTACCTAAGCTCCTCACTTAGGATTTTCTAACAAATTCACTAATTTGTTCTTTCTTTCTAAAGGATCAAGTGATAACATTTACACTCCCTAGTTTTTCACTTGGCTAAACTAGAACCAAACCCCTTTTACAATAAGAAAGATAACGTAAACAAGAAAACCCTTACAAGGTAGGTGTTTACAAATTGAAGCGCACTAAAACACAATATTTACAAGAGAATAGAAAAATAAGAATGAAAAATTCTTCTCTTGTGTTTGATTTCTTGGATAAGTGTTATAACACTTCTTCAAGTGTCTTGAACTTGTATTTATATGTTGAAATGTTGTTGTGGTCGTTTCTAGCCGTTAGAACCGTTTTGGAGCCATTATGGATCAATTTTCGTGCAAAATAAAACTTCCCAGTACAGAGGGTATCGGTAATCCTAAAGGAAGTATCGGTACTACCTTTGTTATTTTTAAATCAACTAGTTGTTACTAGCCATTGGGGCATGATGGTATCTGTTGAGTTTATCGATCGATGAAATTACCAAGAGGGGGGTGAATTGACAATTAAAAATTTGGTGGAAGCTTTTGCGAAAACTGAAAATAATTGCACAACGATTTAGAGTGGTTCGACTTTCTCAACCAAAGTCTATGTCCACTACCTTAGCTATCCACACTAAGGATTTTCCAACAAATTCACTAATTTGTTCTTTCTTTTGAGGACAAAGAGTAACCTTACAACTCCCTCAAGAATTATACCCCAAATTCTTGAGAACACCTCTCCCATAGAGAAATACACAAATTTCACAAACTTATAGAAAAGCCTCACAAGGCAAAATGTTTGCACAATTCTAGAACAAAGGAAGAACACTCAAGAATAATACAATTGAGCACAATAAGTGTTCTTGAAAGCAAAAATTAATATTGAATGAAAATTTGGCTTGAAATGCTCAAACTTAATGTTTGATGCTTTCTCTTTGATTCTCTCTCAATTCTTGTTTCTTGTTGTTTATCAATGGCTCTAAGCTTGTTAAATACTCCTTGGATCACTTCTGAACGTTGGGGATCATTAGTGGAGTCAATAAAGCCGTTAATGTGTGAAAACAATTAAATAAAACAATTGGGAGTGTGTATGCATCGATGCATAGCCAAGGTGCATCGGTACACTAGGTGTAAAATTAAAATATTTCGACCGTTATAAGACTTAGTACATCGGTACACTAGAGGTGCATCAGCAAACTAATTACATTCGATGTTTCAAACAAGCCAGGAGTGCATCGATGCATGGTCTGTGCATTGGTACACAAAATGCATTCGATGTTTCAAAATATTCAAGAGTGCATCGATGCATGGCTTGTGCATCGGTACACAAAATGCATTCGAAATGGGTGTGCATCGATGCATCAATGTAGTGCATCGGTACATCACTTTGTAAATTTGATTTTTGGCCGATTTTGGTTCGAAATACTTTGTGAAAATTGTTTCAAAAATATTTGAAGTATAAAACACAATTTTACACTTTAGTAAGGATTGAAATTGAACTTTGAAAAACTTGGAGTAATATTTTGATGTTCGAATAATTGAATCGAATATACTTTGAAAATGATTTGTAAAATCTTAAAATTCATTTATACTTAATTTGTTATATAGAAACATCAAAATGTTTTCAACAATCTCCCCCTTTTTGATATAACAAAACACTTTGATTAATTTTAAGATTTTCATTTAAAAACATTTTTTTTAAAGAAACACATTTGTAAAATTACTCCCCTTACTATAAGACATCTTCTCCCCCTTTTTGTTAAATAAAAAAGACTCCATAAAACGTTTTTAAAAAAGATTTTGTAAAAACTTAGCCAATTGATTTGAAATAAATATAGCTTAATCTGCTAAGATCAAAATCAAGAGAAAGGTTAGCCATTAGTTTCATAATTCAATATTCATAAACAATGTGAAATGGTAAATTGGTCATATTGCAACTAAAATGTAAATGATGCAAAACTTAATAAACATTAAGCTCAAATTAAAAATTCAAATCAAACCAAGTATATATATATATATAAACATGTAAGTTCAAATATCCAAACATCCATAGCAAATTCAAATATCCAAGATAAAACAATCCAAAAACATCCAAATGTTTTAACAATAGGTTCTAAATCCAAGAAAACTAAAGCAATATAGGTATAGTCATCCAAAGGAGGATCGAGAGGAGGAGTATGAGCACATCTAAATGTTCTTTCATCTCCCGTTGTTGAGCCCCCATAGCAGTTATATGGGATTCAATGGATGCAAACCTTAGATCAAATGACTCCAAAAACGATCGAAAATATGGAGACATTTGATCCTCTTACTGTACCGGCTCATCCTCCGGAACGTGATCGTCGATGTCTTGAAATAGCTCTTGAAGTTCTGGATCAGCGTCATTTGCTGGTTCCGGTGGAGCTCGTGAAGAACTAGCTCACAGTGTTTGCTCAGTGGATCGAACCCATTGACCAGTTTCCTTAACCTTTTTCCATCCCAATTTCTTTAAGAAATGAGATTGATTTGGTTTTGAAGAGGGATGGGAATATCAACCGAAACCTTATGCCCAAGTTTGATAAATAAATTAGAAAGGAGATAGCCGTAAACTATAGTTTCTACATTTTTAGATGAGACAACGTTTACAGTATCTACTAGCTCACCAAAAATAATATGTGGCAAATTTATTTTTTTTCTATGTTGGATACAATGTATCCACCATAAATATATGACCCTAAGAGAGGAGTACCTACCTCCGGATGGTCTAAACCACCAATATATCATCAAATGAAGGAATTGCTCATGATGAGTTCGTAAAGTACTGACACTACCTTTAGATTGATAGGGTGTAGCCACAATGTCTCTTTCATTATCTACACCATCTTTGTCTAAACAAAATACATTAGCGATTGTGTCCGAGTTGATATAAATGGTTTGATCTAAAAGATAAGATCGAATTCCTATAGTTTTGGTTTGACGCACGTTTTGGACACATAACGCATTGGAGTAGAAAATGCGGACTAATTGGTGATAAACAATGTGCTTAATTTGACACAATTTATCAAACTTCCAGGAACATAGAACAAGAAGATATTCGAAGTTCATATCCACCATTGCTTGAATGGAGGGGATACGTTCCTCTCGGATTTTGTATGATTGGAAAGAATTAACGAATCTATGATATAATTCATCTCGAAGACGACCGGGTTGGTTGAAGCAAGAATTAAGAATGGTTAATTCAGGTTCGTTTGGATTTGGATTTTGTGGTGGAGGAGGAATGGGAGGTCGATTTTGACTCGAACAACTTGATGACGACCTAGGGCGTTTAGGATTAGACATGGTTTATGAAATCGAAATAGGATAGGGTAACCTACAAATTTGAAACACATGTATGCAATTTAATCAATCCCAAAACTAAATTGAGTTCGCAATATTCAAGATTCTCTAAATTTAATCCTAATGGGCAAAGTTTTGAAAACTATTTGGAGAACAATGTTTGAAAAAAAAATCATAATACGTATAGTTTTCATAAAAACAATATAGTTGAAACAAAAACATCAAAACTTAAATATAAAACAATGATTTTCGAAATTATAATATATATATATATATATATATATATATATATATATATATATATATATATATATATATATATATTATTTCGAAAATTCAAAAATTCAAAAATCTTTGAAAAAATTATGTGTTTTTTGATAAAAATTGATTGTAAAATTTAGTTTCTAAACACTAAACAATCAATGCTCGATACTTAGTTCAACCTAGAACTAATCAAAACTAGTCCTAAGTTCAAAAATTAATAAAATAGGGGTTTTTTGAAATATTTCCTTGAAAATTTTGGATTTTGTGGGAATTAGATGTTGTTTGCACGGATTTAATGATGTTAGCAGGATCAGTAGTTGAAGAACGAACTAATTCTGACTTGATTCGTTGGTTTTTTTTAGCAATTTTGAGAGTAGAGGGTGAGAGAAAGAGCGATGACAGAGTGTTTGGGAGTTTGAGGTTTTGGCAAATATGAAATATTTAGGGATTAAAAACCAAAAACCCAATGGGTGTATCGATGCACAGTAGAGTGCATCGATGCACATTCAAGGAATGCATCGGTGCATCTTTATGATGTATCGATGCACATTCAAGAGATGCATCGGTACACTATCTAGTGTAGCGATGCACAAAGCAAAAAATGTCTAAAATCCATTTTAAACACTTGAAAATGCTAAATTAATTAGCTCTAGTGGTATTGACAACTCATAGATTGAAAATTAACAATGTTCAATTAATCAGATCTATCCTTAAACATAATTGAACATATAATTAATTTTCTCTAAGAATCATAAACTCCCCCTAACTAATCGCAAAGAATGCAATCAAAAATGTTATTTTTATAAGCATTTTCTAAGTGCTAAAATTATTTTAAACACTAAGTCAGGTAGGTTGGTCAAACCTAATTCTCTCCTAAGTGTCCAAAATCTTTCTTTATCTAAAGGTTTTGTAAAAATATCTGCTAATTGGTGCAAAGTATCAACAAATTCTAGAACTACATCTTCTTTAGTGACATGATCTCTAATGAAATGATGTATAATTTCAATTTGCTTAGTTCTAGAGTGTTGGATGGGATTTTTAGTAAGACAAATAACACTAGTATTGTGACACTTGATAGGTATGGTACATATTTCAATTCCATAATCTAAAAGTTATTGTTTCATCCATAAAACTTGTGCACAACAACTACCGTTTGAAATGTATTCCGCTGCGGTAGTAGATAATGCAACATAATTTTGTTTCTTTGAAAACCAAGAAATCAACATATTTCCTAGGAATTGGCAAGTACCGGAGGTGCTTTTCCTATCTATTTTGCATCCTCCATAATCCGCATTATAGAAGGCATGCAAGCTAAAGCTAGAGTCTCTAGGATACCAAAGTCCTAAACTAGGAGTGTCCTAAAAGTATCTAAAGATTCTCTTAACAACTAGTAAATGGGATTCCTTAGGGCATGATTGAAATCTAGCACATAAGCAAACCCTAAACATAATGTCCAATATACTTATGGCTAGATAAAACAAAGAACCAATCATTGACCTATATGATTTGACATCCATACATTTACCTCCTTCATCTTTATCAAGCTTTGTTGATGAGCTCATTGGAGTGACATGAGGTTTCCCATTTTCCAATCCAAATTTCTTGAGCATATCCTTGACGTATTTTGCTTGATTGATGAAGATGCCATCTTATCTTTGCTTGATTTGGAGTCCCAAGAAAAATGAGAGCTCCCCCATCATGCTCATCTCGAATTCACTTTGCATTAGCTTATAAAATTCTTGGCAAATAACATCATTAGTAGAACCAAATATTATATCATCAACATAATTTTGAACTACTAATAAATCTTTACCTTTATGCTTTAAAAACAATGTAGTGTCAACCTTCCCTTTTGAAAAACCTTTTTTCAAATAAAAAGTTTGACAATCTTTCATACCAAGCTCTAGGAGTTTGCTTTAAACCATAAAGAGCTTTTGTCAATTGAAAAACATGATCTGGAAATTTTGAATCTTCAAAACCTGGAGGTTGTTCCACATACACTTCTTCTTTTATAAAACCATTTAAAAATGCACTTTTAACATCAATTTGATATAATTTAAATTCATGAAAACATGCAAATGCTAATAACATTGTAATTGCTTCCATCCTAGCTACGGGAGCATATGTTTCATCATAGTCTATGCCATCTTCTTGAGTATAGCCTTGAGAAACAAGTCTAGCCTTGTTCCTCACTATATTACCACTTTCATCAAGCTTATTCCTAAATACCCATCTAGTACCTACAGTAGATTTATTACTAGGCCTTTCAACTAATGTCCATACTTTACTTCTCTCAAATTGATTTAACTCTTCTTGCATAGCCATAATCCAATGCTCATCATTTAATGCTTCTTTAATATTCTTAGGCACTATGCATGAGATAAATGCAACATAATTACAAATATTTCTAAGAGAAGATCGAGTTGTTACCCCTTTGGATGAATCACATATTATTTCACCATCATTGACATAGTTGTATTCTCTTGGGTAAGAGACTTCCCTTTCTTCAATGGTTGGATTCTTGAGAACATCGTGAGTTTCCTCATATTTTGTTTCTTCCTTTGATGATGGTTCTCCAACGTCATGTCTAACGTCATTTGCTTTTATAATACCTACATCATCTTTCACACAAGAATCATTCCTCGGAAGGGGATTATCATCGAAAATAACATGTATATACTCTTCTACCACTAAAGTTCTTTTTATTAAATAGCCGATAAGCTTTAGAATTTAAGGAATAACCCATAAAAATTCCTTCGTCACTTTTAGCATCAAATTTGCCAAGATTTTCTTTACCGTTGTTTAAAACAAAACATTTACATCCAAAAGGATGAAAATAACTAATGTTCGGCTTTTTATTTTTGAAAAGTTCATATGGAGTTTTCTTTAAAATTGGCCTAATCATTTCTCGGTTTATAACATAACAAGTGGTATTTGTGGCTTCCGCCCAAAAATATTTTTGGTAAATTATTTTCACAAAGCATGGTTCTAACCATTTCTTCCAAAGTTCGATTTTTCCTCTCAACAACTCCATTTTGTTGAGGGGTTCTTGGAGCTGAAAAATTATGGCTAATACCATTAGAATTACAAAACCCAGTAAATCCAAAATTTTCAAATTCAGTACCATGATCACTCATAACACTAGTTATGGAGTAACCTTTTTCGTTTTGGATTACTTTTGAAAACGTGATGAATTTTTCTAATGCTTCATCTTTAGTACTTAAGAATAGAACCAAGTATATCTAGAATAATCATCTACCAATAAAAACAATATTGTTTTCCACCCAAGCTAACATTCCTAATTAGCCCAAAAAGATCTATATGGATAAATTGTAATACTCTACTAGTTGATACATCATTAATGGACTTAAAGGAAGCTCTTCTATGTTTTACTTTAGCACAAGCATCACCGATTTTATCATTATCAAATTTTAGCTTTGGCAACCCTCTTACTAAATCTCCTTGAATTAGTCTTTGTAGAACACTCATGCTAGTATGTCCTAGTCTCCTATGCCATAACCAACTATCATGTTCATCCTTGGCAACTAGGCATAAATTAGTCATATTTATGGAATCTAAATGCACCATGTAAATGTTTCCTATTCTATGACCAAGAAGCCTAATCCGATTAGATGCAATGTCAATGACTTTACAACCATTAGTTTCAAACATGGCATTGTATCTCTTATCTCATAATTGACTAATACTCAATAGATTATGCTTTAACCCATTCACATATAAAACATTTTTAATTTTTATAGAAGAGGTATTACCTATTGTACATATACCTTCAATGTGACCTTTTGAATTATCACCAAAAGTCACATCTCCTCCATTTTTGACATTAAGCTCGATAAACCGACTTTTATCTCCGGTCATGTGTCTTGAGCATCCACTATCAAGGTACCATGAGTTTGAATTTGTTTCCTGTGCCTTGTAGCAATGCTCCTTTCCCTAAAAACATAGATTAATTTTTTATTTTTGGTACCCAAATTCTATTGGGTACATATTCATTAGTCTCCAAAATTCTAGTCCCCTTAGGTATCCATTTGTGTAGGATATCCTTATCTTTTGTAGTAATGAGTTCTTTAGGAACCCATATACTTCTAACGATTTTTCCATTAGAGGTTATTCAGAGACCTCTATGATTGTAGCTTTTAAAACTTTTTCTAACAAAGTTGGATTTTGAATTCTCTCATTTTTCAAAATGTTTTGTTTCAACTTTATTAAAAGAATCTTTAAGATCATCAATTTTCTTTTGATGATCGTCATTTACTCTTGAAAGTAAGTTATGCAAATCAATATTTTTCTTTTCAAATTCATCTAACTTGATTTGCAATTCCTTGATCTTACTTTCAAGATCATTGTTGGTTTTGGATATGAGATTGTTTTCGTTTTTCAATTTTGAAATATCATTTTTGTATTTTAAAAATAATTTCTCATAATACGAAGCCAACTCAGTATATTCTTCTACTAACTCATCAAAAGAATAATCCTCAAAATTAGATGAGTTAGAGGTTACCTGAGAGCTTTCCCCGATGGCCATCAAGCACAAGTTTGCTACTTGTTGTTCCTCTTCGTCAGAACATTCCTTATCACTCCATGTAGCCACATGAGCCTTGTGCTTCTTCTTGGATTGACCCTTTTTCTTTAATTATGGGCAATCGTATTTGATATGACCCGATTTTTTACACTCATAGCAAATGATAGGGTCTTTCTCCTTTGGTTCATTTTTGAAGCCTTTGGTTTGTTTGAGTTTTCTTCTTCAGTTGGGCTTCATCAATTTTCTGAACCGTTTGGCAAATAATGCCATCTCCTCATCATCGTCATCTTCATCCGAATCACTCTCATCACTTGTGGATTTGAGAGAAACTCCCACATTCTTCTTTTTCTCCATCTCCTTCTTTGTCTCATTAATCTTCTCAAGGTATACCTCATCTTGAAGCATCATTTCATGAGTGAGAAGTGAACCAATTAACTCTTCAAGAGTTAAAGACTTTAAGTTCTTAGCCTCGATGGTTTCCATTTTCTTTGATTGCCAATCTTTTGGAAGAGAGTAAACTAACTTCCTTACAAGCTTCTCGTTTGGAATGATTTCTCCATATGATTTGAGACCATTGACAATCGTTGAAAATCTATCCGTCATAGCTTTGATGTCTTCATCTGGTTTCATCCTGAAATTTTCATAGCTATTAGTTAGGAGACTAATTTTAGATTCTTTTACCTCATCTGTGCCTTCATGAGTGACTTGTAGTTTATCTCATATCTCCTTAGCGGTTGTACAAGATGAAACTCTCCCGTATTCATCTGGTCTAAGAGCACAAAAAATAATATGGATAGCCTTTGAGTTCAGCTGGAACATTCTTGTTTCTCCTTCACTCCACAATCTTGTATGAGTGGAAGGTTTGATGTATCCGACTTCTATGATATTCCATGCTCTCATGTCACTTGCTTGAATGAAGTACATCATCATTTTATTCTTCCAATAAACATAATTAGCTTCATTGAAGAAAGAAGGCTTGTTGACGAGCAATGAATCAAGACCGAAGTCAGAGTTTGAAGCAGAGGCCATCAATGACTTCATTATCGATATAACTCTTCCTGAATCGACTCAAGAGGTGATTAAATCTTCAAATGAGTGAGGCTCTGATACCAATTGTTGAGTTAATCGATCGACGAAATAGCCAAGAGAGTAACCTTACAACTCCCTCAAGAATTATACCCCAAATTCTTAAGAACACCTCTCCCATAGAGAAATACACAAATTTCAAAAACTTATAGAAAAGCCTCACAAGGCAAAATGTTTGCACAATTCTAGAACAAAGAAAGAACACTCAAGAATAATATAATTGAGCACAATAAGTGTTCTTGAAAGCAAAAATGAATATTGAATGAAAATTTGGCTTGAAATGCTCAAACTTGATGTTTGATGTTTTCTCTTTGATTCTCTCTCAATTCTTGTTTCTTGTTGTTTATCAATGGCTCCTAAGCTTGTTAAATACTCCTTGGATCACTTCTGAACGTTGGGGATCATTAGTGGAGTCAATAAAGCCGTTAATGTGTGAAAACAATTAAATAAAACAATTGGGAGTGTGTATGCATCGATGCATAGCCAAGGTGCATCGGTACACTAGGTGTAAAATTAAAATATTTCGACAGTTATAAGACTTAGTACATCGGTACACTAGTGGTGCATCGATACACTAATTACATTTGATGTTTTAAACAAGCCAGAAGTGCATCGATGCATGGTCTATGCATCGGTACACAAAATGCATTTGATGTTTCAAAATATTCAAGAGTGCATCGATGCATGGCTTGTGCATCGGTACACAAAATGCATTCGAAAGGGGTGTGCATCGATGCATCAATGTAGTGCATCGGTACATCACTTTGTAAATTTGATTTTTGGCTCGATTTTGGTTCGAAATACTTTGTGAAAATTGTTTCAAAAATATTTGAAGTATAAAACACAATTTTACACTTTAGTAAGGATTGAAATTGAACTTTGAAAAACTTGGAGTAATATTTTGATGTTCGAATAATTGAATCGAATATACTTTGAAAATGATTTGTAAAATCTTAAAATTCATTTATACTTAATTTGTTATATAGAAACATCAAAATGTTTTCAACAGTATCAATACTATGCATATGGTATCGATACTACTATACAAAGTAGTATTGGTACCCCTTTGGGTATCAATACCGTTTTTGCATTCTGGAATTTGAGCAATGCTGGTAGAATTGATACAATCTAATGAGTATCAATACTTCCCTTACCTTTAGTATCGGTACCATATGAACATTATCGTTACATTTCATGAGGTATTGATACTATAAGAACTGTATCGGTACTTATTGCACGTGAAAATCATTTTGTGCTCAAATCCACTTTTAAGGAATTTCAATTATTTTTGAAAAACTTTGAAAGCTTTGAATAAATTCAATTCAAGTCAAAAAACATTTTTTTGTTCTCCTCCTTTTTGATATAACAAAACATTTGAAAATTGTTTTTTGCAAAAGTCCCCCTTAATAAAACATTTAATGAAAAAGTACCAATTGTTAGGATTTACGGAAGCATGAATTGACAACCGAAATAGATTCAAGGCGGTGAATTGGTAATAAAATGTGTAGGGAGTGAGTAGAGTAAAAGATAGAGAAATTTGGCACAAGGATTTTGTAGAACTATGTTTCGATATAAAAAATTTAAGGCAAAATGTTTTTGGACTTGGATTGAATTTATTCAAAGTTTTTCAAAAGGTTTCAAAAATAATTTAAAGTCCATTAAATTCGGATTTGAGTAAAAATATTAATGGGTACCGATACCCCTATGAATGGGTATCAATACCCCTATGAAGGCTCAAATTACAGAATGCAAAATGGGTAACAATACCGTGCATGGGTATCGATACCATAGTGCAAAGTAGTACTGATACCCCTTAGAGGGGTATCGATACCCACAAGGTTCCAACGGCTAGCAACGGCTAGTTAAATTTGAATTTAACAAAGGTAGTACTGATACCCCTTAGAGGGGTACAGATACCCGGGTACCAATACCCCCTGTTATGGACAGCCTTAAGAAAATAATCAACGCTATATACGATTTCAAACTCATTTCAAGCAATCAAACACAAGAAAAGAGTTTTTCAATCTTATTTCATCTTTCTCTTGTAAATATTTTGTTCTTTTGAGCTTAATTTTTGTAAACGCCTACCTTAGAGAGGCTTTCTTGTTTATATTTCCTTTCATTGTAAAGGGGTTTTGGTTATAGCTGAGCCTATGAAAAACTAGGGAAAGGTTCTAGTTTAGACCGTAAAAACTAACGAGTTTGTAAAGGTTATCTCTTTGTCCTTGAAAAAGAAAGAACAAATTAGTGAATTTGTTGGGAAATCCTTGGTGAGGAGCTAAGGTAGTGGATGTAGACTTGGTTGAGAAGTCGAACCACTATAAATCGTTGTGCAATTTTCTATCTTTCAATCTCTTTACTCCCTAAATACAAGAACCAACTCGACCCTTCTTGGCGAACCCTTTCGGTTGTCGATTCGAGCCTCACTTGGATTTATGCATGCATGAGTTTTTATCTTAAATGATTTTTTATTTTTCATCTCATGTATGTTAAGAAGATATTATGATGAACATTTTAATGTTTTAATGATTTTTCATAATTTTTAGTTCATCATAAAGAATTTTGGTCAAATTTGGTTTTAATGCAAATGATATATCTCTAACAATTGATATCAAATTTTAAATTTTTTGACCTAAATTTAAATGTTTATGCATGTACTTAAAATTGTATAAGATATCTCTTTAACAATTGATATCAAATTTTTTTCAGATGCATAACATTTTTGAAAAGCTTTGTGCATATGCACTTAATTTCAACAATTGATATTGCATAAAGTATTTTAGACTTGGATATATTGAATTTCATGTTCTACTAACATGTTTTTTATTATTTGTTGAAATTCAATTTTGCTTAAGTGTCAAGTTCTTAAAGCTAAATTTTGTTTGAAATGCATTAATTGAGGGAGAGCTTTTGATTTTTCAAATAAATTTTAAATGTTAAATTTATCACTTACTCTCCAATGTTATTTTAGAACTTCAAAGATTGAATTATTTTTGATATAACAAAAAGGGAAGAAGTATGGTTTGAAAAATTCAATTTCTTAATGAAAAAGGGGGAGCTTAACATTTTCATATATTTTCTAACAATGGGTACGATTGGTATCTTTTTAACAATTGGTATCCATTTGTAATCAATTGGTATCTTTTTCATTTAACATTTTATTAAGGGGAAGTTTTGCCAAAAACAAATTTTAAATGTTTTGTTATATCAAAAAGGGGGAGATTGTAGAACTATGTTTCGATATAACAATTTAAGGCAAAATGTTTTTGGACTTGAATTGAATTTATTCAAAGTTTTTCAAAAGGTTTCAAAATAATTCAAAGTCCATTAAATTCGGATTTGAGCAAAAATATTAATGGGTACTGATACCCCTATGAATGAGTATCAATACCCCTTTGAAGGCTCAAATTACAGAATGCAAATGGGTACCGATACTGTGCATGGGTATCGATACCATAGAGCAAAGTAGTACCGATACCCCTTAGAGGGATACTGATACCCACAAGGCTTCAACGGCTATCAATGGCTAGTTAAATTTGAATTTAACAAAGGTAGTACCAATACCCCTTAGATGGGTACCGATACCTGGGTTCCAATACCCCCTGTTATAGACAACCTTGTTTTGCAGAAAAATAATCCCCAAATGGCTCCAAAACATCCCCAACGGCTCCAAAACATCCCCAACGGCTATATACGACTTCAAACTCATTTCAAGATATAAATACAAGCTGAGGACATTTGAAGAAGTAATAGAACAACTATTCAAGCAATCAAACACAAGAGAAGAGTTTTTCAATCTTATTTCAACTTTCTCTTGTAAATATTTTGTTCTTGTGAGCTTAATTTTTGTAAACACCTACCTTAGAGAGGTTTTCTTGTTTACATTTCCTTTCATTGTAAAGGGGTTTTGATTCTAGCTGAGCTCGTGAAAAGCTAGGGAAAAGTTCTAGTTTAGACCGTGAAAAACTAGGGAGTTTGTAAAGGTTATCTCTTTGTCCCTGAAAAAGAAAAAACAAATTAGTGAAATTGTTGGAAAATCCTTGGCGAGGAGCTAAGGTAGTGGATGTAGACTTGGTTGAGAGGTAGAACCACTATAATCGCTGTGTAATTTTCTATTTTTCAATATACTTACCCCCTAAATACAAGAACCGATTCGACCCCTCTTGGTGAACCCTTTCGGTTGTCTTTTCAAGCTTCCGTAAATCCTAACAGATTTATAGTGGTTCGACTTATCAACCAAGTCTACATCCACTATCTTAGCTCCTCATTAAGGATTTTCTAACAAATTCACTAATTTGTTGTTTCTTTTTCAATGATCAAAAGTAACCTTTACAACTCCCTGTCTTTGCACTTGGCTAAGATAGAACCAATCCCCTTTTACAAAAGGTAAAAATAAGTAAACAATATAACCTCTCAATGGTAGGGTGTTTACAAAATTTAGGTCACTAAAATACAAATATTTACAAGAGAGATAAAATAAGACTGGAAAACTCTTCTCTTGTGTTTGATTCCTTTGATAGGTGTTCTAACCCTTCTTCAAGTGTCCTCAACTTATTTATTTGTTGGAATGTTGTTGTGGCCGTTTCTAGCCGCAAGGAGTGTTTGGAGCCATTGCGATTATTTTTTTGCAAAATAAAATTGCCCAGTACAGAGGGTATCGATACTCCTAAAGGGAGTATCATTACTACCTTTTTTTTAAATAAACTAGTCGTTACTAGCCGTTGGGGCATGATGGTATCGATACTACTATACAAAGTAGTATCGGTACCCCTTTGGGTATCGGTACCATTTTTACATTCTGGAATTTGAGCAATGCTGGTAGTATCGATACTACCTAGTGAGTATCGATACTTCCCTTACCTTTGGTATCGGTACCATATGAACAGTATCATTACTGTTCATGAGGTTTCGATACTATAAGAACAATATCAATACTTCTTGTACGTGAAAATCATTTTGTGCTCAAATCCACTTTTAAGGACTTTGAATTATTTTTTAAAAACTTTGAAAGCTTTGAATAAATTCAATTCAAGTCCAAAAACATTTTGCCTTAAATTGTTATATCAAAATATAGTTCAACATCAAGGTTGAAGTAAATTGAACCCTATCTATTGCGCATGTCTTATTTCTAAGTTGGATGTCCTTGCACAATTAGACTTAGATTGTGCATTGAAAGGGTTTGATAAGTCGACATCATCAAATTAAAAAAAGGAAGAAAATGTAAGGATCAAAAGGTCATAACTTAGATATGTTTTCACTTGTAAAACTAAATTTACTGGATGTGTTGAAATAAAATATAACTGCTTCTTTTGTTGACAAAATTGGAGCAATTATGCATGAAGAAAATGTTTCCCAACAAGTTGCACCTAAAGTAGCGACTCTATTCGCACAAGTTGGTATAAGGTTCTTCACTTAAAGACAATTTGAATGCATTTAAGGAGATCGTCTTCGATCTGGAGACCATGGGTGTGAAGTGCGAGTAAGAAGACTTAATATTGATTCTCCTATGTTCACTACCCCTTTGTACTCATCCTTCAAATACACCATCTTGTACTGTGATACATGCACCAAGGTTCTTGATCATGATGGACTAATTTTTTCGTTTGGCCCAATGACTAGAACAAAGTGATAACAATTCAAGGCTTAATTCAATACAACTATGCAATACATTGTAAGCAATGGTCTTCAAGCATTCTTTAAGAATCAAGAATTCCAAGAAGGAAGTCTAACAAGGATGAAACCCAACACATGCCTATGTGCCTACAAAGGCAATTGAGACACAAATTCAGAATTGGGTCTCCTAATTGATCCACATGCTCAAGCCTTAGAAGAGAAGCCTTCAATTAATTTTGAAGTCCATTAGTTCGGTCTCCTAATGTTTTGATGGGTAATAATGCCTTTTTACAAAATTAAAGGGATAAGAACAATCAAATTGAAAATAATTGATGGTGTCCTTAGAACTCTCAATTACGTATGGCATGTACCCTATCAAAAGAGAATGTAATTTCCCTAAGTACCATAGATTCAAAATAATATAAGTACTCTGATGAAAGTGGAATTTTAAAAATTAGCAAATGTTCTCTTGTCAGAATGAAAGAGGAAGAGAAGATTGGTCGAGTATAAGTTCTCCAAGTTCCACAATCGTAGGTTATATTATTGTTGCATCCTCCGCATTTTTAAATAACTTTCGGATATTCTCTGGGCATATGAGTGAGAACGACATGATAGAGTTAAGTAGAATAGGAATTATTGACGATCAAGGAATTTGTAAACTAATTTTTATGAACACTGCATCTTTGGGAAGCAAAAAAGGGTCCAATTCACTAGGGGAATTCATAACATGAAAGACGCTTTAGACTATATAATTTTGATCTTTGAGGTTCATCCAGAGTACTTTTTAAAAGAGGTGCTTGTTATATTGACGAACTTTGATGACTTCTTGAGGAAGGCCAAAGCCTTCTTTCTTAAAAAGAGTGATGCATTCTCCGTGATTGGAAGATAATGATTGAGAAACAAATAGAGAAATAGTTAAAATGTCTCTTCACTAATAATTACGTAGAATTTTGTACTAATTAATTTAACGAGTTATTCCATGAGGAGGGGATCATGAGACACTTCATAGTACATCAAACCCCATAACAAAATTTCATCTTAGAGAGGATGAATAGAATAATAATTGAGAGAGTTTGTTGCATGTTGTCTAATGCTGGTTTACACAAGTCTTTTTGGGCTGAAGATACCTCCACAACGTGTTTGTTAATTAACAAGTCCCCTTCAACTGCCATTGATAAGAGACTTCACACGAGATATGGCTGCGAAATCTTTTGAATTACTCTGATTTAATTTTTTCCCTCCTATGCTCATGTTGATAGAGGAAAGTTAATCCAAGATCCAGAAAGTGTATCTTTTTTGGGTACAAAATTGGTGTTAAAGCAGTATATACAATGGTGTCTGGAAACTAGAAAGATAGTGATTAGAATAGATGTTGCTTTTTATGAGACTGATATGTTACAAGAATCACCCCTTAAAGACAATACCGTAAAGACCAACAGATTGAAACACAACATTAAAGAAGGCGGAGCTTCAGGTTAGTACATGATCTTCAGCGGTGACATCTTTAGAAATTAGACAAACACTCCACCACGAAGTTGTTCGATAAAGACACTCTATTATAACCAGGAGAGGTGTCTCTAAAAGTTAGACAATACCTCTGTTGTGAACTTTTTTAACATATACACCTGTACTACAACCAGAACCACAATATTCTATTGGTCAAAATAGAATCAAAGAGAAATCAAACGTCTACAAATGTATGTCAAGGCCAATCTAGTTACTTATGCATTGCATGTGGTGAATGATATAGATGAAATCCAAGAATCATCAACATACTTGGAGGCAATTTTGCTGAAGACTAAAGCAATTGGATGGTGGTTATGTCATAGGAAATTGAATCTTTTAACTAGAACGATACATGGAACCTAATAAACTTCTTAATAGTAAAAGGATTGTTCATTATAAATGTGTATTTAAGAAGAAAGAATGGACTCCAAAACAGAAGAACCCAAGTATAAAGCAACATTGGTTGCAAGAGGATACAACCAAATTCCAGGAGTAGATTTTTCATATGTATTTTCTCTAATGTTGAAGCATTGTTTGATTAGAGCCTTGCTTGCTTGGTATAGCAACTTTAAATGGTTTTGAGGCAGCTTTAAATGATTTTGAGTTGGAACAATTAGACATGAAAACAACATTCTTGCACGTAGAACTTGAGGAAAACATTCCATACAACAATGAGAAGGTTTTCGGATATCAGAAAAGGAAGGCCATGTTTGTCTGTTGAATAAATCTCTTTATGGCCTAAAGCAATCACCTAGAAAATGGTACAATATATTTGATTCATTTATGACTACCCAAGATTTCAAAGGATGTAGTTTTGATAGTTGTGTGTATTTCAAAAAGGGATAGATGCAATTTTTTTATGTTTCTCCTTCTTTATGTTGATGATATGTTGATAAAAACTAAAGATAAAGGGTAAATAAGAAAAATTAAAGCTTAGATTAGTGAAGAATTTAAGATGAAAGAAACAGGTCCTACAAAGAAGATTCTCAAGATGAAGATCCTTCGAGATAGAAAAGCAAGTAAGTTGTGCCTAAGCCAAAAATGGTATATTAAGAAAATTCTTGGTAGATTTAATATGCAGAGTGCTGAACCAGTTAATACTCCTTTGGAAACCCATTTTATTTCATCAAATTTATCTCCAACATCATATGATGACAATGAGTACATGTCATGATTTTTATACTCTAGTGTAGTTTTTTTTGGAAGATAAAACATATATTCGAGGGAATGTTTTGATTTTATTTGTCATCACACCCTTTGGGTTTCCATGTTGGGATTGTGTTGACTTTATTGTACCCTACCTTTTTATTTAATAAAACAAGCTATTCTATTACTCCCTCCATCCCACTTATATCGTTCATTGTTGACTTTTTTACGTAGTTTTAAGAAGAAAAAAATTTGTGTAAGAATGTGTTGTAAAAAAATTAAAATAAAAATTTTATCTTGAAAAAGATAAATTTTACTTTGTTGGGAAACTAAAAAAGGGTAAAAAATGGAAATGTGGTTAGTAAAAGTTGTTGATTTTTTCAAAGGAACAATTTAAATGGGACAATTTTAAACACAAAATGGACAAATTTAATGGGATAGGAATAAAAAATATTGTTATACTCTCAGAGGATATACAGATATCTATCTTTCTATCCCGTAGAGAAACCTCCGTTAACTAAAGCTTTCAAGGAATCCATATCATCCAAAACAAGTCTTCGGATCAGTCACAATGTATGAACAAGACTTCTAGATAAGACATTTGAACAAACACATGGGATCTACCAGGGAAAAATTCAAGATATGATGATCAAATCTATTTAGCTCGTCAGCCTATGAATAACCATTATTACCATATGCTTGACAATAATAGTCAGGGTCACTATAAATACCTCTCAACCATGACTTAGAGAGAGTCTTCTTATTTCTTTCCAACTCTCATATAAACCATCAACATCTTTCCCTCCTACAGAAAATCGCAACAGTTGTTCTCTCAGATGCGACTCTTTCCCCAAAATAGAAAAGGTGAACCACCAACAGCTAAAAAGATAGACTTGTTCTCATAAAAAATTAGTACATTGAAAACCTAATTCGAAAAAGATAAGTAATGATAAATTACTCGAACCCATTTATAATGAGTTTTAACAAATCCTTATTGACCTTTTTGACATTTTATGATACCTTTGACTACCCCTGTAAGCATTTTCCCCAATAATAATACCAACAAAACCTTTATCCTTACTAATAAGACTCGTATGCACAACCATCACTGGCATTAAGGAGCCCCGCCATCATATTATTTCTATTTTTGATACTCGAATGTATGAAATGCCCAATTCTATAATAACCTAGGAAGGACAAATTGAGCATCTTGGAAATGAAAGTATGGCACACGGAAGGCGGAGAGTCTTGCACAAGAGCATTCATTTCATATGAGCTTGACGTCTCCGTCTCAGTCCCTCGTATGGATAACTACAGGCGTGCACAACCTTCAATCAAGGTAATTTTAGTCCTTATATAAAGGCTGCCAATACCAGGAAGATCAACCTATTTGAGGAGATAATAATTAGTGTCGATTTCACAATTATCACACAGGATTGGATCTTGTATGATACCTTTGACCACCACTACCTTTGACCACCACTACCTTTGACCACCACTGTAAGCATTTTCCCCAACTATAATACCAACAAAATCTTTATCCTTACTAATAAGACTCGTATGCACAACCATCAACCATTGGCATTGAGGAACCCCTCCAACATACTGCCTCTGTTTTGATACTCGAATGTATGAAATACCCAATTCTATGATAACCTATGAAGGACAAATTGAGCATATTGGAAATGAAGCATGGCAAACGGAAGGGGGAGAGTATTGCGCAAGAGCATTCATTTCATATGAGCTTGACGTGTCCATCTCAGACCCTCGTATGGATAACTGCGAGTGTGCACAACCTTCAATCGATGTAATTTTAGTCCTTATATAAAGGGTGCCAACATAAGGAACATCAATCTATTTTAGGGATAATAATTAGTGTCGATTTCACAATTATCACACAAGTTTGGATCTTCCATAAATCAACTAAAGAACTCCTAGCCCAGGTACTAAGAACACCCTTCCTAGATTTTTATGTGGAGTCTCTAATATAATATTGGTAGGAATATCTCAAGAGAAACTGCCAACCATTATCAACCCAAAAACTTAGAAAAACTAATACCTATATGCCTAATAATGGTAGGAATATCTCACGCGAAACTACTAAACCCATCCTCTTAGATAGCATGTAATGCTTGAACAACTAATACATCCAAGAATTAGAATTTTGGAACCTCTATTTTATTGTTAGGTCCTCGGGAATACTCTTATTAACCTTTGCCATGCTACCATGGTGTTGAGTTGCCTCTACTATGCTGCTGTTCTAGAGATGCCCCTCATTTCGGCTAAACATGTTGAACTAACTCTGCTCTGAGTGTTTATAGTCCCTTACTCACCAAAAAAGAAAAGATGCCTCTAAATAGGTAAAAGCCTTTTCCCACTAATTATATAATATTAAGCTACTTCCATACCTACAAACTATGAGTTACCTCTGAAGGAAATTGAGTTCTTTTACCTCATCTTATGACCAAAATTCGTCCGAAGGGTCAAGATGTCTTCGGTTCGAAATTGACATGCCTTTGCCCTAACTTCATTATGACAAATATTCCTCAATTCTATCTGCCATGTATCGTACGCGTTGAGATGCCTCTGCAATAATCACAATGCACCATCGTAGACTAATTAGCCTCTTCTACATGATTGAGAAGTGTTGAGGTACCTCACACTATAGGATTAAGTTATAAAACCGACCAAAAGAGTCTTGACCCTTTACTTAAACGAAGTTTTGAGATGCCCCACCCTGAAACTATTGAGATGCCTCTAGAAACTTGATTGATATAGGAATGCCTCACACTCTTGTTGATACATACCAGAGTTGCTTTTAAAGAGTGTCGAGATGCCTCTGCTATGTTGTCGAGATGACTATACAACGACAAAAGGAATTAGGCTTTTTATATCACCACGATATAGATGTTTCCACCTAATAATCGAATTTCTCTAAGGCTAATGAGATGTTTGTTGTGTGTTTTAAGTGTTACACAAATGGTGCTAGTATACACATCAATAAGTAATAAAGTGATAAGTATTTGAGTATGTCTCCATAGAGATTGGTTGGGCTAATTTGTTCAAGTTATTGCAACTATAAAAATAGAATTTATGAGGTTGGTTCTAAAAAATAAATTGCGTAGTAAAGGAAATCTAAGTAAATGGTTGCCGCAACAATGAAGTTGCCAAGGCAAGTACAAGAGATAAGGTAGAAAAATAATTTATGATACGATGGCAGGTTGTGGGGAATTATGATGAGTTGTCGAGTTGATTGCCGAGGATAGATTATGCGACATTGAGTGCTCGACAGAGTTATTCTTGATGCCTTTCTTACTAAGTTTAGCAGAAGTTTGTGGCATATATTGTATTTGGCAATACAAGTCTACATTAGCTTAAGGAATAATGCCTCTTTTTAGTCGTCAAAATATTCTTCGTTCAGAGAGAAATTAGGCTTCACTACTATCGTATTGAAAAACTGCATTCATCAATTTAATTCCATAAAGTTAAGTATATTGATCCCAATTTAATAAATATGTTAAGCATTCATTCCTAAATAACTTAAAACAAAAATAAACACAACAATCAATGAATGAACATTCAAAATAGTAAAACCATTCGTAAATGAATTCAATTGTTCACAACATCATAAATACCCAAAATCCTAGCCAAACAAGTATAGTTCATGACTGGGCTGAATTCGTTTGAATAAATAACCAGATCATTAAAGTAAAATCAAGGAAAGAGAATGTAAAATTGTAAAAAGTAGATGTAGTCTTCCGAATTTTCAACAAGTGCCCAAGCTTATTCTTTGCGGCGGCTTCAACGATGGCAAAGATGAAAATATGTTTAGGGCTTCTCCTTGTGATTTGCGTCTCAAGCCTTTTAAAAAGAATAACCTCTTTAATTAAAATATTTATGAGGAAATTCCATAATATCTCCTTTTAAAAATAGAATATTTAAATAAACAAATCCATTTATTTTCTCCTTTATCTTCTCTTTTATCTCTAAAATGTCAAATTTATCTTCAGCTTTTTCTCTAAAAAGTAGAGAAGATTTTTAGGTCAAATAAATGAAAATTGGTTGAATTTTTCAGGTAGATCGTATTTTCGTCATCTCTAGTTGTCGACAGTAATCTAAGCGACAATCCTTAGCAATCTACGTGGCAATCTGCTCGACAATTATCCTACAAAGAAAAAAAAAACAAATAGCAGTATTTTCTACCCAAAAATAGCACAAAACATAAGGCAAGGCACATAAAACTGAAATCATCGAATATATGTAAGATAATGTAATATGCAACTCAAAATGACCCAAAGTACATGCAACAATTGTTATAAAGCGATCTAAATATATGACTTTTAACCAGTTATTAATGCCTCCTCTTTGGCTGAATGATTGAAAGACCCGCGCCCTACCTTGCTTTATAGCAGCAATCAGCCAAAAGTCGACAAGCCTTTGCTATCTCCACATAGTACTGATAATTCATGTCGAGATGTTTCCCTGCCCTGGCGACGGAGTGCAAATAGTACTCCCCAAACTGTAACTAGTCTAAAGTAAGTGTTTATCTTCCATGAATAAGATGAAACACCAAGTTGTAGAGTCACCAATCTTTTTATTTGGTGAGATTGATTACCAAAATGTCATATTATTCTAATAAAATTCCTAAGAATAATATTAAAATATACACTCAGGTCTGCTTACCAGAAAATAAGTTTCGGGAGTCGGTTACGTATGGGGAAGGATTAGCACCCCCAAAACATCCAAATTGGTACCAGTATTTATTAATTAGTGTCTTTGCAAAAAAAATGGTAAATTTGTATTTAAAAATAATTTACAAATAGATACATACAAAATAATATTTATATAAGTATTTCTAGTCCTATTATAATATTATATTATAACTATATAAACTAAATTAATATATTATGTATAATAATAATCCTAAAGTAAAAAAATACTAATATTAATTAATGGTACTAATAATTAATGATAAATATTAAAATTAATCAACCTAATTAAAATATTATTAGAATTATTATCTATATGTAATTACCATAAATTATTAATACAAGATTAAAATATAAACTTATTAATATTTAGGGACTAACACTAATTTAACCTAATAAGTGTATATATATAATATGACTAAATTAAAATAATTAAAATGTTAAACCTGAATTAAAATGTGCAAGAACCTGATTTCGGGATCAAAATGAAGGTTTACAAAGCCTGAGGGACTGCGCATGGAATTTAACCATTCTCTAATTACCCGAAGCCCCTCCCCAAAATGACATCGTTTTGGGGAGGGTATAATACCCTAACCGGCCCTTTAAGGGCAAATTCTCTCATTTCTCTCTTTTCCTCTCTCTCTCCTAGACGAGAGAACCTCTCAGTTCTCTCTAATTTCCTCGCCTAAGGAAGATCGGTCCTCGGCCGGCAGCCTTACGCCGCCGTATTCTGCCACCAGCCACCACGCACGTTGTCGAAAACACCAAACTATACTAAAATGATGATCGAGACCCCCTCTACTTGAATCCAACCTTGTTTTCTCCTAAAAGTCCCCCAAACTTAGTGATCTAAGGGAATACCTTCGGCGTTCGAATCTCATCATCATGTGGAAGCCCGGTGGCTGGGTAAGTCCATTCTTCTCTCTTTTCCTTTGCTGGTAGTGGATCGTTGTGGTAGCCTCTCTTTTTCTCTCTTGTTATTGTGTTGGGTTCTCTTTTGCTCTTTTTTTGTTCTTGTTGTGTCTCTGTTTCCTCTATTTGTTTCTTTTCTGTATTTTTGTTTGCAAGGTCGCCTTATATAGGCCTAGAAGATTTAGTGCAATGATAACAAGATCCGGTGAGTCATCGGACCTAGGTGGTGACTCACCCTAGGTAGTGAGCTGCGCGTTCTCATTGATCTTCTGGATCCTTCAAGATAGCTTTGGACAGGCGGTGATCATCGTGGCAGTCTTCGGTTGGAGCATCAAAGGCGGTGGCCGGAATAGGCCCTAGGGTTTTGTTGGTTCGTTTCTAGCCCTTGGATCTCTTTTTGATCTGCGGTAGAGAGCTGACGGAGCTCGCTTGGAGCTGTGGAGGCAGTGAGATGATAACCCTAAGGTTTCTAAAGTTTCTGTTGGCTCGATCTGGACCTTGATATGCGTTGAGATCGAACGGCTGGGATTTGGTGGTGGCTAGAGAAAAATAGAGAAACCCTAACAGTTGGGTTCGCTCATGCTGCTGGGATTGGCCTAAAACTAATTTTAATTTGGGTCTAGGCCTGGATCTTTGCTTCATAACCATTGGGTTAAAATGTAACTGGGCTTGGATCTTCATGTTGTAATCGGGCTTGTGTGCCTTGCTTTGTAACTGAGCCATCATCTTAAATGGGCCTCTATTTGTAATAATAATAAATAATAATTAATATATATAATAATATATATACTAACATAACACTCGAACGAAAACTAGTGTCGACAGTTGCCCCACTTTGCTTGTTTTTGTGTAAACAAGAATAAACAAGATAAAAGACAAAGTTTTCATCGAGTGAACTTCTTGCTTTTTTGGGATATTCGTTCCACTACTCTTTCGTGGGGAGAGAATTCCCATCTGATCATGTTCCTACTTCACTACTCTCTGTGAAGGCTGTGGATGACTTGCAAATGATTTGCTTCACTACTCTTCCGTGAAGGCTGAATTTGCATGACTCATTACTCTTTGACGAAGGCTTCATACTTTGTTGAAAAATCAATTCCACTACTCTTCCATGGAGTTCAGATTCAAGGTTGTATTACTTCTATTCTTCTGTGAAGGTTTCATACTTTGTTGAAAAATCCGTTCCACTACTTTTCCGTGGAGGGCGAATTTTAAACGATTGACTTGATAAGAATCTAATTTCACTACTCTTCCATGAAGATCAGATTGAAAGTTGAATTGCTTCCACTACTCTTCCGTGGAGTTTGATTTGACTTGAAAATTTACAAATGACCCGAAGGCTTTACAAATGTGATAAATAATTTACTGAGTAAGAGACTATTATTTTCAAAAATTTAATTTTCTAGAACATTAAATGAGAAACTTTGAAAATCGCGATCTCATTTTCATGCGAAAATCATATGTAAACATCCTACCCAAAGGTTTGACGGATAGCCCTAAGGACTTATCATCTAGCTCAAAAGACTGACAGATGACCCGAATGATTTAAACATCATGCTAGAAAGACTTACATATTACCCGAAGGATTTACAAATTCATGATAAATAATTTACTGGGTAAGAAACTTCTTACTTTTCAAAAATTTGATTTTCTAGAACATTAAATGAGAAACTTTGAAAATCACTATCTCATTTTCATGCGAAAATCATATGTAAACATCCTACCCAAAGGTTTAACGGATGGCCGTAAGGACTTATCATCTGGCTCGAAAGACTGACAGATGACCCGAAGGATTTAAGCATCATGCTCGAAAGACTAACAGATGACCCGAAGGATTTACAATTATGACCTTGTTGCCCCATTTTCACAATTATGACCTTGTTGCCCCATTTTCAGAAGAACTGTTTCATTTATGGAACTCTTGCCATATTCAAAATTATGACCTTGTTGCCCCATTTTGTCTTCGATAAAACCAACTGTCTTTACATGATCTTGTGTAGAAATCCGATAAAGCTTTCATCTTTTAAAAGAGAATCTATCATCCTTGCAAAATGTAGATATGTATATACCAAATTTAGCAAAAATTAATCAGGATATCAACCATGTCTATTATGATTTGACTCTTGAAACAATTCACAAGAAGGATTTATCCTAATTCATTTCATGTCTCCAGATCTACTCAAATCTCGAACAAGGCTATTCAAACCATATCATGTCTAGATGTTTAACAATAACCCATCGTTCAATCTTAGTTGGCTCCACTAGTTTCTTGTTGTTAAAGTTCCAACGTCCATTCATGGAAAGAAATCTTCATTATTTCTTATTTTTGACCTTGGAATTGGAAGACAAACTTTCATATTGTGTCAACCACATGATTGTAACATTGGTTCAACATCGTAATTAATGGTTCATAAAACATTTGACAACACATTAATCACTTCCTGTGGTTTTTGCCTAGATTTCCCAACCAGGGAACTCTTTGCATGGTGTTCAGAGCTTTTTGCATGACATTATAATGATATTTCAGTAAGAATACAAATGGGACCATATTTTAGGAACATTTGACAACACATTCATCTTTTCCTGTTACTCATGTGGGGATGATGTAATCACATAATGGACAGAACAATGATGTATGATCAACTCTATTATCATTGCTTCACCATTTTCATTCTTCATACCTTTCTGCTTCAGTGGAAATATTTGCTCAAATCGATAATCTTTCCATCGGATGATAAAGGTTCAGAATGCCCCAACATTTTCTTCTTATTGGTGTGAGCCTTCAAAAATGCTCCAACATTTATGTGATCATTCAAGATATCCTACTTGGATCATTTTTTTTCTTCTAAAATGGGCCTTCAAAAAATCCCACATGGATTTTTGACTGAGATGGGCTTTACATACCCCAATATTATTATTTCTGACTGAAATGGGCTTTCATCATGCCCCAACATTCCAAGTTGTAAGGTTCACTCTTAATATCCATTCATGCTTCTCATGAGGTCTAATTTTGATAATGCCCCCTTGTAGGTACATATGTCTCTATTCATGCCAAATTCTTGATCTTGAATGATCTCATTCTAGTGTTACTAAACAATAATGTTGTTAAGTAACTTGAGATATTTTCTTCATGCTAACACAAACTTAAGAAATGATCGATTTTTCTAAAAAAAATGTTTAAGATATGTGCCTCTTCTGAATGAGATAATCATTCTTCTTGATTGGTTGCATAAAGGAATGTTACAAGTCCAATTCCTATTCTTTTGATTTCTCAGGCTTCTTGCTTTCAAGAATGTGAAATGTTTCATCATTCTGGCATCGCTCATTCTTTTTCTCAAATAGGTAGAATAGGCATCAACTTGACTCAGTATTCTTTTCTTATTTGAGACTATCTTCAACTTGACTCAGTATTCTTTTCTTATTTGAGACTATCTTGTTAAAAAATGTTCTTCCTATTTTCTTATCAAAGAATGAAAAATGTTTGTTAAATATTGTCCCTACAGGTTCACAATAGAATCAAATCATAAGCATGACTTCAAAGAATATCAAAAGAATCAATAGCTTTTACTATTTCAGAGTTATAGTTCTTTGACAAGTATCAAGATTGAGAGGTTAGTTTTAGGTTGGTTTCCCTATTTTCTATGGTTACATCTTACTAAAGATGTCACTCTTCTCTCACTGTTTTGTGAACATTATCACATGCCTCTCTTTATTAACTTGGTATTTTTAACTGGATGCATACAAAATGACACAATCTAGCATAACAGTTACTAGAGCTTCTAGAATACCTCCATTTCAATTCTCTTAAATCATTGATTCTATTCAAAGCAGTGTGAAAACATCGGTCTAATAACGAAATTTCTGTGTGCACATGTGTGAAATAGACTATAACATGTATTGGGTTTTATGTCAATTGGGCCTTCTGGATTGGGCTTGAAATTGTAATCAGGCCCCGATTTTGGGCCTTGTATGGTTTTTTATTTAATGATAATAATATATATATAATAATATATTTTATTTAATAATAATAATAATAATATAATGAAAAATTAGTGTCTATAGTTGCCCCTCTTTGCTCATTCTTGTGTTAACAAGAATAGAGCAAAGACGAAAAAGACAATAATTTTCATTCGGCTTCTTTTGAGTAGGATTGAAATATTGGAAACATCATGCACTGAAGGACTTACAGATGACCCGAAGGTTTGAAAACATCAAAAAGCTCTCGAAGGCTTTTTGGAAACATCATGCACTGAAGGACTTACGATGACCCGAAGGCTTTGAAAACATCAAAAAGCTCCCGAATGCTTTTTGGAAACATCATGCACTAAAGGACTTACAGATGACCCGAAGGCTTTGAAAACATCAAAAAGCTCCCGAAGGCTTTTCGGAAACATCATGCACTGAAGGACTTACAGATGACCCAAGGCTTTGAAAACATCGAAAAGCTCCGAATGCTTTTTTTTTTGGAAACATCATGCACTGAAGGACTTACAGATGACCTTAAGGTTTTGAAAACATCAAAAAAGCTCCCGAAGGCTTTTTGGAAACATCATGCACTGAAGGGCTACAGATGACCCGAAGGTTTTGAAATATCAAAAAGCTCCCGAAGGCTTTTTGGAAACATCATGCACTGAAGGACTTACAGATGACCTTAAGGTTTTGAAAACATCAAAAAGCTCCCGAAGGCTTTTTGGAAACATCATGCACTGAAGGACTTACAGATGACCCGAAGGCTTTGAAAACATCAAAAAGCTCCCGAAGGCTTTTTGGAAACATCATGCACTGAAGGACTTACAGATGACCCGAAGGCTTTGAAAACATCAAAAAGCTCCCGAAGGCTTTTTTTTGGAAACATCATGCACTGAAGGACTTACAGATGAGGGAAATAGTTTACTAAGTAAAAAAACTAAGGAAATCGTTTTCTTACTTTTCAACAATTTCATTTTTAGAAAGGATTGAATGAGAAACTATGGAAATCGTTTTCTCATTATTTTTCAAATAACATGTTGATTGGGTAACATGCCCCAATCTCAAAATAATGCTCATTTTTTGTGGATTACGTCCATCTATTCTTCAGATGTTTGTGTGATTCCTGTATTACGGTTTTGAATACCTTCTTCTTGTAAGGTATTTCTTACCATGAATCTTCTTGTTCTTCCGAAGATCTGTAAAATTTCATTTTTGAATGCACTCAGATGTATCAATGTAATGCATTGTCTATTGTGCAAATGATGTTCTTATGAATGCATGAATGCTGATGCAATCTTTATTTGACTTTAAAGTGGTGACTTGGTCTTCCTTCACTTCATCATTTATTGCCAGGATTACCTCTAGATATCAGTGTAGAAACTTATGCTATCAAGCTTGCATTCATGCAGAATCATCTGATCAACTTGTATCTTTGCTGTCTTCTTTGCTTTATAAAAGTCTTAGAAAATGTTTCACTTGTGGAACTCTTGTCGTAGTCAAAATTATGACCCTGATGCCCCATTTTGTCTTGGATAAAACCAACTTTATTTGCTTGGACTTGTGTGTAAATCCCATAAAGCTTTCATCTTTAAAAAGAGAATCTATCATCTTTGAAGAGTGTAGATGTAGATATGCCTGACTCAGCAGGGATTAATTAGGAGAGTAGAGTATGTTCTTATTTAACTCTTGAAACATCACAAGGAAGATTTATTCCAATTCCTTTCATGTCTCCACATATAATCAGATCTCGAATAACCTGTAGTTCAACCTTAGTTGACCCCATTAGTTTCTTGTTTAAAATTTCAACTTTCCTTGGAAAGAAATCTTCATTATATCTCACTTTAATCTTGAAGTTGAAGAAGACAGACTTCATCTTGGATCAATAAATGGAAACCATATGATCGCAACATTGGTTCAGCATCAGAATAACAGGTTCGTAAAACATTTAATAGTGCATTCATCTTTTCCTGTGGTTTCTACTCAGATGTTCGTAAAACATTTGACAACACATTCATTTTTTTGTGGCTTCTGCTCAGATGTTCTCAAACATTGAAGCTCTTTGCCTAGTGTCCAAAGCTTTTGAATGATGTCACAAGACCATTTGAGAAAAAAAACTCAGTGGGGATTCAAGTGTAATGTTGGTATGACCAAAAAGTTGGTCAAATTTACAAGATATGCTGGTGTCGAATTGAATAGGAAATACCAACTGATCTTGATATCATCTCGGGCAAAGACAAGTGTGATACTGATCACATTTTCTTCTATAATGATCTTTGTAGGAAGTAAAAACACATCAACTGTTGGATCAATGTACAGAAAGATATCCGTGGAATTTTTGCAGCTGGGGATGAAATACAAATGATAAAACCAAAATAGATGAAAACTCAGTTCATCTTGGCTAGCAATGATGATCCCAAATAACAACGGGAATAACAGTAATATAAGTGAGAGTCGAGTCTCCCTTTTCAATATCATCAAGGAAGCAAAAACTGATGTGAAAAACAGCTTCATAATCTCAATAGTGTGGTTGAAACTATTTGCTAGGAATCTCAAAGAAATATTTTCAATTATCACCAACACACAGAAGGCCAAATTCAATGCTGAGATCTTAAGGAACTGAACCCCGGATCAAGTAGTCTACCTGGGGATCATCTTTATTCATGCAACCGTAATGTAGTTTATCAAAGAACACACTGCCATGTGACATACGGTTAAGAAGATTAGGTATTTAAAAACATACTTGCTGAGTAAACATTTATTCAACATCATGATCATAACGTAATTGCCTGATGAACGAAGCAATTATGTATAGTCAGCTCGACTATCACTGTTTTACCATTTTCATTCTTCATATCTTTCTGTCTCATTGGAAATATTTGTTCAAGTCAATGATCTTGACACAGGATGATATGGGCCTTCAGCATGCCCCAACATGGGCTAATACAAGCGTGCATAATGCATCGACATTCTTGATTCTGATTGAAATGGGCTTTCAGCATGCCCCAACATTTACTTCTTGTTAATCTGAGCCTTCAAAATGCCCCACATGGATCTGTCTGAAGGAACCTTTAAAATGCCCCAACATTTGCTGATACAGATGCTAAAAGTATGCTCAACATTACTTCTTGTTGAGATGAGTCTCCAAGAATGCCCAAATATTCATATTGTTGTGAGCCTTCAAAATGCCCCAATATTCTATTTCTGGTGGAAATGAGCCCTCAAGATGTCCCACATGAAACATTTCTATCTGAAATGGGCTTTCGAGATGCCCCAATATTCTGCTTCTGATTTACTCTTAATGTTTGTTTGACTGGAACATCATGATCCTCTTGAGGTCTAATTTTGACAATGCACTGTTGTAGGTACTTGTGGATTTATTCGTGCCCCAAATCTGTTTATCTTGAATGCTCTCATTATGGTGTCAATAAACAGCAGTGTTGTCAAGTAACTGGAGGAATTCTCTTCATGTTGTCACAAACTTAAGAAGTACTCAATCATTCTGACGGAAATGTTTGAGATATGTGTCTTCTGAATGAGGTGACTATTTTCTGAATCTAGAGGGATTTAATCAGACAGAGTAGTAAAAATAGCTTGGTAATCCGTTCCAGGCTGACACAGTGGCTTATCATCTTTCAGTGAAGGCCATCTCTTAAATATAATTTTCTGTGGGAGAAAAACCAATTTATGCAAACAGTAATCTGATGCAATACAAGACTACATATACAGTGATACAGGCCCTTCAAAAATCCACACCCATGCAACATGTTGATTCTGATAACAACTCATCTGATTATGAAGCGATCTTTCAAGATGATTTCACATATATTGATAGTTCTTCTGATATCAAGGAAATCCTGAATTCTGATTCTGATGAGGAGAATAAACTGTTATACTTGACAAAAATGGGATTCTCAGAGGCTGAGGCTTCAATAGCCATGGAGATATGTGCTCCATATTCAATCAATTGCAAAGTTGACAGATTTTATATGTGCTGATCCAATGGCTAAGGTTACTGACGCATTTCTTATGGTAGAAGATAGGAAGCCATTATGCAATGATCCCAATTACAAGCAAAGGCGAAACTTGGGCTATGATTTTTGAGAAAGGAATAAGCAAAAGAAGCTTGAAAAGAAACTTCTTAATAAAGACGATCATGCAGTTCATCTTTTAATTCCAATGATTGGTTCTGTAATTTTTACCAAACCAGATCAGATAACTCAAAGAACACTTCCAAAAGATGCTATTGAGCAAATTCATCTTCCAAATTCAATGATTGGTTCTGTTCGACCAGATCAGATAACTCAAAGAACATTTCCAAAAGATGCTATTGAGCACATTATTCTTCCAAATTCAATGATTAGTCTTGTCCAACCAGATCAGATAACTCAAAGAACACTTCCAAAAGATGCTATTGAGCACATTCATCTTCCAAATTCAATGATTGGTTCTATCCAACCAGATCAGATAACTCAAAGAACACTTCCAGAAGATGCTATTGAGCACATTACATTTGTTCCAGTTAATGTTTGGACTAGGATATCACAGTGCTTATTCGATGTAGAGCCAGAATTTGTAGATTCGAAGCATTTCCATGCTACTACACTGAAAAGGGCTATATTCATAATTCTGCCAATTAAGAACAGATTTTCTCTTATTCTGCTTCCTCCATGTGCTGATGCTTTTCCATTGACAAAGAAATGGTGGCTTTCATGGGATCCAAAAATAAAGTTGAACTGTTAATAAACATGTACAGGAAGTGCCATATTGACAGAAAGGATCTGTAAGGCTCTTGAAGCTTATGACAATGAGCTACCTTCGAATGTCCAGAAGTATGTTCTTGATGAGCGCTGAAAATGGAATCTAGTATGGGTTGGAAGGAATAAAGTTGCTCCACTTGAACCTGATGAGGTGGAAATACTTCTATGTTTCCTTAAAAACCATACACAAGGATATGTATAGAGACATGTTTCCCAGTGATATCAATGTCTTGTTTCTTTTTGTTGGAATCAGTGCTGCAAAGATCGCCTTCTATTGTCTTAGTATATCTTTGAAAACAGATGTGCAAGAACTGAATGGTGATCGGTTGGAACAATTGATGAGTAGATTTGGCGGATTCGACCTTGTTGTCGGTAGCATCCCATGTAACAATCTTAATAGAAGAAATAAACATCATCAGGATAAAATAGAAGATTTTTGCTGGTGCATTTTCTTGCAATGACTACCACAATGACTGTCTCTTCTGCTGCTCCAAAATACACACTGTCTTATCCCACTCTTCCCTAACCATGGAAAAGTTTATTTGATGGTAAAACTGGTTATCTCAACTTTTGGAATCCTGTACGGCATACAAATGTAGAATTTGTTCCAATGTCTTATTCTGTGCCATAAGTCCTCAAATTCAAATTCAGCAATCTTCTGAAGGACATAATGGGTATCCTCTTGACAAAGAAAGTGATCGGCATAGAAGAAGTATCAATGATGTATCAAGACTTGAGCCAGCGTCACAGTATAACCAGAGTGCAGGTAGTGACTTGTTCATGGTTATAATGTGATCTTCTAGAGAACATAAATTGATGGTTTGGGAAAATAATCTGTCTGGTGATGCTTATCGCCCTCAGCATGAGATAATCTTTCTTGATGAGTTGATAATAATGTCATAGGGGAGTGTCACAAGTTCAATTATCCAGACTTTCTGGCTTCTTGGACCACTTGCCTTCAAAAATGTGAAGTGCTTCATTATTCTGGCCTCATTCATTCTTTTTCTACTACAGAGGTAAAATAAGCAACAATTGCTTCAAGGACCTTCCTCCTTTGAGACTGTCCTGTTTGAAAATGTTTTTTCCTCCTTTGTTTATTGAAGAATGAAAGACTTTTACTATTGCCCTTCTTAGGTTCACAATAGAATCAGATCATAAACAATGAGTTTAATAAATATCAAATAAATCAACTACACTTTTAAATCATTCAAAAATCATAGTCCTATGGCAAGTGTCAAAATTATTGACTGATTTGAGGTGTGGGTGGATTTTGGTAAAGTATGTTCTTTCAAGTTGGTTCAGTATGTCGTTTTGGCTTACACTAACTTGAAGAAATGGTTGTTATGCCCATCTTGTAGAGATGCTTCTTGTTTCCCTACTCTCAGGAACGTCTTTGGGATGTGCGGTGCTTTATTAAGAGCTTAAGATCGTCTCTTATGTCATTGTTGTACCATTCATTATTCGAGCCACCTTTTTTTTAGGTTTTCAACTCGAATCCTCCTTTGGTTTCAAAATGTTATTAAAAATTTACATCTTGAACCCCCCCTTTATCATTTTTCATATCATGCATTAAATATTTTTTTTTAAAAAACAATTTTTGCAAATAAAAATCAATCTTGGAAGGCGGAATGAATTCTAAAGATATCATCTTTTACTTAGAAATCCATGTATGATTAGAATGGACTTTTCAGGTACGTAACGTAGGCCATGGCTTATGGTTACGAAAGAAAGGGATAAAAAGGCCCAAATAAGTGTTTAAGGGTAATCAAACCAAGGATCAATTCATTCTGATGCCATCAATCTTGCCTTGCTTAACTTGGATATGCTTTGTTGTGGAATTTCCATCATTTGGATCCCTCTAGACTGCCATATTTTGGATTCATTTCCATTTTCTCATATCTCCAGCATTTCTTGCTCTTTTTGTTTGTACTTGATCAACCTTGTAACTTGAGGCTCAATAAGTCACCCATCTTGATTCAATTTTCCTTCTTTTTTTTTCTTTTTTTTTTCTTTCTTTGCTGGATGAGTATAATACTTCAATTGCTTTGAGCACCTCCTTTTCCTTTTGCATTTTGGAGGTTTTCCATTATTCTTGATTGGATTGATCTTCAAGCACTCTGTATTTGACATACTTTGTAGTTCAAAACTTTCATGACTTCATGGAAACTTATCTTCGTAATAAAACTGTATTGACAATCTTTATTCTTGTGAGCCAATATCCTTTACCTTGCCTCCCAATGTAGAAGGTGATCCTTGGTTAGGGTTGAATTAGAAGAAACATTATTCAGGCTCAAATGGGGACAACAAAGGATATATATATATATTAAAGGATAAATGAAACAATGCCGTTCATCATCTCATACACAGAAACCTTTGTAAAAAGAGGTATCCACAGGGGGATGAATATTCAAGATTAACTTTATTTACATAAATAAAAGTAATTAATGCATGATATATTTATTTCAATCAATCACTTTCCCCGTCTTCTTTGAGTATGCCCTAATCACTCGAAATTATCATCAATGAGTTGGTCCATGATGCCTCATCTCGTCTCTTCTTGTAGTAAGATTCACGGATAATTGAAAGTTTGGTTCTTTTGAGGTCTTTTGGTTTATGATGGTTTTGTATTCGAAAAGACAAATGTGTGACTTTTGAAGTCATGTATATGGTGGAATGTAGTATCATCAATCAACTATACCTGAAAAGGTAAACATCTAGAGTAGGTGTAAAACAGGTGGAGACATTTCTTCAGAATCTTTGTAGTGTCAAGATGTAGTTTTGGTAATTGGCATTGGATGGGATATATAATTTTACTACTTGCCAATAGATCTATAACTCTTGAAAAATTAAAAGAATATTTAATCTACTTGATACTCAATAATCTCAAGATTAAAATTTGATTCCTTGCTCATAAGCAACACACATTTATTTATTGCACAAAAAGCGAAGAAAGGAACAAAAAACAAGTTCAAACAAGATGCTGAAAATAGAAAGTACTACAGTGGTAGATAACACTTCCACTTGTTTATTTTATTATGCCTTATTACTCCTATAATGGTATGTAATAGGATCATGATTCTTTTCTTCATTTGCCACCCATTTCTTGATCATTTCTTGTGTCAAAACCCCTTTGTCAACAAGCATCTCAATTTCTTTTAACAGTGGCCTACAATCGCCTGTAGAATGCCCCTTTACCCCCAAGTGGAAATTACAAACACTATCTTGATCATAGCTATGAGCAGAAGGGTTTGATGTCACTTTAGTTGGTCTTGGTGTAATGTACTGACCTTTAACCAAATGAGGGTATAAGTCTGAAATAGAAGTTTGGAACACTTCTAAAGTTTTTCTTGATCGCATGACTTTCTTTGTTCGATCCGAACAGTTACTTGCTCTTTTTCTTTTGCAATTGCGAGGACTCTGGATGCAACATTCATTCACATGATCAGCTTTTGCTTTTTGATCCGTCGAGCTCCTGGATGTGACTTTTGAGTTTTCTTCATTGATTACATTCTCAATTAAATCTCCACTTGTCACAAGATTCTCGAATTCAGTTGTCGGATTTTCCTGCATTAACTCGAAGAAAGGCTCTAGAAGGGAATCACGAAACATACGTGATATCTCTTCTTCTAACATGGGAGGTTGAACTTGTGCTACCACTCCTCTCCATCTTAAGGCATATTCTTGAAATATTTCAATGGTTTTCCTTTTTACTCTTCGAAGATCCATACGTGTTGGAGCTAAGCCTTTAACATACCTATATTGTCCTAAAAATGCATCAGCTAAATCTACCCATTTCTTGATCTGTTCTTGGGTCAACTGATTGTACCAGACTACTGCTGGGTTAACAAGGCTATCATGGAAAGAGTGAATTAACAGGTCATCAGAATTTAAATATCCTCCCATTTTTCTGCAAAACATTCTTAGGTGGATTAGCGGACAACTTGTGCCATCATATTTCTCAAAATCAGGCATTTTGAATTCATGGGGAATAATCAAATCTGGAACCAAGCTAAGCTCTCTTGCTTCAAATTCTTTGTGGTAGGCACTAACATCTTTCATGTTTCTGATTGCTTTCTCTATCCTCTTGACTTTCTCCTCATATTGTGAATAATTAATGAGGCTATTCTTTGGGTTTGAGTGGGATGCCCCAGGGTATGTTTTCTTTCTCGGCTCTTCAATCTGATAGCACAATTTCTCTTTATCAGTTATCTCTTCTTTATTAGATTCCATTCCCTGAATAATTTGATCTGATCCATCTGGTACTAAATCTGATGCTTCTTTCCTTGTATCCCGAGGTAACCCTGTCAATTGTTCTGGCCACTGGTCTTGTAGTCCCTTATAAGATTGCTCCATTGTTTTCATGATGACAGTAAAGTAATATGAATGAATGACCTTGGTTTTACTGTTACAAAACCTTTCATTAATTATTAACATGTTTTTATGATTAAAGTACATGACAATACTTAAATAAAAAATGTGAAAAATGCATAAATAGAAAAATAAGACTGCAAAATGTGCAATTCAAAGATATAAAAAGTAAAAATACAAAATGAAAATGCACAGATACAAAATGTAAATGCATGTATGAAAAGGTGTTACTTAATAGTGATCATCTTAGAACAGATTTCATTGAACACAAAAGCTTCAGTACATCAAACAAAATTTTTTACATGTAGGGGACAACTTTCAGTCCTAATTTCAACAAAACTTTACATATAGGGAATAACTTTCTCATTTTCTTCTTTAAAACTAAGTTAGTTTATCAGCTCATGGGCCATATTGCTTGTATGGACTACAGCTTCTTCCATGACATTCTGGGGTTCTTTCATCTCCTATGTCAATTCTTGGAGTTGATCATTTTCCTTTGTGAGAGAACATTTGTGTTCAAAAAGTTTTTTGACAAGATCTTCATGTATGTTGCAACTCTTTTTCAGTTTGGTGACCCCTGCTATCCACTCTTCTGGGGTGTTTCCTATACCAGCATTTTGAAAGGCTTGACTGACCTTCTGGAAGTCTTCATGTATGGTTTCCATTTTGGTGCACAATTTATTGTTTTCAATCTTCAAATGACGTATTTGAGCTTCAAACCTCAGCAAATCTTCTTCTCTCTGGGTGCCCCTACTGATATTCTTACCTTTGAAGACTTTTGGTATTAATCTATCAGGACCCTTGGTTACCAAACTAGGTCGATCATTTACCATAAATTGTAAGGTTCTATGATCCAAAAGACTTTGGACTTGACGTTTGAAGGCAAGACAATTCTCGATGGTATGTCCTTGAGCTCCGGCATGATATTCACAATGAACATTGATGTCATACCAATTTGGATATGGAAGTTGGAACGGTTTTATGTAATATGGAGCCACTTCTCGTGCTTCAAGTAACTTTTCATACAACTCTTTATATGATAAAGGTATAGCATCAACATGAGAACCACCTTTTGTCTTGGATTGAACCTGAGTTTTAGTCATTGGGAGCAGACCAAACTTTGATGATTTCTGATCACATGATTTCTTCTCATCTCTGAGAGCTTTTACAGTGGTCACCATTTCTTTGGTATTTCCAGACAATTTGTGAATACGAATGATGACTGTCTGTAATTTCTCAAGTTGGTTAGGATCAGAATTCCCTTGCATATCTGAAATTGCAGGATTATCTTTATTAAGCTTTCTCTCTTTCTGTGCAGGAATCTCTTCTCTTTTGGCCAAAACAGATATTCTTTCCATCATCTTGGACATCTGCTCTCTTATCTCACGTATCTCCTTTTGATCTTTAATGGGCATACAATCTTTGGGTGCATAGCTCTCCTCTATCCTTGGAGTTCCCTGAGGATGTCTTTTCTTGGCCGCATCATATTTTGTTTGATCATAGAACTTTTTGTCTATTTATGATTTCTTTCTAATTTGATGAACAGTCTTTTCAGTTAACACCTTTTGTTCATGATCATGCAATGCAAACAAAAGAAAACAATATAAACAAAGTAGAACAAAAATAACATGCATATGAAAATAAGAAAAAAATAAAATGGTTAACTAACTAATTGAAAGAAAAAATTTATTTATCATGGTATATAATAAATCCTAACCTCATGCTTTCTAATTCCATGCTTTGTTTGGAAAAATTAACCTAACTGCATGATTTCTAGTTCGCATGCATTTATTCAGGGAGAAAAAAATAATAATAATAAATTAAATAAATTAAAAGCTATAGCTTATTTCTCCTTTGTGTACACCTATGAACAGAGGTTCAGTACTGTCTTAGATTAGGAGAAGTTCTAAGGTTTTATTATATGCAGAGTTTCAATTCTAGGAGTAAAGGTACTCGAATTCTCCTTGTTAGTGCCCCCTTAGGCTGCCAACCCTCAATCCTAGTCCATTACAGATTTAAGTGGATCGAGTTCAATTCGAGGGGATACATTTCTCTATACCTGACACGGAGAATAAATTCTCACGAAGACATAAAGCATATGAACCCCGAAAGTTACTTGCTAGGTCTGACACGGAGAATAAATTCTCACGAAGACGTCGCTTTCACTCCCACTTAAAAGGGACAAACTCAATTATAGAGCTTTATGTTATGCAATGCAAGTGTTGTGTGTGAGGAGAAATGTTCAAACCTCTAACAGAAAAATAAATAATAAAATAAAATACTTGCAAATAAAATGAAATATTAATAAGAAAATATATAAAAACTATAAAATAATAAGTATATAAAAAATTTGAAAAGAAAGAATTATAAATTAAATATATGAATTTTTAATTTATAATTAATATAGACAATTTAAAAGTTTGACCAGTCCCCAGCGGAGTCGCCAAGCTGTCGTAACCGGTTTTCGTCCGGGCACGAATTTTTAAATACTTGGCAGGAAAGGTGATGTGAATAAATGGTTTAAAAAAAATAATTCGGAGTCACCATCGGCCTTTTGGGTCAGGTAGGTCGACTACCTAAAAATTATCTTTTAAAAGAGTTTTTAAGAAAGCATCAGTTAAAAGATGAACTGATCTGCGTTTTAACCAAAAATTCATTCTTTTTAATAATAAAAAGGGATTCGTGGTCGGTTACGTTTAGGGAAGGATTAGCACCCCTACAACGCCCAAAATTGGTACTTTTTAATTATAAATTGTCTCTATTATTAAAAATTAAAAAAATTCAAAATATATTTAATTTAAATTTATATTATTTCAAAATTAAAAAATATCGGAAAAGAACTTCTAGGTGCCTTAAGACAGCTCTTTTTTTCAATATTAAAAAATAAATAAATGACAAACATTTTTTATGACAAAAATTTATTTTAATATAGTAAGATATTTATTTATTCAAAAATATCAGAAAATGACTTCTAGGTATCTTAAGACAGCTCTCTTCTTTGATATTAATAAATAAAAATATATTAAAATTTTAATATTTTAAATAAAACTAAATTATAATTTTTATAATATTTAATTATTTAAAATACCAGAATAAGACATCCAATTATATTAAGACTGCCCTTTTCTTTGATATCGAAAATAAATAAACACTATTATTTAAAAAATATATATATATATTTATATGACTAAGATAATAATAAAATAATAATTAAAGCAATAATTAAATATAAAAGTAATAACAAAATAATATTGTAATTAAATAATGATCAAAATAAAAGAAATTCAAAAATTATAAAACTAAATATAAAGTATTAAAAATAAAGATAATAATTCGAAATATTATGAAAGATAATGATTAATAGTGTAATTTAACCTAATTAATTAATACGTGATTAAAATAATAATTAATAAACTATGAGGGACTAAATTTGATATTTTCCTAAATATATATAAATACAGTTAATGGTTAAAATATAATAAAATAAAATTTAAACACTAAATTAAAACGATTAAAAGTCAATTTCAGTGACTAAATTGCAAAGTTATAGAACTATAAGGGTTGCAGAAATGGTTTACCCTTTCTTAAATTACACAGATACCCTCCCCAAAACGACGTCGTTTGGGGAGGGTTTTAAATACCCTAAACGCCTGGCCCGAAGGGCCAGGCTTCCTCATTTGCTTCTTTCTCAGCTTCTCTCTAAAACAGAGAGAAGCATTTCTCTGGCTTCTCTCTAGGTTCCCTCGCCGGAGGGAAACCGGCAGCCATAGGCCACCGTATTCCAGTGCCGATCACCGCCGCCGGCCACCGTCACGGTGGCCGGAAAAATCCCAAAATACCCCAAAACGTAGCTCTAAAACCCCTAAAGCCGAACCTAGCCTCAGTTTTCCTTAAAAATCTCCTAATCGGAGTAAATCTAGAAAACAAACCGACGGTTTTACCTCGGTTTTTACACCGTTTTCGGCTATGTTTGGGCTTCTCGAGGGTAAGTCTTTTCCTTTTTTCTCTCTTTGCTTTAGATTTGCTGCTATGGGTGTTGTTTGGCTCGCTGTTGTGGTTTGTTTCTAGTTTCTTTTTTTTTCTTTTTCTTTTTTTTTTCTGTTTCTGTATCTTGGTTGCTCTCCTCTGGTTTTTTGGTTGTTGTCTCCGTTCTTTGCTTGCTGTTTTCTTTTCTTTTGCAGGCGCGATGGATTTTATAGCCATGGAGGTACGCCCTTCAGACCGGTTCCAGTGGGGACTTCTGGTGAGTCACCATAGCTATGGCGGTGACTCACCATAGGGCTCGATGTGGGTATCTTCGTGGCGTTCTGGAGACTTCTTCATGGGAGTCGTGGTAGCAGGGGATCGTCGGCAGCATATGGTTGGGTCACCTGGCAGTGGGAGTGTCGACAGAGGCGGCGGCTGGCCTTCTGGAAGCATCAGAGGCGGCTGGGGCTAGGGTTAGAAAACCCTAGCTGAAACATGTAAACCCTAATTGGGTTTTATGTCAATTGGGCCTTCTGGATTGGGCTTGAAATTGTAATCAGGCCCCGATTTTGGGCCTTGTATGTTTTTTTATTTAATGATAATAATATATATATAATAATATATTTTATTTAATAATAATAATAATAATATAATGAAAAATTAGTGTCTACACTACTTATGCATCGTTTATATCAAAATGCATTATAATTCCTTTAGTCTTTAACTCAACGGTATTTAACTGTTCATTTAACTGGCATAATTAACACCTTTATGCCAAATGCACATCTAGGCTATTAATCTTTTACTCAACGGTATTTAAACCGTTCATCTAACTAGCATAATTGAGACTTTTCTGCCAAATGCACAGCTAGGGCATTAATCTTTTACTCAACGGTATTTAACTGTTCATCTAACTGGCATAATTGACATCTTTCTGCCAAATGCAAAACTAGGCCATTAGCCTTTTACTCAACGGTATTTAATCGTTCATCTAACTTGCATAATTGACACATTTCTACCAAATGCACAATTAGGTCATTAATCTTTTACTCAACGGTATTTAAACCGTTCATCTAACTGGCATAATTGACACTTTTCTGCCAAATGCACAGCTAGGGCATTAATCTTTTACTCAATGGTATTTAACCGTTCATCTAACTGGCATAATTGACATCTTTCTGCCAAATGCAAAACTAGGCCATTAGCCTTTTACTCAACGGTATTTAATCGTTCATATAACTTGCATAATTGACACATTTCTACCAAATACACAATTAGGCCATTAATCTTTTACTCAACGGTATTTAACCGTTCATCTAACTGGCATAATTGACACATTTCTTCTAAATGCACAGCTAGGTCATTAGTCTTTTACTCAACGGTATTTAACCGTTCATCTAACTGGCATAATTGACATATTTCTTCCAAATGCACAGCTAGGCCATTAATATTTTACTAAACGGTATTTAACCGTTCATCTAACTGGCATAATTGACACCTTTCTGCCAAATGCACAACTATGCCATTAATATTTTAATCAACGATATTTAACCGTTCATCTAATTGGCATAATTGACACCTTTATGTCAAATGCACAACTAGGCCATTAATCTTTCACTCAACGGTATTTAATAGTTCATTTAACTGGCATAATTGACACCATTATGTCAAATGCATAGCTAGGCCATTAATCTTTTACTTTAGAATTATTTTTACTCTAATAATTATTCATGATATCACTTAACTCTTTCAATTCATTTTAAATTCTATAGTTTGCACAGATAGTGCCAATAAGGTAATGTACAAACTTATTATAATTTACGTGGGTTGCATACTCACTACCAATACGTAAATTCATATATAATTTCTTAGTTTTTGCAAATAAATAGCCCATACGGAAATTCATAAACTTATTATGAATTTTTTACCTTTTATCACACTTAATTCCATTGTGTAATCATCATACATATATCAATAAATCATAAATCTATAATTACCGTAACATCTACGTACATAATAAATGCACTCACCTAGATTGTCTCGCTATTATATCAAAATGTAAATTTGATTACTAAGGTACTTTGCCTTTGCCTTTGCCTTTGCCTTTGCCTTTGCCTTTTGGTTTGATTGACTCGGTAGCTTGATTTTGATCTACTCAAACATCCAATAAGGAAACATACAATATCAATTGTTAGTATATTTCCTAACAATTATACTTAAACGTTACTCAAGAGTATATATTATTATATTTTCTATAACAATCTTAGCTTATCTTAACATTTCTGACTCAATAGTTGTAACACACATAACCCGTATAATTATACCTATACAGATTATAGATGTCACCCATATTTCTAAAACCATTTCCAATTTTATAAGTGATTTAAAATTTATTTTCTTAAAATGGTAAATGATATTATATAAATATCATATCATATGAATTATTTTTCATTATAACAAATTTAAAACAAAAGATTTTTTTATGAATAGTGAATAGTGAATAGTACCCGTGAACAATGAACATTGTATCGATGTACTACTACAGTGTAGTAACGTGAACAATGTACCGATGCACAAAAACATCGAATTAAAACATTTCTTAGTTCAAGAAAATGAAACATCCTTTCGCAAAAGCTTGGCAAAGGAGAAACAATCATCGAAAAGTTTTTCACAAACCTTCGATAATAACCAACAAGTCCCAAAAACTTCGAACCTCTGAACATTCTTTGGAGGTTTCCACTCCAATATTGCTTAATTTTTTTATACGTTCTGTCGAGACAACATAACCAAGAAAAGAAACTTCTGATAGCCAAAACTCACACTTTGACATTTTGGCATATAACTTTTTATTCTTAAGTATATAAATTACAAAAAGAAGATAAGCATCATGCTCTATCTTTGTATTCGAGTATACCCGAATGTCATCAATACAAACCACCTCAAATTAATCCAAGTAAAATTGAAATACTCGATTTATCAAATCCATGAATACTACCTGAGCATTTGTCAAACCAAACGGCCTTACTACGAACTCGTAGTGTCTGTATAGTTTCCTGAAAACTATCTTTGGAACATCTCCCTCTTTAAAATTTTAACTGGTGATATCCCATTCAAATATCAATTTCAGAAAACATTGCTTCTCCTTTTAAGCTGATAAAACAAGTCATCAATCCTCAAAAGAGGATATTTGTTCTTGATAGTTACTCTATTTAACTATCGATAATTTATGCATAATCGCACATATCCTTTTTTTTTATAAACAACACCGGTTCACCCCAATGTGAACTACTCGGTCTAATGCATTCTCAATCTATCAATTCTTGCAATTGGTTCTTTATTCTCTTAACTCAATCACAATCATTAGATACGAATCCATAGATACATGATTAATGCCTTGATAACCATTAATATTAAATTACGCCTCTCAATCTGGAGGTAACCCATAATAATAAATCTAAAAAGACATATGAAAATTCCCAAGTTATGGAAATTTCATATGATCTTACTTCAGATACTTAAGTATCTCATCTTAGCTACAAAAACTATGCTCCTTTTTACATCATCTTAATCGTAACCATTGATGATATCACGTTAATGATATTTCACTTTTTCATCAATCATTAAATTTTTTAATTTCTCCGTATTTTTTTTAAATTAATCGCTTCTTGCGACTATTAACCCAACCTTAATGCAGAAAAAACCACTCATGATCAAAATGATCTAAACTCATTAATGATAATCCCACCAGATTCATCAATAACATAAGCTCCTGAATCTTTATTGGACATTTATTTATTGTCCGTCTAACACTTGTATCATGACCGTGGCCTATGGGTCTTCATCTATAATATCACTCGATATCAAGCAGAATTGAATATTTCTACTTTAGAATTCCTTATTTCCTTCATAAGGAAACCTGTATAACTTTTCCAGATCCAAAGATAATATTTTCCATACAGTTGAAACATTTTCCATCTCAACTGAAAGTCTAAATGTCAACTTCATTCAATAATAAAACTTGATAAATTTGTAGCAATAACTTCATAGTAGTTAATGCTAAAATCACACTACCAAGAAAATTTACTCATTTTTCTTATCATTACGAACTTGACACTTTTCAAGTTCTTGAGAATCCATCTCAATCTAAACAATAATTCATTGTAACATGAAATGTTAGACAATCCATTTTCGCATATTTACCTTCACAAGGTAACTCTATCCAGTTTTTATGGACTTGATATCTATTCTCCATCCAACTCATAACCATTTGATTCACTAATAACTCAACTAGCTGTAAACTTTTAGCGGACAACTTATTACCGCTTATTCATTTTTTTATTTAAAAACTTTGTTTGAAATTGAAGCATTTCTTCCACAAAATGGAGAAAAATCCCTAACAACATCCACCCTTCTAAGGTGTTTTACATAAGTCATGTCGGTCCCTTTTTTTTCGCTTTCCATCTCAACATTCTTTTCAATAATTTCGACTTTCTTACCTTTCTCTTTAATTTCAACATCTGAACATAGTCAGAATCACCATACATTAGTAAAGAGTAACTTTACTCCTATTAAGCATCATCACAATATATATACAACTATCAATAACTTTTGACATCCTAGTGGCATATATACACTTTTTAACTCAAAACAACCTCGGTTTAGTCCTAGAATCGGCTAAACCTGTAGCTCTGATGCCAATAAATGTAACATCCATAACCCGTATAATTATGCCTATACAGATTATAGATGTCACCTGCACTTCTAAAACCATTTCCAATTTTATAAGTGATTTAAAATTTATTTTCTTAAAATGGTAAATGATATTATATAAATATCATATCAGATGAATTATTTTTCATTATAACAAATTTAAAACAAAAGATTTTTATGAATAGTGAATAGTGAACAATAATAGTGAATAGTACCCCCGTGAACAGTGAACAATGTATCGATGCACTGCTACAGTACGTGAACAGTGTACCGATGCACAAAAACATCGAATTAAAATTGTCTATCGATGCATTGCTATAGTAATTTCCGAAAAATACATATAAAATTCATAAAAAATTAACCTTTCATCACTATAAAATTTACCATTTTGTTTCCAAATTTATTCAACAAAACAAATTGAATATTATTAATTACATGTCACTTTCTATGTCAAATTCCATCATAGGATGTCTTACTGATATTGAAATATACTCCTCGATGCTTGATGTCCCTTTGAACTCTTTATTCCACTATTGACTTTTTACCTACGCGTGAAAATCATCACACGCTAAGTATATACTTAGTGAGGCAATTTAAACTCATCCAATGATTCTAATCTCTTATTTACTTCATTGGCAAGTCAAATTTACTAGTAAACATCAATAAATACTCATACCATAACATATCATTATAAAACCCATTCCTTAAATCTCCCATATTTCATCCATCTTTTAGGTTTACTCCTATTTAATCACTCCTTAAGCTTCTATAATATATTCAATGCTTCAAAAACCAACCAAAAATGGAAGAAGAAAATATCCACAAAAAAACCTCACCTTTTCTATGGGAGTGAGCTTGCTCCACGGGAAAGAAGAAGAAAAGAGAAATAGCTTTTTTGGTTAACCTCATTTGCCCTTTCCCCTTATTTAATACCTTATTAAAGAAAAGAATTTAAAATTCATTTTCCTTTAAAGGACCAAAATGCCCTCTTTATTTATCTATTGATACAATTTAGTCTAACACTATTCCAAATCATTTTCTCATCTTTTACCATTTATTCAAATAAATCTTAAAATTTATATTCTTTTCAATATAGTCCCTAACCTGATATTTGGGGTATTACAATTATATACTTCAAATGCTCCATCCTCAATTTCTCAATCCATCCAATGACGGGGTTTTTGATCTCATCCCCTTTGGCATGTCTTCAGAAAAGCTGAAAAGCCTTAGTCATGTCCATTGGCAAATTAAGGTTAGGGTAAAAAAGTTCTACAACACGCTTATTGAGGGAACCCATTTCTTTTGGTAGCAAAAAAAAAAAAAAAAAAAAAGAAAAAGAAAAAAAGAAAAAGATACCCGATGATAACCCACTAGGGAAACTTGGTCAATTGAGTTGGGGCTACACCTTAGGCACCCCATATATCTTTAAGAAAATTATGTGTTGAGAGATATAACCCTACTTCGGACACAAACATAGGAAAATAGAAACATGCATGAACCCCATCATCTCTATCTTTATAGTAACTCAAATAGTGCACATGAATAAGAACTTGAAATTAAAACTCATAGTTCTCCCACTATAAGCCATGGCACGAGAGAACTCTCATCCACTGGAGAAGACGAATTCGCCTTAACTATTTTCGCCAACTTCTTCACCTCTTCCATAATATTTTTCTTCATCAAATCAAAAAGGAAAGGCAGGCGGAAAAGATAAGAAATCCATAGATGTCACATAGAAAAACGCAGCAGAAGTTCAGCATTAAAGAAAAATGAAATATGGGGATTTTCAGTCTAACCATCCCTTAAATAGCCAAAGAGCATGTGATACACCTTTCATGGCCAGTTTAATCAAGCCTCTTTAATGCATTATTTATAACGTGACATGAGGGCATAATTCTAACCGTTTGAAAAAGCAATCGTTACAGTGGTTTTCAAAAAAATGATCCCATAAATGTATTTAAGATCTTTAAAAGGATGCCTCAGTTCAAGCTATTTTATGGCATTCTCTCAATTAGAGGGAAACTTGTTATACCCACAGAAGATACTTACGGAAACAACCAACTCTTCACCACATATCCATATAGATAGCTTTGTTCACTAGAGTTTTCAAGGGATTCATATCCTCTGGACACAAGTCTCTAGATAGGCCCACATTACTTATCAGGGCAAAATCTAAGGTTTGATGTTTAAATTTGTCTAGCCTATCATTATGTGAATAGTCATTATTATCTTATATCTGACACCTATAATTAGGGTCACTATAAGGGTGCGTTTGGTTCATGGAATGTAATATTACCGGTGGGAATAAAAAATTACCATTGAATAGGATTACTGGGAATGTTGTATTTTGTGTTTGGTTGGTTTAGAAGGAATGTAAGATTACCGTGTTTGGTTAAATGAATAAAAAATTATTGGAATTTATATTTGACCAGATTGTCCTTATTATATATTTGTTTTTTTTAATAAGTTCGAAAAAAAATTATATATTTTCTTTAAAAAATTTAAATTCATAAAATTTATATAAATTTTTTTTACAAAATTGAAAATATAAAAAGGTTTAATGAAAGGGTAAAATTTTATTTTAACCCCTGAACTTCATATAAAATTTTAATTATAGACTTTTTTTTTTGTAAATCTAAAATAATTTAAGGATAAATTTGTAATTTAACATTCGTATAATTTTTATTATTCAATGACAAAAGAATGATATTTTTGGAAAAAAAATAAGGGCATTTCAGTCCAAAATTCCGGTAATCGAACAATACCTAAGGGAAGGGAGGTAATGACATTCCCGGTAATATACCCAAAAAAATCTACTATTGGTAGTAAAACATTATCGAGAATGACATTCCCGGCCAACCAAACGGGGGAATGTGGATTCTATTCCCATGGAAATCCCATATTCACCGAACCAAACAGTCCCTAAATGTCTCTAAGCTAGGACTAAGAAATACTTCTTTCATTCTAACCCTCATCTATACCATCTCTTTCTCTCCTATTATAAAATTATGTTAGTGAGTTGATAAATTGATGGTAACTGACAATCAGCGGTGCCAATAAAGAAGGGGATAGTGAGGAATCACTTTCATTATCTTGAAACCCAAGATGAATGTTCCAAAATATTGTACGAGCCCCATCATGAACCTAAGACACTCACGTGGGTGGTGGAGCCCCGCCCCGCCATGTGGCAACATGTAACCCAATAGACTCAAATTCCTTGCATTGAGAAGAAAAAGTTTGGACCAAAAAAAGCTTGTACTTAACGTGATCAACCATGGTTCACGTGGCCCATGTTTTATTGTCTTTGAAATATTTTCTCTTTAGGATGAATTATTTAAAATTTTCCTATTCCACCCAGTAACTAAACAGGGTGGACGAAGCCAATCCTTGCAAGAGAAACAGACAACGACAGTGCTGAGAAGGGAAGGGAGGGGCTAGGAATGATGATGGTGATAACCGGAGCCCATAACTCAACGGACATTAAATGTCTAAGTCAGGAATTTCGTGCAGCGTCTCTTACAATTGTGTTCAAACTAACAAAGACACCACATTGCTTTTTCTTTTTTGTTACGTCACATTCACACCCAACAGCATATCATGGGGAATGAAAAAGGCGTGGTGGAACATGAAAGAGATGATAGAAGAAAGATCTCATCCTGATCATAGTGTATACGAAGGTACATAAGATTTTATGTTAGAAGAAAAAGAGATTTTTAAAATCTTAAGAGAGATAAATTTATAAAATTTTAAAAAAAATTTAAAAGAAAATATATAGAAAGAATTTATGATAATCTTAAATATTTAGAGAAGTAACGGCCTCAACCACCCTCCCTTGATCTATCCCTAGTGGCCATGGTGGCTTGTGTGAACCATGAAGCAACAACAACAAACCCTGAACAGAAAGTTGAGCGCAAGAAAAACTAATCAAGCATCACATAGACAAATACCAACAATAATCCCGCGAGCGTTTTGCTAATAATATACTGAGAAACCAAGAAATATGGAATACCTTCATTTCTATTTCGTCCAATAACCAGAACGCAAGTTACAGGCCGCTTAAATAATTGAAATGCTCTCTATTCCAGATAAGGTTCCACTAAACAATTTAGTATTATAAAGCATGGTCTATGTCGTAACCGGCTTTCGTCCGGGTACAAAATATTTATTTGGCAGGAAAATTGATATGAATAAATAGTTTTGAAAATAATTTGAGAGTCGCCATCGGCCTTTGGGTCAGATAGGTCGAATACCTAAAAATTATTTTTTTAAAAGAGTTTTAAGAAAACATCAAAAATAAAATGATCTGCGTTTATAACCAAAAATTTGTTCTTTTTAATAATAAAAAGGGATTCGTGATCGGTTACGTTTAGGGAAGGATTAGCACCCCTACAACGCCCAAAATTGGTACTTTTTAATTATAAATTGTCTCTATTATTAAAATTTAAAAATTCAAAATATATTTAATTTATAATCCTATTATTTCAAAATTATATAAAAAAAATATTTAAAAATATCGGAAAAGGACTTCTAGGTGCCTTAAGACAGCTCTTTTCTTTGATATTGATAAATATTAACTTAAATTAAATAATATTTTTTATAATTTTTAATTTTAAAATACCAGAATAGGACATCCAGTTGTATTAAGACTGTCCTTTTCTTCGATATTGAAAAATAAATATTAAAATAATTTATTAAAAATATATAAATAATTATTTATTATATATATTTATAACTATATAATAATAAAAGTATTTAAATATATAAACAAATAAAACAATAAAAATACAATTAGAACGATATATTTAAAAGCAGTAAAATAAATGAAAACATTTAAAATTAGTGACTAAAATATAATAAAATTAAGATTAAAAATCTAATTCATAATTAATCAAAATTATAGGGATTAAACATACTATTTTTTATTTTATTAATTTAATGACTAAAATAAAACTATATAAAATTTGGATATTAGATTAAAATAAATTAAAACATATTATTCAGATTAAAATATTAATTATTAAAATTATAGGAATAAATCTGTTATTTATCCTATATATATTATTTTAATATAAAGGACTAAAACAAATAAAAATGAAATTAAAGAACCGAATTAAAAGGATTATAAACTTGATTTAGTGACTAAAATGTAAAAATTACAAGTTTGAATGGCTTCGGACGGGGTTTACCCTTTATGAAATTACAGAAATACCCTCCCCAAAACGACGTCGTTTGGGAGAGGGTATTAATACCCGAAACCGGCTGGCCCTACGGGCCAGCTTCTCATTTCTTCATTTCTGTTCTCTCTCTAACAGAGAGAATAAATTTCTCTCTGGCTTCTCTCTAGCTTCCCTCATCGGAGGGAAGCCGGTCACCAGACGGCAACCGTCTGCCGCCGTGACCCTCACCGCCGGCCACCGTATTCGGTGGCCGGAAAATTTTATTTTTACATTATTAGGTAGATCGGACCGTCCTAAGGACGGTTCCAGCGTTTTTTTTTTTAAAAAATAGCTCTTGATCGGAGCGAATATAAAGAAATACCTTCGGTTTCCGAAGGTTTTGATGACGTTTGAAAGATCCGGTGACTTCCTCGGTAAGCTTCTTTCCTTTCTTTTTGTTTCTGTTTTGGTTTTTGCTGGTTGGGGAAGTTTGCTCTCTGTTTTCTGTCTCTCTCTGTCTCTGTGTGTCTCTCTGTGGGCCTTTTTTTTTTTGCAGGTTGGGTGATGGCTTTATAGCCATCACCGGCACTCGTCTCAGACCGGTCCGAAGAGCGGATTTCGGTGAGTCACCGAACTATGTGGTGACTCACTGCTAGAGTAGCAACGTGGGTGACTATCTGGGTCTTCTGGAGGCTTCGATGGAGGCGTGGCACTGGCAGCAGAGGCGGCTGGAAGCTGGACCGTTGGCTGAGGCGGCTGGAATTTTCAGAAAACCCTAAAAGGGTTAGGGTTCTCGATCGGGTTGGGTTTGGGCTTCAGGTTTTGTAAATGGGCTTATATTTGGGCTTGTAATATTAAATAATATATAATAATAATAATAATAATTATTATTATTATAATTATAATAATAATAATTATAATAATAATAATAACATTAAAATGAAAAAAATGAATATCTTCAGCTGTCCCTCTTTGCTTATTCTTAATAAGAATAGAGCAAAGACGAAAAGATAATAAGTTTTTTTTCATTTGACTTCACTTGATTAGTATGGAGATGTTGAATAAATTCTTCTTTTTCTTTCAGATGAGTTCTTCTCATTATGAACTTTCCGCTGGGGATGATGTTGACCTCTTTCTTTCTGTGATAGAGTCATTCAAAAGGTTGAATAAGCTCTTCTTATTATGAACTTCTTCTTCTCCTGATGAGTTCTTCTCATTATGAACTTCTCTGGGAAAACTGACCCATCAAGTGATGGATTTGAGCAAAAAGTTGAACAAATTCTTCTCATTATGAACTTCTTCTTCTTTCTTCAGATGAGTTCTTCTCATTATGAACTCGAACTGGAAAAGATAGTCCATCAAGTGATAGATTTGAACAAAAGGTTGAACAAATTCTTCTCGTTATGAACTTCTTCATCTTTCTTCAAGTAATGAGTTCTTTTCATTATGAACTCTACCTGGAAATTTTAATCCATCAAGTGATAGATTTGAGAAAAAGGTTGAACAAATTCTTCTCATTATGAACTTCTTAATCCTTCTTCAGATGAGTTCTTCTCATTATGAACTCGAACTGGAAAAGATAATCCATCAAGTGATAGATTTGAGGAAAAGGTTGAACAAATTCTTCTCATTATGAACTTCTTCATCCTTCTTCAGATGAGTTCTTCTCATTATGAACTTCTCTGGAAAAGCTGACCCATCAAGTGATGGATTTGAGCAAAAAGTTGAACAAATTCTTCTCATTATGAACTTCTTCTTCCTTCTTCAGATGAGTTCTTCTCATTATGAACTTCTCTGGAAAAGCTGATCCATCAAGTGATGAATTTAAATCTTTGCTAAAATCTTTGAAATTCCTGTCAAAATTCAACATGGATGAGAATGAATGAAAATGCACCTATTTTTGCAAATGCCTAAATATGATGCATGACTGTTAAGTTATTTGATTTCAGATTGGTGAACTGAATATTTCTTCAGTTGTAGAAACCCAATAAATCTTTCTTTTTCATATCAGAGAATCTATCATCTTTGACAAATGTAGATATAATGTCACAAAATCTCTTGAGAATAAAACTCAATAGTATAGGCTCCTGAAAAGCTTGCCTGCATGTGACATGTTGATTCTGATAACAACTCATCTGATTATGAAATGACCTTTCAAGATGATTTTACAAATATCGATAGTTCTTTTAATACCGTGAAATCTTGAATTCTGATTCTGATGAGGAGAATAAACTGTTATACTTGACAAAAATGGGATTCTCAGAGGCTGAAACTTCAATAACCATGGAGAGATGTGGTTCAGATTCATCAATTGCAAAATTGAAAAATTTTATATGTACTGCTCAAATGGCTAAGGTTACTGACACATTTCTTCCGGTAAAAGATGGGAAGCCATTATGCGATGATCCCCATTACAAGAAAAGGTGAAATTCGGGCTATGATTTTTGGGAAAGGAATAAACAGAAGAAGCTTGAAAAGAAGCTTCTTAATGAAGACGATCATGCAGTTCATCTTTTAATTCCAATGATTGGTTCTGTAGTTCCTACCAAACCAGATCAGATAACTCAAAGAACACTTCCAGAAGATGCTATTGAGTCTCCTTATTTCTACTATGAGGAAATTCATCTTTCAAATTTAATGATTGGTTCTGTGGTTTCATATCAAACCAGATCAGATAACTCAAAGAACACTTCCAGAAGATGCTATTGAGTCTCCTTATTTCTACTATGAGCAAATTCATCTTTCAAATTTAATGATTGGTTCTGTGGTTTCATATCAAACCAGATCAGATAACTTAAAGAACACTTCCAAAAGATGCTATTAAGTCTCCTTATTTCTACTATGAGCAAATTCATCTTTCAAATTTAATGATTGGTTTTACCAAACCAGATCAGATAACTCAAAGAACACTTCCAGAAGATGCTATTAGCACATTTATCTTTCAAATTCAATGATTGGTTTTACCAAACCAGATCAGATAACTCAAAGAACACTTCCAGAATATGCTATTGGAACATTTATCTTTCAAATTCAATGATTGGTTTTACCAAACCAGATCAGATAACTCAAAGAACACTTCCAGAAGATGCTATGAGCACATGGCATTTGTTCCAGTTAATGTTTGGACTGGGAGTACTTATTCGATGTAAAGCCAGAATTTGTAGATTCGAAGCATTTTCATGCTACTACACTGAAAAGGGCTATATTCATAATTCTGCCAATTAAGAACAGATTTTCTCTTATTCTGCTTCCTCCATGTGCTGATGCTTTTCCATTGACAAAGAAATGATGGCCTTCATGGGATCCAAGAACAAAGTTGAACTGTTTATAAACATGTATAGGAAGTGCCAAATTGACAGAAAGGATCTGTAAGGCTCTTGAAGCTTATGACAATGAGCCACCTTCGAGTGTCCAGAAGTATGTTCTTGATGAGTGCTGAAAATGGAATCTAGTATGGGTTGGAAGGAATAAAGTTGCTCCACTTGAACCTGATGAGGTGGAAATGCTTCTAGGTTTCCTTAAAAACCATACACAAGGATCTGTATAGAGACATGTTTCCCAGTGATATCAATGTCTTGTTTCTTTTTGCTGGAATCAGTGCTGCAAAGATCGCCTTCTACTGTCTTAGTATATCTTTGAAAAACAGATGTGCAAGAACTGAATGGTGATCGGTTGGAGCAATTGATGAGTAGATTTGGCGGATTCGACCTTGTTGTCGGTAGCATCCCGTGTAACAATCTTGATGTTCATGGCTTTAAGATGGTGATGATTTGCTTACTTTATATTCCATGCTTTTAAAAGGTATTAACATAAAGTGATATTCAGAAATCTTTAATTTATTTCAAAATTATGTTAATTCAATAAAAGAGTAAATTGAATTTTCGAAAATAAATTGAATCTCAAATAAATTGAACTTGAAATAGATAGAATTGTATTCAAAGTTATGGCAAGCATAAGAATGATAAAAATTCAAATGTCTTAACAAATTATTAGCATAAGTATTTCTAAATTAATCAAGTTGACACAATTTAGAGAAATGATGTAAGCTTTTGTCTGGAAGATCTCAAATGTTGTCGAAATGCTTGTAGATGTGAAGTTTCTTCCAAACTGTCAAAATCTTAAGAGGGTTCAATTGCCAGATGCCTAATATCAACCTACATTTGAGCCACCTTTTCAGGTTTTCAACTCAAATCCTTCCTTTGGTTACAAGATGCCCTTTGCGGGTTTTCACCTTGACCCCCCCTTTTTCTTCTTTTTTCTCTTTTTTTTTCTTTTTTCTCTTTTTTTCTTTTCTTTTTTCTTTTCTTTCTTTTTTCTTTTTTTCTTCAAACAAAATATTTCTTGACAGAATCCGAGTTTATTGGATTTCTCAGAATTTTTCCATCCATTTCTGCCAAGATCAATGCTCCTCCGGAAAAGGCCTTTTTTATAACGTATGGCCCTTCCCAATTAGGCATCCATTTCCCACGGAAATCTTTATATATAGGCAAGATCTTTTTTAGTACTAGATTACCCTCTTGGAATTTTCTTGGATGTACTTTTTTGTCATGAGACTTCATCATCCGTTTTTGATACATCTGTCCATGGCAAATAGCTTTCAATCTTTTCTCCTCAATAAGGTTCAATTGATCAAATCTAGCTTGGATCCATTCAGATTCATCCAATTTTATTTCTCTCAATATTTGAAGCGATGGAATCTCAACTTCAATTGGTAAGACTGCTTCCATCCCATAGACTAAAGAAAAAGGCGTTGCCCCAGTATATGTTCGAACAGTAGTTCGGTATGCGTATAGAGCAAAAGGTAACTTCTCGTGCCAATCTTTGTAAGTTTCAGTGGTCTTTGTAATGATTCTCTTGATGTTCTTGTTTGCTGCTTCAACTGCCCCATTCATCTTTGGACGATATGCCACTGAGTTTGCATGTTTGATCTTAAACTGTGCACAAAGTTCGGTCATCATTTTGTTGTTCAGGTTCAGAGCATTATCTGTAATGATCCTTTCTGGTAGACCATATCGGCAAACTATCTCTTTCTTTATGAATTTGCAGACTGTGGACCTCTTAATATTGGCATATGAAACAGCTTCAACCCATTTGGTAAAATAATCAATTGCCACAAGGATGAAACAATGTCCATTCGATGCTTTCGGTGTGATTGCTCCAATGACATCTATTCCCCACATAGAAAATGGCCAGGGTGCTGTCATTACATGTAAAGGAGATGGGGGTACATGAATCTTGTCGGCATATATCTGGCATTTATGACATTTCCTTGCATAATCAATGCAATCTGTGTGCATGGTAGCCCAATAATATCCATATCTCATTATTTTTCTGGCCATGGAAAGATCATTTGCATGTGTTCCACATATTCCACTGTGTATTTCTTCAATGACGTTTCGAGCTTCGCTGGTATTTAAACATCTCAATAGCATTTGATCATTGCTTCTTCTATACATAATCTCGCCATCAAGAAAATATCTAGCAGCCATTCTTCTCAAGGTTCTTTTATCAATTTCTGATGCATTTGGTGGATAACTTTGATTTTTGATATATTGCAGAATATCATGATACCATGGTTTACCATCTACCTCTTCTTCCACACTATAACAATGTGCAGGAATTTCATATACTTGCATTTTGATTGGCATCATATCAACTTTTTTTGGTTGCCTGAAACATAGCAGCTAATGTAGCCAAAGCATCTGCCATTTGATTTTCTTATCGAGGGAGATAATTGAAGGTAACTCTCTCAAATTCTTTCACTAATTCGAGGGTAAAATTTCAGTATTCCAACAATTTGGGATCTTTTGTTTCCCATTCTCCTCGCAATTGATACACCACTAACGATGAATCTCCATATATTTTGAGACATTTGATTTTTCTTTCTATAGCTGCTTTCAATCCCATGACACAAGCTTCATATTCTGCCATGTTATTGGTGAAAAAGAACTCCAGTCTACTTGTAAAGGGATAATAAACATTTTCTGGAGAAATTAACACTGCCCCGATTCCTCGTCCCAAAGCATTGGATGCTCCGTCAAAGTAAAGCTTCCAAGATGCAGATGTGTCATTTGTTCTGACTTTTTCATTCATGAATATACATAACAAATCTTCATCAGGAAAATTGAAACTCAAAGGCTGATAATCATTTGATACACGACTGGCCAGAAAATCAGCTATTACACTTCCTTTTATTGCTTTTTGGTTGACATATACAATATCAAACTCAGATAATAACATCTGCCATCTAGCCATTCTGCCTGTCAAAGCTGGTGATTCCATTAAGAATTTCAAAGGATCAAGTTTGGATATCAAGTATGGTATAACATATATTGTCTGAGTCTTCGAGTAGTCCACACCAAAGCACAACATAATTTTTTGTATTGGTGGATATCGAATTTCACAATCGGTAATTTTCTTGCTCAGATAATAAATAGCCTTTTCTTTTCTTCTAGATTCATCATGCTGTCCTAGTACACATCCCATCAAATTTTCGAAGACCGTCAAGTAGAGAATTAATGGTCTATCAGGCATTGGTGATACTAAAATTGGGGCATTGGATAAATATTTCTTAATAATATCCAAAGTTTCTTGACATTCTTCATTCCAGACTTCAGGATTGTTCTTTCGAAGTAATTTGAACACTGGATCACATTTGTTAGTTAATTGAGAAATGAACCGAGATATATTTTAATCTTCCCAAAAAGCCTCGAACTTCTTTTTTGTATTGGGTGGTGGAAGATCTTGAATTGCTTTTACTTTATCTGGATCAATCTCGATTCCTTTTTTGCTGACCATAAATCCAAAAGTTTCCGGAAGTTACCCCAAAAGTGCATTTGGCAGGGTTGAGCTTTAATTGATATTTCCTCAATCTCTGGAAAAGCTTTCTCAAATTTTGAATATGTTCTTCTTCAGTTCGGGATTTGGTAATCATGTCATCCACGTATACTTCAATCTCTTTGTGCATCATGTCATGAAACAAAGTTACCATGGCTCTTTGATACGTTGCCCCTGCATTTTTCAATCCAAATGGCATCACTTTATAACAGAATGTGCCCCACATGGTTACAAATGTTGTTTTTTCCATGTCTTCAGGATTCATTTTTATCTGATTATATCCTGAAAAGCCATCCATAAATGAAAACCATGCGTGCCCTGCAGTATTGTCCACCAATGTGTCTATGTGGGGTAATGGAAAGCTATCTTTCGGACTAGCTTTGTTGAGATCTCTGTAATCCACACACATTCGAACTTTCCCATTTTTCTTTGGTACGGGAACAATGTTGGCTACCCATTCTGGGTATTTAGATGCCTGTAGGAAACCTGCATTGATCTGTTTTATTACTTCTTCTTTGATTTGCAACAACATTTCTGGCTTCATTCGTCTGAGCTTTTGTTGGACCGGTTTATATTCTGGATTGATTGGAAGCTTGTGTATCACTATATCTGTTCTTAGACCAGGCATATCTTGATAAGACAAGGCAAAGATATCTTTGAACTCTTGAAGGAGATTTATCAATTCTTGTTTTATCTGGATTGTCAGAGTAGTACCAATTTTCACCTCTTTTATTTCTTCATCTGTTCCCAAATTCACAGTCTCAATCTCTTCTTTGTGGGGTAGAATTTGTTTGTCTTCTTTTTCTACCAATCTTAATAGTTCAGTAGGAACATCACATTCCAGTTCATCCTCACACCCATTGATTTCTTCCAGACATATAGGTTGCTCTAAATTTATCTCTTGATTAAATTTAGGAATAAACATGCTATTAACATGGTGACACCTGCAAATTTAAGTCGGACATATTTCCGAAAGAATATAGTAAATTTATGAAATAAATAAATGTAAAAATGTAAGAAAATGTAAAGAATGATTGCCATCTGAAAATTTTAAAGAAAATTTCTTATATTTAACATAATTTCCTTTACAAGATAACAAAAAGTTTTCATATTTTTGAGCTAAACATAAAGATTAGTTCTGAATATTACTCTGAGTTAATATTAAAAACTATAGGAAGATCTTCAGTGGTCCAATTGTTGAGTGTTTCTCCAGGAAAACATGGGTGAATCCTATCCAAGTATTTGCCAGTCTTGTTGTCATTCATGATCATGTTGATAAATAATCCATTCATAGCTTCTTCAACTATGTCTTGATCTTTCGTCAACTTTTCTTCTTTAAAGGCTTCAGCCAATTGTTGTTCTATATTAATTGTTCCCCCTGATCTGAATGTGGTCTTCAACTGTGGGAAAAACATGTGTTCCCAAAGGATTTCTTTCCCTTTCGACCTTGCCTTTCTGTCTTCACATCTTCTTTTCATCTCTTTGTTCTTTTACTGAAAATTGGGCTTAAATCCAAGCCCAAAACGATCTTTCTTCATCTTTATACTGACAGGAACTGAAATCCCTTGAAGATTCTTTCCTAAACCTTTCCCAGCTTTAGCTCCGATGCCTAAAGTTTGTCGTACCGTCATCTTGGTGCAATCAGATAATCTGGGATATGGAATTTTGCTTCCTTCTGCAATAAAGGTTGCATTGACAAATTCAAGAGCTCGAAAAGAGCATTCAAGAGCATCATCATTGGTTTCGATATATGGAACATCACTTGTTACAGACGCAATGATTTCTTCTTCAGCTCCTACGCATATTAGTTGTCCATCAACAACAAATTTCAATTTCTGATGTAATGAAGGAACGGCTCCTGCTGAATGAATCCATGGCCTCCCTAATAAACAATTATATGTAGGGTGGATGTCCATCACCACAAAGTCAATACTGTACACGATTGGTCCAATTAACAACGGTATTTCCATTTTCCCAAGCACTTCTTTTTGAGTACCATCAAATGCTCGCACTACATTCTGATAACTCTTCATGTGTGATTGATCCACAGACATTCTTTGAAGTGTGACTAGAGGCATCAAGTTGAGAGCGGATCCATTGTCAATCAATACTCCTGGCAACACATGACCATGACAATGTGTCGTGATGTTCAAAGCTTTTACTGACCCCATTCCGCCTTCTGGTATTTCATCATCCGTGAACGTTATGTAATTGTCAGCGGCTATATGTCCCATAATTCTGTCAAGTTTATTGAGGGATATATCTTCAGGGATAAATGTTTGATTGAGAATTTTCATCAAAGCATTTCTATGTGCTTCTGAATTCATCAATAGATCAAGAATATAAATTCTCGCTTGTTGTTTGTGTAGTTGTTCAACTACACTATACTCACTATGTTTTAGGAATTTCAAAAATTCTTGAGCTTGTTTTTCTGTCATAGGCTCATTGAATGCTGGAGGGGATTCATCATCAAATACCTTCTGAGGTATTGCCATGGCTTTTCCTTTTGCTTTCACTTGTTCTGAAGCATTGGATGTTTCGGGAGAGTAACATCTCCCACTTCTTGTAAAGAAACCGACTTCGCTTACTGCTTCAGACGTCGATGTTGTATCCAAACTCTGTATTTTCTCTTCTGTTTTTTCTAGAGAAACAGATCCTCCTACCATTGAAACTTTGGTAGTATAATTCCAAGGTACCCGGCGGGTATCTTTGTATGGAAATGGTAGAGGAGTGGTGATAACTACTTTCGGCTTTATTGGTGCAGGAATCGCCGTAGATGATTTCACATTAATGATCACAGGATCATTTATTCTTGATTAGGTTTAGAATCCTCTGATGAGCAAACATCATCTTCTTTTTTCCCTGGTTCTTCTTCAAAGAATTCTATTTCTCTGTTGTTCATCAATTTTTGCACCAAATCCCTAAACTCAGGACATAGTTGAATTTTATGCCCATTCTCCTGATGATATTCACAATAATTCTTGCCTTCATTCTGCTTTGGCCTGAATTGTTGTGGAATTATACCGGCTAAAGAGAGTTGTTGGAATACCCAAACAAAAGGAGATTTAATTTCAGAAATGTCAGTTTTGCTTTCTTTCTGTTCTCTTCTTGAATTGCATTCACGTTTTATCTCCATGATTGGCAATGGATGATTTGATGCAGATGGTGTATTGAATTCCAACTTTCCAGTGTTGATCAAATTTTTAACCACCCTTTTGAATGCCAAACAGTTTTCAATAGAATGACCCGTAATTCCTTCATGGTAAACACAGTGTGCCTTTGTATCATACCAAGGAGGGAATGGTGGTTGCATGGGAACTAAATGATAGGGCCGTATGACATCTGCTTTTAACAGCGAATCATAGATCTCCGCATATGGTACTGGTAAAGGTGTAAAAGACAACCTTTCATTTTCCTTTCGAGATCCTCTGGATTCTATTCGATTAGTGTTTGTTTCCTCTTTCTTAACCCTTGGCTGGGTTATTGTAACACTTTTCGATGAATCCTTGTTGTAAGAATTTGCATTGTTGACTTCATTCTCTTTTTTTCGGTACATAGGTCTTTTGGAACTAGACCCCTCATTTGATTCAATTTTGCCACTTTTCAAGACATTTTCAATGAGTTCTCCAGAAATGACCAAATCTGCAAAATTTCTGGTTGCATTCCCCATTAGATGATTTAAATAAGGAGCTTTCAATGTATGAACAAATATTACTGTGGCCTCTTTTTCTGACAAAGGTGGTTGAACTTGGGCTGCCATCTCTGGGCATACTGTCTGAATGTTTCATTATTCTTTTTCTCCAAATTTTGGAGAGTCCATCTATCAGGAACCATGTCTGTTACGTGGTGATACTGCTCTAAAAATGCTTTAGCCAAATCTTTCCAGGATCTAATGTTGGCTTTGATCAATTGAGTATACCATTTTAAAGCCGGTCCTGTCAAACTATCCTGAAAGCAGTGAATTAACAATTTCTCGTCTTTCAAATATCCTGCCATTCTGCGACAAAACATAGTAATGTGGGATGAAGGGCATGTAGTACCGTCATATTTATCAAATTCGGGAGCTTTGAACTTGATGGGGAGGATTAAGTCTGGAACCAAACTCAACTCACTAGCGTCAAACCCATAGAATGATTCAGTTATTTCCACGGATTTCATTCGTTCTTCTAAGCTCTTGATCTGTCTGGTCAAATCTTCATTTACTTTTTGTTTCTCATTCAGCTCATTCAAATATGGGATTAAATGCTCAGTATTAAAATCCCCTATTTTCACATCTGATATAAGCGGATTTTTTCTTGAAGATGCAGGATCCACTTGTTGATTTTCATGTGGTTTGGCTTCTTGTAATGCAGATGTACGAGCATTGATTTGTATAGGTGTAGTACCAGAATGATAAATTGGTTCTGGTGGAAAACCTAGAGGATACATAGATTCTTGGTCGAAAGATACAGGATTTTCATGTATTTTTCCAATGATAGCCTGTCTCTTAAACATGTCCTCTATTTTCTGCATCATGCTGTCTTGTGAATTTGCAATATTGGCTTCAATTTTCTCCTGCTTCATTCTCATTTCTGCTTGTTCTTTATTATGTTGTTCCTCAATACGTTGTATTTTATCCTCCATAATTCTCTTAGTAGCTTGTCTAGTACCGTAGTGATGTTGTATTTCTCTTTTGGCCAGAATAACTGCGATTGAAAAATCTTTTAATATTATTTTTTTTCCAAATTTTAATTAATGAATTTTATATTAATAATAAAAATTATTCATAAAAAAAATCATGAAATGAATAATGAATGTATGCAAAATGCATGTATGCAAAAAGGTATTGATCCCAAAAAGTTAACTGTCATAGAATAACTTTCATCGGCATACAAAAGTTTCTTTATAATAATTCATAACTACAGATAAGGCATAGCTTTCCTATTAAGATCTATAATTCTTTCATTAACCATGACACCTTCTTTCCGCACTTAGAAACTGGATCAACGTGATGCTCAATTATTTTGGCTTCAACAGCTAGTTCCCAACATATCTAGCAACTTCGCTCATTTGTACCATGGCCTCGAACACCATATTACTTCTTTCTTCACTTCTTTCAACATAGAAATCAGTTGACTTTGCCATTGTTCATTCGTTCCTTCAAGAGTTTGCTCTAACTCAGTGATTCTGACTTGACAATTGTGTAGAATTTTTTCAAGATCTCTAATGCGTCTTCGCAGTGAAGCACTTTCCTCATTACTTTTTTGAGATCATTAGGTCCTAGACGAACCTTTTCTTGAAACAACGATTCTTCAAGTTGCAAAATGTAAGCATTAAACTCTGAGTTTTGTTTCTAGACTGATCCAGATCTTCTTCAAGTTTTGTTCGTGCTTCTTGCGTTCTTTGATTAAGCTTCTGGATTTGAACATCCTTGTTTCTGATCTTTGCATCCAATGCTAGCCACTTCGCTCTACCTCAAGTCTGGTGTTGAATTTTTTCTTTCTAGCTCCCATTTTTCTTTTTCAATATGTATTCTTCCATCTTTGGCCTCTGACTTCAAGTTCAGCAATCAGCTGGTTCATTTCAGATTCAAATCCCTTGAACATGATATTTTTCTCACCTTCAAATTTATCAAAGATGTCATTCTCATCTTTTCTAAATCTTTGGCTCGATCCCTTTCTCTTTGCATTTCATTATGATCTCGCGGTGTTCAGCCTGTGTTTTATAATTCGCTCTCTTCTGTCGACTCAAAATCTTCCATTTTTTGCTTTCCTTTCTCAAGGCTTTTGAGTAGACGACTATTCTTTCCTTTCAGATCTTCAACTCGACTTTTCGATGTTCAACTCTTAGTCATCTGTACCGTTGATTGGCTTGGTCTTGATGCTTTCCGGGATTATAAACTCCTGGTAATTTTTCTGTAATGCTCTGAATTCGTCATCAACATTTCTTTATCTTTTCTCAACATTGCACATTGTGAATGAAAGTCATATCAACACCCAACATAGCTTTATCTCGTCTCATTTGCTCTAATTCTCTTGACCATCCTTCTTTTTCTGCTTCAAACTCAGCTCTCAGGATTTCAATCTCTGATGGAACCACATTAATGCGATCTTCCATAGAGATATCCTCATTTTGATTGGTAGAGGAATATTTCATTTTCCTGACATATCTCCATTCTTCATAATCAGGAGTTAGCATTTCTTTTGCTGCTTTAGCTCGGATACAAAAAGTTGTTTTCCAAGCTGTAACGGCTTCCATGATATTTCTTTTATAATTTTTGCTGTGGAATGCGAACTCAGATGACTGTAATCCACAGTGACAGGTACAAATTGACGACCTTCATACTGTCTTATGACCAGAAGTGGTGCATATCCAATTCCTCCCATAATCCGAGCAGCATTATCCAATTGTAATCACCACATTTGTAAAAGAATTCCCTTTGGATTTGCCATGGGGCTCGCCAAACAACGTCATTGCTTTGCAGATTTCAAAAGGCATTAATCACATATCTTCTTAATTTCTTTCGGCCATTCCTGCTCCAGAAATTCTTTTAATGGTGAATAATCCGTATTAAAGCGTTGGTATGAAACTTTTTCTGTCCTCCAGAAATGACTACGGATCCAAGCATATAACAACTGGGTACACCCTGAGAATCGTCCTCCTAGCTTTCTACAAGTATTTAACGATCTGAAGGTCTCTGCTAGGATTGCAGAAGCAGGATTAATCTTTTTCGGTAGTGTTCAAACAAATCTACCACTGCAGCTTAACATATCCCAATACTTTTGGGGAAGATGACCATACCATACATACCCAGAGCAAATAAATCGAATCGTACTTTAATATCTGGATGGCTCTGAATAAGTTCTTTAATGTTGGTCCAAGCAATGCCTTCGCTTTCGCCTTTTTGTTTTGTACGGGAGCCACCCATTCTTCTCGTACCCCGGCAATCTTTGCTAATTTAACTCGAAAGGGTTGAGTTTAATTGACTTTGAATAGATTCGATTCTCCAAAGCCCCTTCGATATGTAGCAAAGTTGTGTACTCTTCAATAGTAGGGACCAAGTCCTCTTTATGAGAGTGAAGCAATTGTACCTGGATTCCAGAATTGAATTAGGGCTCTGAGTAATTCATCATCAACTTCGACATAGAGCAAATATGGGATGTCTCCGTAAGTCTGATAAAACTGCAATTTTTTATTGAATCCCAACTTTCCCAAATACTTCGCAAATCTTGCATATCATTCTTTTTAGTGAAACTGGAGCATAACTAGCCAAGTCAGATACATAATCATCCTGCAGACTGTCTCCTTCTTGTCTTTGTAAGTCCTCAGCCCACTGTCTTACTTCTGAGTTTAGAATTACTTGATTTGAACACTTTTTATCCATGGATGAAGGCTTTCCAATGAAACAATTAACACAAGGATCAATGCCTTTTATCCTGTATGATGCTATGCAAACAGAAAAAAAAAAGAACACACAAAAGAAATGAATTAGTTTATATAATAAAGAAATTTAATAATAACATTTACCTAAATATTTTATTTAAACATGCTTTTTCTAAATTTAAATAATTTGAATATACATGTAATTTAATCAGTAAAGAAAATAAATAAATTAACAGGAAAGTTAGAATTTTGTGTACACCTATTTTGGACAAAATTTCGGCATGACTTCAGATCGGAAGAGTTTCTAGGGTTTTTTATATGCAGGGTTTCAGATCTAAGAATAAAGGTACCCGAATTGTCCTTGTTAGTGCCCCCTTGGGTTGTTAACCCTCAACCCTAGTCCATCACAGACTAAAGTGGATCGAGTTCAATTCGAGGGGATACATTTCTCTATGCCTGACACGGAGAATAAATTCTCACGAAGACATAGAGCATATGAACCCGAAAGTACTTGCTAGGTCTACACGGAGAATAAATTCTCACGAAGACGTCGCTTTCACTCCCACTTAAAAGGGACAAAATCAATTATAGAGCTTATGTTATGCAATGCAAGTATTGTGTGAGGAGAAATGTTCAAACCTTTGACAGAAAAATAAATAATGAAATAAAATACTTGTAAATAAAATGAAATATTAATAATATATATAAATACTATAAAAATAATATGTATATATATATAAAAAAATTATGTATGAAATTTTAATTTATAATTAATAGAGACAATTTATAATTGATTTTTAAAAGTTTGACCAGATCCCCAGCGGAGTCGCCAAGCTGTCGTAACCGGCTTTCGTCCGGGTATGAAATATTTATTTGGCAGGAAAATTGATATGAATAAATGGTTTTGAAAATAATTTGAGAGTCGCCATCGGCCTTTTGGGTCAGGTAGGTCGAATACCTAAAAATTATTTTTTAAAAAGAGTTTTAAGAAAACATCAAAAATAAACTGATCTGCGTTTATAACCAAAAATTCGTTCTTTTTAATAATAAAAAGGGATTCGTGATCGGTTACGTTTAGGGAAGGATTAGCACCCCTACAACGCCCAAAATTGGTACTTTTTAATTATAAATTGTCTCTATTATTAAAATTTAAAATTTAAAAATATATTTAATTTATAATCCTATTATTTCAAAATTATATAAAAAAAAAATATTTAAAAATATCGGAAAAGGACTTCTAGGTGCCTTAAGACAGCTCTTTTCTTTGATATTGATAAATATTAACTTAAATTAAATAATATTTTTTATAATTTTTAATTTTAAAATACCAGAATAGGACATCCAGTTGTATTAAGACTGTCCTTTTCTTCGATATTGAAAAATAAATATTAAAATAATTTATTAAAATATTATAAATATTATAATATATTTATAATATATAACAATAAAAATATTTAAATATATAAACAAATAAAACAATAAAATACAATTAGAACGATATATTTAAAAGCAATAAAAAATGAAAACATTTAAAAATTAGTGACTAAATTATAGTAAAATTAAAATTAAAAACCTAATTCATAATTAATCAAATTATAGGGATTAAACATGCTATTTTATTTTATTAATTTAGTGACTAAAATAAAACTTATAAAATGATCAGATAAAATAAATTAAAAATATTAGGGATTAAAATATTAATTATTAAAAATAAGGACTAAATCGTTTTATCTATATATATTATTTTAATATAAAGGACTAAAATAAATAAAATGAATTAAAGAACCGAATTAAAAGGATTATAAACTGATTTAGTGACTAAAATGTAAAAATTACAGTTGGAATGGCTTCGGACGGGGTTTACCCTTTATGAAATTACAGAATACCCCCCAAAACGACGTCGTTTGGGAGAGGGTATTATACCCTAAACCGGCTGCCCTACGGGACTTCTCATTCTTCTTTCTGTTCTCTCTCTAATAGAGAGAATAAATTCTCTGGCTTCTCTCTAGCTTCCTCATCGGAGGGAAGCCGGTCACGGACGGCAACCGTCTGCCGCCGTGACCCTCACCGCCGGCCACCGTATCCGGTGGCGGAAAATTTTATTTTTACATATTATAGATCGGACCGTCCGAAGGACGGTTCCGCGTTTTTTTTTAAAAATAGCTCTGATCAGAGCGAATATAAAGAAATACCTTCGGTTTCGAAGGTTTTGATGACGTTTGAAAGATCCGGTGACTTCTCGATAAGCTTTTTCCTTTCTTGTTTTGTTTTGGTTTTTGCTGGTTGGGGAACGTTTGCTCTCGTTTTCTGTCTCTCTCTGTCTCTGTGTGTCTCTCTGTGGGCCTTTTTTTTTTTAGCAGGTTAAAGAAATACCTTCGGTTTCCGAGGTTTTGATGACGTTTGAAAGATCCGGTGACTTCCTCGATAAGCTTCTTTCCTTTCTTTTTGTTTCTGTTTTGGTTTTTGCTGGTTGGGGAACGTTTGCTCTCTGTTTTCTGTCTCTCTCTGTCTCTGTGTGTCTCTCTGTGGGCCTTTTTTTTTTTTTTAGCAGGTTGGGTGATGGCTTTATAGCCATCACCGGCACTCGTCTCAGACCGGTCCGAAGAGCGGATTTCGGTGAGTCACGAACTATGTGGTGACTCACTGCTAGAGTAGCAACGTGGGTGACCATCTGGGTCTTCTGGAGGCTTCGATGGAGGCGTGGCACTGGCAGCAGAGGCGGCTGGAAGCTGGACCGTTGGCTGAGGCGGCTGGAATTTTCAGAAAACCCTAAAAGGGTTAGGGTTTCTCGGTCGGGTTGGGTTTGGGCTTCAGGTTTTGTAAATGGGCTTATATTTTGGGCTTGTAATATTAAATAATATATATTAATAATAATAATAATTATTATTATAATTATAATAATAATAATTATAATAATAATAATAACATTAAAATGAAAAAAAAATGAATATCTTCAGTCTATATACGCTATCTTAAGTATGAGGACTCGGCATAAAGTGGGCAGCAAATAGCAATTGAAAGTGGGTAGCAACAGTATGAGGACCTAGAACACCATGCTAGTTTTATGAACGTTCCTTAAGTTCTTTATTTATAATTGAGATACATCACAATAACCTAGGTGATGTCATCTCCAAACTAAAATAGCCTTGCATGAAATATCAAGGACTGAATCAATGTTATCCCAGTCAATTAAGGTGTCTCAAGATGTATTCCATGTCAACCAATTAAAACTTCCATGTAAAGTTAGCTTTACTGAAGCATCACATGTTAGCGACGAAGAAGATCTTATGATGGAGCAAATGGGGTCACATGTTAGTCTGCACTCATCACATTTTTGGCTTTAACAAAAATAAGATGCAATAATGCAATCATAGTGAAGGAATTTTCTCAAATCAAATAAAGGTGGCATACTTTGTTGACACTAATCAGCTTCCCTATGAAGGAATATAAAAACAAAGGTAAGTATCAACATGTTAGAATTGCAAGTCGTTTAAGTTTCAAATACGTACACATTCAGCAATAGTGACTTAATCTCCCTCGAAATGGACACCAAAATCTCAGAGGACTTATTTCTTATAGTTGAATCCATTTTCTTGTTAAAGGTTTTCAAAGCTGAAGCAAACAGTGTAACACCCTTGAAACAATCAAGAATAAATGTGATGGTCCAATATAGTATCAGAAGGTGTTTCGTAATATAAACCTGAATTAGAGCCTTGTCAATTCATCCTCTTGGTCCTGTTCTGTGCGTTACTGGAACCAAAAACTTTCTCCAATTCTTACCCCTTTTGGAGAAAAATAGAGAATAAATTACTTTAGAGTAAAAGTCATGAGAGAAAAGGAAGAGCAGGAAGATCATCAAATGTTAAGAAGTGCCTTTTCTAGAGGTTGTACTGGGACTGCATTCACTCAGACTGAAATCTTCATGATTTTGGAACCATTTGATCGGAGAATGCACGGAATTTAGTTTCTCCGAAGAACAGTGTCTGATAAGATCAAATTTTCTGCGTGACCTTGAAAACAACATCAAATAACGAACTAAAGGATCTTCCATTAACAAGGAAAATTTAGAGAAAAAATCAGAAAAAAAAAATGAAATTAAGAATATATGCTGATGCATATGCATATCACTATATGCATTACAGACTGATTTGAACTTTTGGGTCACTTTTTTTTTTGGTTGAACTTTTGGGTCACTTAAACTATGGAACTTGAGAATTATAGTCAAGTAGATTAATCAATATTGGAGCACTAGCCTAATGTGACAAAGTAACCAATAATTATTCTACAAAAAGACTAATTATTTATTCTATAATATTAACAATGGTCAGAAGTGTAAAACCCTAGACCCGATTGGGCCTAAAGTGCCACATTAGGCTACCAAGGCAACCCATGCATAGAAGACCTGCTCATACTCTTTTGCAAATATACTCAATCGTATCGTTTATAAAACATTTTACAAAAATCAGAGTTTAGAGACACATAATTTAAAATCAAAATAATACAATACTTTCTTATAAATCTGAATACATAAGGACATGTGACTACACATGCCTTGTAAACTACAATCCTATACTCTGAAGGAGATGCTTGAAGTCCTGCTACGACAGTGCTCAATGAGGTGCTCCAGCTACTAATCTGCCAACGGAAAACATCCGATGTAATACCCTAAATATCAAGTCAGAGACTTTATTGAAAAGATTTAAAATCTAAGGATCTATTTGAAAAAATGATAAAAGATGAGAAAATGATTTGGAATCGTGTTTAGACTAATTTGTAACAATAGATGAATTAAGAGGGCATTTTGGTCTTTTAAGGGGAAATGAATTTAAAATACATTTCCTTATTAGGGATTTTTAAAAGGGGAAAAGAGGAAATTAAGGTAACAAAAGGTCATCTCTTTTCTTCTTCTTTCCCGTGGAAGAGCTCTCATTCATAGCCAAAGGTAAGGTTTCATTTTGTTAGTTTTTGAATCATTGAGTATTATAGAGGCTTAAGGAAGGGTTAAACAATATTAAAACTAAGAGATGAAAGAAATATTTGAGATTTAGGAAAATGGGTTTTTGAATGATATCCTAAGATATGAGTTTTTATTGATGTTTACTAGTATATTTGACTTGTCAATGAAGTATATAAGAGATTAGAAACATAGGATGAGTTTACAAACATTTAGAAAAAGTGGTATGATTCTTGGATTGAAGTGTTCCTTAGAGATTGTAGATGTTATAAGATGCTAATTGAAGGAAAGTTGGACGAGATAAGTAAAGAAGAGTTTGATAGTGTTGTTGGAGGTAAAAATAAAAGAAAATTGACCAAATTTGGGTAAAAATCCGGCTGAAAATAGAAAATTTGGGTAAGGATATCAGTACTAAAAGAACAGTACCGATACTATAGGCTTAAATAGAGAAAGAAATCAGCTGAACAATATCGATACTGATGTAATGAGTATAGATACTGAGGTGGGTATTGATACTATGAAGAAGGCATCCATACCATTGATTACAGAATGCAGAAATGATATCGATACCGTAATAGAGTATCCATACCATAATATAGAAGTATCGGTTCTAAGAGACATATATCGATACTATGGATCCAAAATGTAGAAATGGTATCGATGCTGAAAGGGAGTATCGATACCACAATATAGAAGTATTGATACCATTGTAGGGGTACCGATACTATTGAGCTTGGAACTATAAGATAGGTTGAAATTGTTATAGAAGTTGCAATAATAGTATTTGTGAGTATTATTCAAGTATAAAAGTTAGGGAATATACTAACTTGGTGGTAGTGTCTTTAATGGATGCTTGTGTAAATCATAACCAAGCTCCCGAGTCTAGCAAGAAAAAGGGCAAAGATAAAGTAGTTGAATAGGCAAACATCATTACATCTTATTAGCGAGGATTACCCGGTGAGTGCATTTATTATTTACTTATATGTTATGATAGTCATAGATGTATGTTGCTTAATGTATGTATGGTGATTTCCGTATGGGCACTGTGTGTTCAAACCTTATAAATTCATAATAAGTTTATGAATTTCCGTATGGGCACTGTGTGTGAAAACTTAAGAAATTCATAATAAGTTTATGAATTTCCGTATGGGCACTATGTGTGCAAAACTAAGAAATTCATAATAAGTTTATGCATTTTCGTATGGGCATTGTGTGTGCAAAACTAAGAAATTCAAAATAAGTTTATGAATTTCTGTATGGGCACTGTGTGTGCAAAACTAAGAAATTCATAATAAGTTTATGAATTTCCGTATGGGCACTGAGTGTACAAAATTAAGAAATTCATAATTAGTTTATGAATTTCCGTATGGGCACTATGTGTGCAAAACTAAGAAATTCATAATAATTTTATGAATTTCTGTATGCGCACTATGTGTGCAAAACTAAGAATTTCATAATAAGTTTATGCATTTCCGTATGGGAAATATGTGTGCAGAACTAAGAAATTCATAATAAGTTTATGAATTTCCGTATGGGCAGAGTGTGTGCAAAACTAAGAAATTCATAATATGTTTATGAATTTCCGTATGGGCATTGTGTATGAAAAACTAAGAAATTCATAATAAGTTTATGAATTTCCTTTTGGGCACTGTGTATACAAAACTAAGAAATTCATAATAAGTTTTTGAATTTCCGTATGGGCACTGTGTGAAAAAAATTAAGAAATTCATAATAAGTTTATGAATTACCGTATGGGCACTGTATGTGCAAAACTAAGATATTCATAATAAGTTTATGAATTTCCGTATGGGCACTGTGTGTGCAAAACTAAGAAATTCATAATAAGCTTATGAATTTCCGTATTGGCACTGTATGCGCAACCCCACGTAATTCATAATAAGTTGTGAATTACCTCATTGACACTACGTGTGCAAACCATAGAGTTTATAATGAATTGAAAGAGTTAATTGATTTTATGAATAATTAATAGAGTAGAAAGTGTTCTAAAATAATAGACTAAATGCCTAGCTGTGTATTGGGCAGAAATGTGGCAATAATGTCAGTTAGATGAAAGGTTAAATGCCTTTGGGATAAAAGACTAAATGCATATATGTGCATTTTTGGCAGAAAAGTGCCATTAATGCAAGTTAGATGCTAACTGTGTTTTTTGGCAGATAGGTGACATTATTGCAACTTAGATGTCTAACGGTGCACTTTTGGCAGAAAGGTGCCATTAATACAGGTTAGATGAGGAACAATGCATAGTTGGAATGAAAAGAAGCCATAAATGAAAATGTATAACTGTGCATAATTGGCATGAAAGGATGACACAAATGATAATAAATAACGGTGTATTAACGAGATATAAGGTGTCACTCATGATAATTATAAAAGGATAAAGAACCATTTGGAACTTTGGTGCAATACATGTAATTCCTTTCTCATTTAACGTAAATAAAGCAAATAAAGAATAATTGGGAAAATATATAGAAGGATAGGTATGTTGGACATACTAAGAATAATTTTGATGATTATAAGAAAGAAATCTAGTTTAATGGAGAAGGATTTATCTAATCCTTATAGAGTATGCGATTAAATTGTCTTTAAATAGTCATGAGATACTTATGTATAAATTGCAAATTCTTTACAATATTATGTCTCACTAAGTAAATACTTAACGTGTGTTGATTTCACGCATAGGTAAAAGCAAAGACTAGCCGAGTAAGGAGTGCAGCAGTAGCAGTAGCTATCATCAATCTAAGGTTGACACTAATCAGTAACAATAAGACAATCATGTTTATTTTGAAAATTTGCTGGCATGTAATCGAAATTAAGAAAAATGCTTTGGAATGTATTTAAAGCGATAACTTTGGTAATATATTTCACCTATTATTTTATTGTTGTACTAAAATATTCTGGTTTTAAATTTTGAAACAAAAATTTATGGGTTTTACAAATGGGTGAATGTTTTTAAAAGTCATGTGACACCTATGACTTGGGTACGGAAACATATACTGGAAATGGGTGTTAAATTTATTGGTATCAGTGCTACAGGTTAAGCCGATTCTCGGCCAAAACCAATTTTATTTGAAAATAGAAAAAGGATTACATGACATTAAGTTTTTCAAAGTTACTGATACGGTGTCAATTAGAGTGTGATTGATGTCACTTCTTACCAACTTGAGTGTTATTATTATTATTTATTTCCTAATAGATGTCAGAAACTAAGGATAAAGGTAAGAAAGTTGATAATATTGAAAAGAAGGTCAGGATCAAAATCGACCTAAGAAAATTCAATATAACTTCAGTAGTATGTCTTAGATGGGTAGAAGCTACTAGGGATTTTCCTCCATTCTGTGGAAGGAATGCCCCAATGTTTAACAATGTTTCTGCATTTGAGGAATCCATTAAAAAGTTTGAATGGTTTACAAGAGAAATTGACTTGGACGAGGATCCGAAGGATATTTATGAATCTAGTGATAATTTCGAGGAAGAGGAAATGAGTAAGCGGTAAATACATTGACCTCTAAAAGATTATAGAAAGGTGAGTTATTAGTGGATCAAATGATTATGAGTTTTTTTGATAATAAATGTTAAGTTTTATGGACATAATAGAGTTAATTTTAGAAGGTAATTTGTGAAAATGGATTTTCTACCCATTTCATGCTTCAATGAATTATTAGAATCGAGATTAATTCTTGAGAACTTGGAAAAGTGTCAAGTTTGTAATAATAGGAAAAAAAGTAAATTTAGTTACTAGTTTAATTTTTAGCATTAATTGCTATGAGGTTTTGCTACAAAATTTTCAAGTCTTCTTATTAAATGATGTGGATAATTACACTTTCATAGTTGGAATAGAAAATGTTTCAATTGCTCGAGAATATTTTCAATGGATTCGAAAAAGTTACACGGATTACCTCAAGTAGGAAATAAAAGATTTTAAAATAAAAGTATTATATTCAACTTAATCTCGAGTGAGATGATAGTGGTAAACCCTAGTGGGTCATGGTACAAGTGTGAGTTGGTCAGGTAGTAAACATTTAATAAAGATTCCATGGGCTATGTTCCAGGCGAACCTAATGGAATTTTCATTTGATGAGTTAAGATCATATTGGGTATAGGTTGTTTGTCTTCATAGACGATTAGTTCAAAAATTTGTAGAGGGTATGTAAATTATAGTGTTTGGAGAGAAAGTAAAATCATTGCTCAAGGTGACATCGATAATGATTATGAAGAAATGATGGCAGAAAGATATATATAGATTTTATGGCTAATGTGATAGACACTCAAATAATTAAAGTATAATTGTTGATAATTTCACAAATTGGGAATTATAGATGTCTTTTCAGGTAAATATTGAGTACCTCCAGATCGAGAGGTGGAATTCAAGGTTGATGGTTAGTAAGGTATTGAACATTTTGATTTAGTATCAAATGATTTAAGTGAGTCAAGAGAATTAGGGGCTCAATTATAAGAGTTAATTTACCAAGCTTTATCAGCCCGAGTTTCATCTTGGGAAGTATTTGTATTATTAGCGAAAAGAAAAAATATATGCGGTTATACATAGATTTTGATAGTTAAATAAGACTCTTCTAGAGAAGAACTTGTATGCCAAACTATCCCAATGTGAAATTCTGGTTAGCAAAGATGGCTTCCTTTGGCTAGGTTATTTCGTCATAAGGTATAAGAGTAGATTCTAAGCGAAACTCATGTTATAGTAAATTGGAAACTCCCAAAGAATGATCCTAAAGTTTATATTTTTTAGGGCTTGCTGATTACTATCGAAGAAGGGTCAAGAGAGTTTTGAAATGTTAAAGAGAATTTTTATAGAGGCACTAATGTTTATACAACTTGAGTTGGGTAAGGATTATGTGGTTTTTTTACTGATGTATCTCCTAACGGTTTAGAAAGGGTGCTTATGTAAAAAGGTAAGCTTGTGGCATATGTCTCGATAAAGTTAAAGACTCATAAGAGGAATTACCTTACGCATGATTTAGAGTTGATAATAGTTGAGTTTGCCTTAAAAGATTTGACGCCATTATCTGTATGGTGAGTGGGAATATAGTTGTGTTAATTACAAAAGCCTAAATTACTGGTGGACTTAAAAAGAGTTGATCCTAAGACAGAAAAGATGGACATAATCTTTAAAGGATTATGAGGTGATCATTGATTATCTTCCAGGAAAGGCCAATATCGTTGTAGAGGTACTTGGTCAAAAACCTTTATGTAGTTTTATGAGCTATGGATTTGCAATTAGTGTTGAATGAAAATGGAACTGTGAACTGAATTAAAGATGAAGCTGATAATTTATTAGATCAGATAAGAGAATTACAAAGGAAAGAGGAAAATTTCTTAATAAGAATTGTACAAGTAGAAAATGAAGAAATTAAGGACTCTTGGAGGTCAAGTTCGAAGGATGTTCGTATTATCGTGGGAGACTTTGTATTACTGGTGATTAATAACTTAGAAAGATATTCTTTTGAGGCATTAAGCCCGTTGATTATGGATTTAGGTGATGTAACATCCTCAATACCGGGTTAGTGACTAAATTGTAAAACTTCTGAATTTGGTAATTAAAGCAGAATAATTGAATAGTATTGTAATTTGGTATAGGGTTAAATTGCAAGAAAGATGGAATTGAAGGATAGAATGGTCATTTACAAGGAAATAATTAAAGAAGGGATATATATATTAGCTACACGTGGAAAAGAAGGAAGCAAAACACAAGGTTCCAGAGTTTTATTCTTCTCTTCTTTCTCCACACGTGAAGAGGTTAAAACAAAGGTGACATTTCTCATGAGTTAATTGTTTGCTGAAATTTAAGTTTGATTTTGCTCCTTAGATGCTAATTAAGCTTAAGGAAAGCTTAATTTGCTTTAAAACAATAAGATGAAGGGTGTAGGAAGAATTAAAAATTAGGAGTTCTTGAATGGAATTTTGAAATAGAGTTCATACTTAGAATCGGAGGTTGAATTTGACTTGTTATCGACTTAATTAAGACATACGAAGTGTTAGAATTATTTAGAAACATGTTAGAATTTGAGGGAGATTCTTGAAATCCATGTGGAGGATTGAATTTTTAAGTATAAGAGGTATTGAATGGGTATTAATTAGTTTAAGTAAATGTATGTAAGTTATGGAGATAAAAAGATGGGAAATATAAAGTGTTGAGAGGATTATGAAGAAATTTTCGTGCTAAAATAACATTTCTGGGTTGTGTGCATCGATGCACATTCAATGTGTACCGATGCATCAAGGGTAAAATCCCAGAAATTGTTCAAGGTGTATCGATGCACATGAGGTGTATCGATGCACTCCTTTAAAATAAAAACATCGAATGTCATTAGTGTATCGATGCACAAGTAGTGTAGTGCATCGATGCACCCGTCAAGGGATTCATTGATACATGGTGTAGTGCATCGATGCATACCTTCATTAAAATATGAAAATAACTTTCTTTTTAGCTAAGGAGTGATAGTTTAGAATATATTAATTAGTATACTGATTAATTCAATGTATTACTATATAAATATTAACGTAATTTCGTTCCGGAACAAACAAAGGCTAGGATCAAGTCAAATAAGCAAGGCCAAGGTGAGTGCATATCCTAGATGAAATGGAATTGAGACAAGACTTGTGATAAGTTTATCTCTTATCATTGAATTTATGATTTTATATTCATGCACATGCATACATATATATGTGTTAACGTTATAGTGATTTCATGCATTTTTTATTCATGATTAACATGGTATTATATGAATGAATGCCATTATCAGAGAATTCTTCCAGATATGTGAAATAATGAAAATGATCATATGAAGTGACTTATGTGTTTACATGGACAGTGATGAAAGAGATATGAAATGAGAAATGTATTTATAATTAAGCCCATGTTATTTAATATGAGAACTATAGGTATAATTGGCATGCCAAGAGTCGAGGGATTATCAGTGGTCATTTGGGACATAGTGGTTCTTCGGAACAATCAGTGGTCCTTCGGACATAGTGGTCCTTCGTGATAAATATTCAGTGCCCCTTGAGGGAATTATACCAGCTGTGGTGACAGCATAGTGCATAACCTCTATGTACTCACATACCTTTGTTCCCCATAATGTACATGGGTAATTCAAAGATAAGTTAAATTGGAATTAGCATAAGAATATATGTTTTATACATGCATGTTACCGTCATATATGTGATAGTGAAATAGATGCATACAAATAAAGACGTCATGATCAGATGGTAAGAATGCATGTTCATGAATACATTGTTATATATTTTTATATTATACCTCACTAAGTCTATGACTTAGCGTGTAAGTGATTTATACGTAGGTACCAAGAATCAAGAAGAGCAGAAATAGGTGGCAAGAACAGCAGCACCGCTAGAAGATCAGATCAGAAGTAACTGATAAAGTATGTATTTTTTCGTGTATAGTATGTTGGCATGTAAGAAAAGTGTCAGTTATGAATGCTCTGATCGATTTTGGTGTTTTGGTCATTTCTGTAAATAAATCGCTTTGTGTAATGAAAGTTTTAAATTTTCCTTGAATTTTGTCAAGAGTCAAAGTTTGAAAAGTCAATGTGACACCTCAGACTCGTATTCGGGTTGGGGGTGTTACAGGTGAAACAGGAGGTACCAAGATTTAAAGAGTCGGTTTGGTAGCCTGGTTTGAAAACTGCAATCACAAAAATTTTAGCAAAATGTCTGATGTACTATTAGAGGAAAATTTAAACCTCAATATGGTTGTTTATAAAGCTTTATATTGGATAAAAGAGTGAACACCATTAAATTGATTTGAGTCAAAAGATCGAAATTTAGTTGGACCTGAATTAATAAAAGAAATGGATTATAAAAGGAAAGTTACTCAAGATAATTTTTAAGATCGATCTTGATTTACAAAAGTCTTATGCTAATCTGTAGAGAAAAGAGATTGAATAGCAAAAAAAGGTGATAAAGTTTTCTAAAAGTATTGCCTTGGAAGAAGTATTGCGGTTTGGACTGAGTCCAAGAATTTGAACCTTTACGATTTATTACTTAGCATTTTCCTCCCGAAATGGACAAGACCTATAATGTTTTCATGTGTATTGCTTATAAATTACCAATTAGATCCATCGTATGTTCTTACATTGAGGAAAATAGAGATTCAATCAGATTTGAATTATTAAAAAGAACCAATACGGATCTGGATTCGAGAAATCAAGGAATCGCATAACAAAACGACCTCTTTAGTTGAAATGTTGTGGTAAAAGTATAAAGTCTTTAAATTCGAGGACAAATTTTCTTAAGGGGAAGAATTGTAATACCCTAAATATCAGGTCAGGGACTTTATTGAAAAGATTTAAATTTTAAGATCTATTGACTAAATGATAAAAAGATGAGAAAATGATTTGGAATATTGTTTAGAATAATTTGTAACAATAGATGAATTAAGAGGACATTTTGGTCTTTTAAGGGGGAAATGAATTTAAAATACACTTCCTTATTAGGGATTTAATAGGGGAAAATGAAAGTAAGTTAACAAAACGGCTATCTCTTTCTTGTTCTTTCTGTGGAAGAGCTCCTTCATAGGCAAAGGTTAGGTTTCATTTGGTTAGTTTTTCCTTTCGTTTTTGGATGATTTTTGAATCATTGAGTATTATAGAGGCTTAAGGGAGGGTTAAACAATATTAAAACTAAGAGATGGAAGAAATATTTGAGATTTAGTAAAATGGGTTTTTGAATGACATGTTAAGATATGAGTTTTTAATGATGTTTACTAGAATATTTGAATTGTCAATGAAGTAAATAAGAGATTAGAAGCATTGGATGGTTTACAACATGTTAGAAAAAAGTGGTATGATTCTTGGATGAATTGTTCCTTAGAAATTGTAGATGTTATAATATGCTAATTGAACAAAAGTTAGTAGAAATAAGTAAAAAAGAGTTTGATAATTTTGTTGGAGTTGGCCAAATTTAGGTAAAAATCAGGTTGAAAATAGAAAATATAGCTAAGGGTATTAGTACTGAAAGAACAATACCGATGTTATAGGCTTAAATAGAAAGAAACTAGTTGAACAGTATCGATACTGATGTAATTAGTATCGATACCGAGGTGGGTATCGATACTATGAGGAAGGTATCAATACCATTGATTACAGAATGCAGAAATGGTTTCGATACCATAATAGAGTATCGGTACCATAGTATAGAAATATCGGTACTAAAAGACAGATATTGATACCATGGATCCAAAATGTAGAAATTGTATTGATACTGAAAGGATATCGGTACCACAATATAGAGTATCAATACCATTGTAGGGGTACTGATACTATGAGCCTGAAACTATAAGATAGGTTGAAATGTTATAGAAGTTGAAATAATAGTATTTGTGAGTATTATTAAGTATAAATGTTAGGGAATATACAACATTTGGTATGGTATGTGTTTTAATGGATGCTTGCGTAGTCATAACAAATCTCCCGAGTCTAGCAAGAAAATATGAAAAAGATAAAGTGTTGAATTGCCATACATCATTACATCTTATTAGCGAGGATTACCGGTGAGTGCATTTATTATGTACTATATTGTTATGATAGCCATAGATGCATTGCTCAATGAATGTATGATGATTTTAGTATGGGCACTGTGTTGTGACAAAACTAAGAATTCATATAAGTTTATGAATTTCCATATGGGCAATATGTGTGTAAAACTAAGAAATTCATAGTAAGTTTATGAATTTCCTATGGGCATGGTGTGCAAAACTAAGAAATTCATAGTAAGTTTATGAATTTCGTATTGGCACTGTATATGAAAAACTAAGAAATTCATAATATGTTTATGAATTTCCGTATGGGCACTGTGTGTGGAAGACTAAGAAATTCATAATAAGTTTATCAATTTCTTTATTGGCGCTATATGTGCAAAACTAAGAAATTCATAATAAGATTATGAATTTCCGTATGGGCACTGTGTGTGCAAAAAAAAATTCATAATAAGTTTATGAATTTTATATGGGCACTATGTGCAAAACTAAGAAACTCATAATAAGTTTATGAATTCGTAGGGGCACTGTGTGTGAAAAACTAAGAAATTCATAATAAGTTTATGAATTTTTGTATGGGTACTGCGTGTGCAAAACTAAGAAATTCATAATAAGTTTAAGAATTTTCGTATTGACAGTATGTGTGCAACCCCACATAATTCATAATAAGTTGTGAATTACCTCATTAACTCTACGTGTGCAAAGTATAGAGTTTATAATGAATAGAAAGAGTTAATTGATATTAAGATTAATTATTAGAGTAAAAAGAGTTCATAATAAGTTGTGAATGTATGGTGATTTTAGTATGGGCACTGTGTGTGACAAACTAAGAAATTCATAATAAGTTTATGAATTTCTGTATGGGCAATGTGTGTCCAAAACTTAGTAAGTTTATGAATTTCCATATTGGCACTGTATATGAAAAACTAAGAAAGTCATAATACGTTTATGAATTTTCGTATGGGCACTGTGTGTGGAAGACTAAGAAATTCAGAATAAGTTTATCAATTTCTTTATTGGCACTATATATGCAAAACTAAGAAATTCATAATAAGATTATGAATTTCCGTATTGGCAATATGTGTGCAAAAAAAAAAAAGAATTCATAATAAGTTTACGAATTTTGTAGGGCACTATGTTTGCAAAAACTAAGAAATCATAATAAGTTTATGAATTTTCGTATGGGCACTAGTGTGTACAGAAATAAGAAATTCATAATTAGTTTATGAATTTCTGTATGGGTACTGCGTGCAAAACTAAGAAATTCATATAAGTTTATGAATTTCGTATTGGCAAATGTGTGCAACCCACATAATTCATAATAAGTTGTGATTACTCTCATTGACTCTATGTGTGCAAAGTATGAGTTTATAATGAATAGAAAGAGTTAATTGATATTTTGATTAATTATTAGAGTAGAAACTGTTCTAAAATAAAAGACTAAATGCCTAGCTATGCATTTGACAGAAATGTGCTAATAATGCCAGTTAGATGAAAGGTTAAATACCTTTGGGATAAAAGACAAAATGCCTAGCTGTTCATTTTTTGCTGAAACGTGCCATTAATGAAAGTTTGATGCTAACTGTGTTTTTTGCCAGAAAGGTACCATTAAAGCAAGTTAGATATCTAACAGTGCACTTTTGGAAGAAAGGTGCCATTAATACAGGTTAGATGATGAACAATGCATAGTTGGCATGAAACGATGCCATAAATGAAAATGTATAACAGTGCATAATTGGCTTGAAAGGATGACACAAATGACAATACATAACGGTGTATTAACGTAATATAAGGAGTCGTTCATGGTAATTATAAAAGAATAAAGAACCATTTGGAACTTTGGTACAATGCATGTACATTCCTTTCTCATTTAACATACATAGAGAAAATAAATAATAATTGGGAAAATATACAGAAGGATAGGTATGCTGGACCTACTAAGAATATTTTTGATGATTGTATGAAAGAAATATGGTTTAACGGAGAAGGATTTATCTGATCCTTATGGAGTATGCGATTAAATTTTCTTTAAATAGTCATGAGATACTTATGTATAAATTGCAAAATCTTTACAATATTATGTCTCACTAAGTAAATACTTAATTTGTGTTGATTTCACGCGTAGGTAAAAGCAGAGACTATCCGAGTAAGGAGTGCAACAGTAGCTTCAACTATCATCAATCTAAGGTTGACTCTGATCAGTATCAGTAGAACAATCATGTTTATTAAGAAAAATGGTTTGGATTCACTAGTAGAAAAAACCCCTTTAATGACGTGCATTGCGCGTCATCTATGGGTGCAGATTGACACACATTTGCCTGTCGTTGCACGTCATTGTATGACTTACATTGCGTGCCATTAAAGCACACATCATTAAAAAAGATGACACACATTCGTGTGGCGTGATTGTATTTCGTAAATTGTTGTTATATATATATATTGTAGATTGACAAATAATCAAACTAAATCACATTTAATGCCTCATAATACTAAATATATATCAATAATTATAAGCAATCCATTTGCATACAATATATTCACATTAAGTTACAAACATAATATCCATCACATATGGATATTTGAAACAAAAAACCAATAATGTTCTCAGATTATCACAAGAATATACTAACAGATTATAAGATCTTAGCACATTAATTTTACTAAAATGGTGCTAAACGATATGTGCATAGATCAACCTGAGCAAGGTCACCAACAGCATAGTCTCAGAACATCATATATCAACCTCTGGGTATGTAGCAATTAGAGGGAACACAACATTTCCAGCACCACAGCCAACTTGATTACCAATGTCACATTAGTTTGTCTTTCAACTTCTTTTTCATGGCACTGCAGAAAAAATATGGAACACAAATTCAAGTCAGGGGAGAGTACAAATTATTTACCGAGGAACACAAATTCGCATAGTCTGAAGCCGAAAGGAAAAAAACAATTAGGACCCTCGAATAAGGAACAAAGAAACTTTTCGAGTAGGTACAAGTAGTGAGGCAATGGACATTGAAACGCAAGGTTCCGAGGATGGTACAAATCAGAAAGAGACAATTACTATCAATAACATGAAAAATAGCACGCCTCAAGAGCAAGTAACGACCACTGGGGAGATACATCACATGACTAAACAAATGGAAATAGGAATGAAAAATACCAATAATATTTTGAATGTTCATGAGAGTAACGATCCTGGTCCTCAGGAGACACCAATAATTAAATGATACATTGATGAAAGTTTGATGCTAACTGTGTTTTTTGGCAGAAAGGTACCATTAAAGCAAGTTAGATGTCTAACAGTGCACTTTTGGAAGAAAGGTGCCATTAATACAGGTTAGATGATGAACAATGCATAGTTGGCATGAAACGATGCCATAAATGAAAATGTATAACAGTGCATAATTGGCTTGAAAGGATGACACAAATGACAATACATAACGGTGTATTAACGTGATATAAGGAGTCGTTCATGGTAATTATAAAAGAATAAAGAACCATTTGGAACTTTGGTACAATGCATGTACATTCCTTTCTCATTTAACATACATAGAGAAAATAAATAATAATTGGGAAAATATACAGAAGGATAGGTATGCTGGACCTACTAAGAATATTTTTGATGATTGTATGAAAGAAATATGGTTTAACGGAGAAGGATTTCTGATCCTTAGGGTATGCGATTAAATTTTCTTTAAATAGTCATGAGATACTTATGTATAAATTGCAAAATCTTTACAATATTATGTCTCACTAAGTAAATACTTAATTTGTGTTGATTTCACGCGTAGGTAAAAGCAGAGACTATCCGAGTAAGGAGTGCAACAGTAGCTTCAACTATCATCAATCTAAGGTTGACTCTGATCAGTATCAGTAGAACAATCATGTTTATTAAGAAAAATGGTTTGGATTCACTAGTAGAAAAAACCCCTTTAATGACGTGCATTGCGCGTCATCTATGGGTGCAGATGACACACATTTGCCTGTCGTTGAAGCCACTGACATGAATTTAAGATGATGCGCAACTGTGCGTCTTAAATTTATGACGCGCATATATGACACGCATTTATGACGCTCATTGCACGTCATTGTATGACTTACATTGCGTGCCATTAAAGCACACATCATTAAAAAAGATGACACACATTCGTGTGGCGTGATTGTATTTCGTAAATTGTTGTTATATATATATATTGTAGATTGACAAATAATCAAACTAAATCACATTTAATGCCTCATAATACTAAATATATATATCATATTATATATAAGCAATCCATTTGCATACAATATATTCACATTAAGTTACAAACATAATATCCATCACATATGGATATTTGAAAACAAAAAACCAATAATGTTCTCAGATTATCACAAGAATATACTAAGATTATAGATCTTAGCACTTAATTTACTAAAATGGTTAAACGATATGTGCATAGATCACCTGAGCAAGGTCACCAACAGCATAGTCTCAGAACATCATATATCAACCTCTGGGTATGTAGCAATTAGAGGGAACACAACATTTCCAGCACCACAGCCAACTTGATTACCAATGTCACATTAGTTTGTCTTTCAACTTCTTTTTCATGGCACTGCAGAAAAAATATGGAACACAAATTCAAGTCAGGGGAGAGTACAAATTATTTACCGAGGAACACAAATTCGCATAGTCTGAAGCCGAAAGGAAAACAATTAGGACCCTCGAATAAGGAACAAAGAAACTTTCGAGTAGGTACAAGTAGTGAGGCAATGGACATTGAAACGCAAGGTTCCGAGGATGGTACAAATCAGAAAGAGACAATTACTATCAATAACATGTAAAATAGCACGCCTCAAGAGCAAGTAACGACCACTGGGGAGATACATCACATGACTGAACAAATGGAAATAGGAATGAAAAATACCAATAATATTTTGAATGTTCATGAGAGTAACGATCCTGGTCCTCAGGAGACACCAATAATTAAATGATACATTGATGAAAGTTTGATGCTAACTGTGTTTTTTGGCAGAAAGGTACCATTAAAGCAAGTTAGATGTCTAACAGTGCACTTTTGGAAGAAAGGTGCCATTAATACAGTTAGATGAACAATGCATAGTTGGCATGAAACGATGCCATAAATGAAAATGTATAACAGTGCATAATTGGCTTGAAGGATGACACAATGACAATACATAACGGTGTATTAACGTGATATAAGGAGTCTTCATGGTAATTATAAAGAATAAAGAACCATTTGGAACTTTGGTACAATGCATGTACATTCCTTTCTCATTTAACATACATAGAGAAAATAAATAATAATTGGGAAAATATACAGAAGGATAGGTATGCTGGACCTACTAAGAATATTTTTGATGATTGTATGAAAGAAATATGGTTTAACGGAGAAGGATTTATCTGATCCTTATGGAGTATGCGATTAAATTTTCTTTAAATAGTCATGAGATACTTATGTATAAATTGCAAAATCTTACAATTATGTCTCACTAATAAATACTAATTTGTGTTGATTTCACGCGTAGGTAAAAGCAGAGACTATCCGAGTAAGGAGTGCAACAGTAGCTTCACTATCATCAATCTAAGATTGACTCTGATCAGTATCAGTAGAACAATCATGTTTATTAAGAAAAATGGTTTGGATTCACTAGTAGAAAAAACCCCTTTAATGACGTGCATTGCGCGTCATCTATGGGTGCAGATGACACACATTTGCCTGTCGTTGAAGCCACTGACATGAATTTAAGATGATGCGCAATTGTGCGTCTTAAATTTATGACGCGCATATGACACGCATTATGACGCTCATTGCACGTCATTGTATGACTTACATTGCGTGTCATTAAAGCACAGTCATTAAAAAGATGACACACATTCGTGTGGCGTGATTGTATTTCGTAAATTGTTGTTATATATATATATTGTAGATTGACAAATAATCAAACTAAATCACATTTAATGCCTCATAATACTAAATATATATATCATATTATATATAAGCAATCCATTTGCATACAATATATTCACATTAAGTTACAAACATAATATCCATCACATATGGATATTTGAAAACAAAAAACCAATAATGTTCTCAGATTATCACAAGAATATACTAACAGATTATAAGATCTTAGCACATTAATTTTACTAAAATGGTGCTAAACGATATGTGCATAGATCAACCTGAGCAAGGTCACCAACAGCATAGTCTCAGAACATCATATATCAACCTCTGGGTATGTAGCAATTAGAGGAACAACATTTCCAGCACCACAGCCAACTGATTACCAAGGTCACATTAGTTGTCTTTCAACTTCTTTTTCACGCACTGCAGAAAAAATATGGAACACAAATTCAAGTCAGGGGAGTACAAATTATTTACCGAGGAACACAAATTCGCATAGTCTGAAGCCGAAAGGAAAAAACAATTAGGACCCTCGAATAAGGAACAAAGAAACTTTCGAGTAGGTACAAGTAGTGAGGCATGGACATGAAACGCAAGGTTCCGAGGATGTACAAATCAAAAGAGACAATTACTATCAATAACATGAAAATAGCACGCCTCAAGAGCAAGTAACGACCACTGGGGAGATACATCACATGACTGAACAAATGGAAATAGGAATGAAAAATACCAATAATATTTTGAATGTTCATGAGAGTAACGATCCTGGTCCTCAGGAGACACCAATAATTAAATGATACATTGATGAAAGTTTGATGCTAACTGTGTTTTTTGGCAGAAAGGTACCATTAAAGCAAGTTAGATGTCTAACAGTGCACTTTTGGAAGAAAGGTGCCATTAATACAGGTTAGATGATGAACAATGCATAGTTGGCATGAAACGATGCCATAAATGAAAATGTATAACATGCATAATTGGCTTGAAAGGATGACACAAATGACAATACATAACGTGTATTAACGTGATATAAGGAGTCGTTCATGGTAATTATAAAGAATAAAGAACCTTTGGAACTTTGGTACAATGCATGTACATTCCTTTCTCATTTACATACATAGAGAAATAATAATAATTGGGAAATATACAGAAGGATAGGTATGCTGGACCTACTAAGAATATTTTTGATGATTGTATGAAAGAAATATGGTTTAACGGAGAAGGATTTATCTGATCCTTATGGAGTATGCGATTAAATTTTCTTTAATAGTCATGAGATACTTATGTATAATTGCAAAATCTTACAATATTGTCTCACTAAGTAATACTTAATTTGTGTTGATTTCACGCGTAAGTAAAAGCAGACTATCCGAGTAAGGAGTGCAACAGTAGCATCAACTATCATCAATCTAAGGTTGACTCTGATCAGTATCAGTTAGAACAATCATGTTTATTAAGAAATGGTTTGGATTCACTAGTAGAAAAACCCCTTTAATGACGTGCATTGCGCGTCATCTATGGTGCAGATGACACACATTTGCCTGTCGTTGAAGCCACTGACATGAATTTAAGATGATGCGCAACTGTGTCTTAAATTTATGACGCGCATATACACGCATTTATGACGCTCATTGCACGTCATTGTATGACTTACATTGCGTGTCATTAAAGCACACATCATTAAAAAGATGACCACACATTCGTGTGGCGTGATTGTATTTCGTAAATTGTTGTTATATATATTGTAGATTGACAATAATCAACTAAATCACATTTAATGCCTCATATACTAAATATATCATATTATATAAGCAATCCATTTGCATACAATATTCACATTAAGTTACAAACATAATAGCCATCACATATGGATATTTGAAAACAAAAAACCAATAATGTTCTCAGATTACACAAGAATATACTAACAGATTATAAGATCTTAGCACATTAATTTTACTAAATGGTGCTAAACGATATGTGCATAGATCAACCTGAGCAAGGTCACCAACAGCATAGTCTCAGAACAGCATATATCATCTCTGGGTATGTAGCAATTAGAGGGAACACAACATTTCCAGCACCACAGCCAACTTGATTACCAAGGTCACATTAGTTGTCTTTCAACTTCTTTTTCACGGCACTGCAGAAAAAAAGGGAACACAAATTCAAGTCAGGGGAGAGTACAAATTATTTACCGAGGAACACAAATTTGCATAGTCTGAAGCCGAAAGGAAAAAACAATTAGGACCCTCGAATAAGGAACAAAGAAACTTTCGAGTAGGTACAAGTAGTGAGGCAATGGCATTGAAACGCAAGGTTCTGAGGATGGTACAATCAGAAAGAGACATTACTATCAATAACATGAAAATAGCACGCCTCAAGAGCAAGTAACGACACTGGGAGATATCACATGACTGAACAAATGGAAATAGGAATGAAAAAATACCATAATATTTTGAATGTTCATGAGAGTAACGATCCTGGTCCTCAGGAGACACCAATAATTAAATGACATTGAAAGCGATCACTTGAACTGCAGAGAGTGAGAAATTGTGAATTCGTCAACAATTACAGAGATCTTATAAATGAAAGACCCAGCGTCATAAGTCGTTAGAGATGAAAGTTACCGTAAGGGCTGGTGAAATGTTAAAGAAATTAAACTTTGATGAGCACTTTGAAGTCTCTGCTCAAGGGATGCGTGGATGTATCATCATGTTATTGAACACGGATGAAATAAAAGTCAAAATTTGTCAAATACTGATCAATTGTGCACTGCGAAGTTCAGAAGATGATAAAAGTTGAGTAACTACTTTCCTATGTTCAACCTCACACAATAAAACATGTCGTGGATTATGATGGGAGACTTCAACGACATTGCGTCCATAAGGAAGAGGATGATCTAATACATATTACATTGATCGCATAATTCAATTTAGAGAAAGGTGGAACAAATGAATGCAGGCTGGATAGGCGCTAAATCCACTTGGATTAGACGTATAAAAACATGTCGTGGATTATGATGGGAGACTTCAACGACATTGCGTCCATAGAGGAAAGAGGATGATCTAATACATATTACATTGATCGCATAATTCAATTTAGAGAAAGGTGGAACAAATGAATGCAGGCTGGATAGGCGCTAAATCCACTTGGATTAGACGTATCTAGGGCAACTGACTCTTCAGGAGAGACTAGACAGAACACTCCACAATGCTAAAATTTTGGATATTTTTTCGAATATTCATATGGTTAATCTTCCAAGACTCTATTCGGACCACAATCCAATCATAGTAAATACTACTTTAAACATACAAATGGAAAAAGAGAAACGCCCTTTCATATTTGAGGCACTATGGCTCCCCCACTGAAAGTTTTATACTGTTTTTAACAAGGCTTGAAAAAGCAAGAAGGATTCGATTGTGGAAGCTATTGAAGAAACCAATAAAGAGCTAAGGAATTGGAAGGTCTCAGCTTTTGAAAATATTTTTAGACAGAAACGTCACTTGTAAAATATATTAAAAGGTATCCAAAGAGTCATAGATTACATTAACTCCAAGCGTTTACAAGATCTCGTGAATCATTTAAATAAAGAGTACAAAAAAAAAACTCAACCAGGAAGAGATACTTTAGCTCCATAAATGAAAAATCTAAATCTCAAAATCAACAGCTATTGAAGAAGAAAAAAATCAAATAGAGAAAATAACAAGAGGTAACCTTCGACGAGCAAAGCAGGAAAGAGCTTGACGAGTTCATCAGTGGACATATCCAAGAGAGCACTGAGATCGACACCTCTAAAACTGAACTTCTTGAACGTTCTCTTCTTCGGTACCCCTGGTGTGGCGTGAACTTTGTTATTGAGGGGAAGAAGTGGGAAAGGGTGAAAATAAGGGGGGGAATTAAGATACGACTTTTACAGATGACACACAATTAAAACTGTACTCTGTGTTTTTGCAATATTTTTTGGATTATGACTATTAAATATGACACACATTGTTATAAGTAATAAATCGTTCAGATTTTAAAAAACATGACATTTTTTTATGACACACCTATTTTGCTAGTCATAAATTAGCATGTGTCATCGTTCGTGTGTCATTAAAGGTATATTTTCTTGTAGTGAATGTATTTAAAGATATAACTTTGGTAATATGTTTCAACTATTGTTTTATTGTTGTACTAAAATATTTTGGTTTTGAATTTCGAAACAAAATTTTATGGGTTTTACAAATGGGTGAATATTTTTAAAAGTCATGTGATACCTATGACTTGGGTACAAAACGTATACTGGAATGATGATTTCGAAGGTTGAGCTTCCAAAGCCTAATAGTATAATCTCTAATCTAGCATTAGAATTTCATAAACGCGAGCATACTAAGATATGTTACTAAGCAGAAGGTACACGTACATGATCTAGATCAAGTATTACCTACTTATGGCCTTACTGCTCTATCACTGAGGTAGGGGTCTCACGCTTCCCTTAATCTATTGCTAAGAGTATCTCCATGAGTACACTTGTAAAGGTTCTCTAACCTTAATGATTATACTGCTACGCATTCTTTAAATGCGACTCTAACACCTATATGCATGTCTTGAATGCATACACTGACTTTTCTATGCTAGTATCTTTTATCAAAAAGCATCAGGTACTAGCCTTACTGGCTCTACTATGCTAGTATCTGATATCACACAACACTAGATCTAGCCTTACTGGCTTTGCTATGCTAGCTTCTGGTATCACACAATCATACACTATATTGAGGGGGTACGGTACCACACAACATCGGTAAGGTCCCTTTAACTGTTGGATGATCTCCTGGTATAACAAAACTTCACGTAGACCATCAAGAAGGAATCTCAGTATCACAAGCATCAGAAATTCTTTCACAACTGAAGCATTGGCTTGGTATCACACAACATCAAGCCAAGCTTTTCTGGTAGTAGAGGAATTGGACTGATGCAACTCTATATGCATATCTAAGGCCCAAAGGCCACACAACACCGACTCTAATAAGCCACTCCACGTGAGTGATTGGGCCTCGTGCCCTAGCTAGTTCTTGAAGTGCCTCGTGCACTGACAATGCCCACTAGGGTAAGGTAACTAGTTATACTTAGCATAACTGGACTCATTAAGGTAAGATCATACTCTTTCTAATTTCTATATTTCTCGTTCTCTACCCAGAACATTGTACTAGGGTTCAGTAATTTGTTACTGATATTAGTTAAACTACTCAACTCTAGTCTTTTGTTACTCAAGGGCACTTTAATCATTCTCTGCCTCTAAAAAATTCTCTACATGTTTCAATGATTCTACGACGGTCTCTATTATTGTCAGCCACTGGTTGTGCTATCCGCTAGCTCGATACAGGACTCGGGTTCAACACTGAGTAGCGATTCTCGTATCGCTCTAATCATACTTCCGCTAAATACCCTTGAATTGAAAGGATGGCCTACTATTCTTAGGTTCATTGACGTTCTCGAAGCTCGTGTTTCTACTATTATTGAATCTGACTTATTCCTTGTACTGCTCATCAGTAGACCCTGGACGACGATCCTCTTCCACAACAAATCTATATACGTCATCGACTAAAGATATTTCAATTTATTTCGAGTTGTACAATTTCATCCATTGTAACCCAACTATAAACACCTTCCTTAACATTTATTCTAGTTTTTTTTATTTTTTATGCATTATTGATCCCATTTATGGTCATACTATGGGTCTAGGGCCTCTCAGGAAATATTTTTGGGCAATTTGGACATTTTGGGTAGGGGTTTCGAAACAATCTTATGGGGTTTCAAAACCACTATATCAGACTTACATTCTGGACAAGGGGTTTCTAAACCTCTATTGAAGATTTATCTTTTTCTTCCAAGAAAGCTCTCCAAATCACTCTCAAAACATTTTCAAGGTCCCCAAATATTTAATAAAACTTATGGAGGTCAATTCAGGTCATCTAGCACTATAAAAACATTAACTTTTTTAATAAAAACCTCATCCAAGGCAAGAATCAAACATAAACCCTAAAATACTTAAATACTTAAATCTTAACAAAGTCTTGAAATTTATGAAATCTTTATACTCCAAAGGAATATAATGTATTACCTTGATTTTAGAGACCTGAAATAAACCTCCTTTAGGTAGGAATCAACCTCCTCAAGGTTTGGATAAAAAGCCCTCTTTTTCTTTAACTAGGAAATAAACCAAGGCTTGATTCTTCAAAACTATATATAAGGGGATTAAGAATGAAAATGAAACAAGAAAAAAGTTCAAGTCCTTACCTTGGAACTATGGGCACTTAGAGAGGATGAAGGAAGAAGAAATGGAGAAGATTACTCTTGAGAATAAGGGTGGGAAATGAAACCCACAGCTGAAACCTTTAAAACCCTTAAAAATATCTTCCAAATAGAATAATGGGTCAATTTCTCTTTTGGTCCCTCAATTTTTTTTCTTTAACTCAAACCCCTTTTTATGGTTAATTGGGCCCAAAACCAACCCAATTAAACCCAACAACTTAAATTGAAAATTTTACGGGGCCCACATACCTCCCAAGTAAACCCAAAACTATTAGCCCATAATTTGTAGTGCTATAAGAATGGTTTATGGTTTTAGGGTATTATTTTAGCTCTAAATAATTCTTTTTTTGGGGTTAAGTTACTCTTTTGCTGATTACTATAGGGATAACAAAGATGAGGTGTAAGTATCAAGAAGAGAAACCAAAGGTCCTAAAATAACTGCAATTTTCAGTCTTTCTACTTTGGAAACATATATCTCATTTTTAACAAAACAAGTGGAACTTCTTGTGACCATGTGAAACGGAAGTGCATATGAAATCTTGTCATCCCACGACTACTAGTACTAAGTAATAAAGTAAATTATATTTTATATGAAGTTATCCAAGAAGTGTTAGGAAAATGTATGTAACTTGTTTCAAGAAAGCATTTTGCTACTTACAATCGTATATTTTTATAATGGGTGAACCATCTCCAAAGCTCTCTCACACCCCTCTTTTGATTATGTATTATGAAATAAGTTAGTTTACTAATTTTAGAAAGGATTTCAGAAATGAATAAGAGAGAATTCAGAGAAGAATTAAATTAGATTTTTCATCAGATAATTCAAAATATCATTGGTGCAATAGTTTTATTCATATACATTGTGTTATCAATAGCTAAAGCTAATTCAATTGTTGTGGAAAACTAAATTTGTCTTTTATTTGGTAGGTCTATCGGTAGATATTGGGCTGTCCACGATAGTTGAGTTTGGGCTCTTATTTCGATAGATTGGACTTCGCAGGTAATTGGATAAACTGTTTCGAGTTTTGTTGATCAATTTAATACACATATCTCCCCAATTTTTCCTCTTTAACCCAAATTCTTTTTCGTTTTCAATTTTATCCTCAAATCCAGCCCTTATAGTTTGAATTGCTCTCCTTCCAGTCTTGATGTTTTATCCCCAGTCATGACAAACCCTTTTCTCCAGTTGATTCCTGTCCCAAAGGATCAATATCGGGGAACTAGGATTTTAGAACCATAAAATATTACCATGTAGCACTGTGTTCATCCATTGAACTAGCAATTAGGTTACCGCTTGGTTGTTTCTCTTTACTATCCTATTGTCTAACATGACTACGTGGTAGAATTTTAATTGCATCTTGTCTAACATCCAGCTGGTCGATAGAAGTTACAACCTTTTTTCCCACTTTCTTCTTCAACAAACTCACATGGAACATTGGATGAATATCCATAGTTTCATGTAAGGCCAATTTATAAGCCGCTACTCCTATATTGTCAGTAATTTGATATGGGTCAAAATCGAGTTGTTAACTTCAAGTTCTTTCTTAATGCTAGGGATGTTTTTTATACCTACTGTAACTCTATTATTTTTCTTCGTGTGCATTTTATTTCATCCTATACCTAACTTTCTCCAAATGCTCCTACAATAACTGTCTCATTTGTTCTTTATTTTGCATCATTTCCTGCATACTCTTGACCGTAGATTTTGAATCCCATTTCAATGTGGGTGAGTTATATCTAGAAAGAGCCTCGAAATACTTTATCCTTAAAGTTGAGTGGTAAATAGTGTTGTACCACCACTCAGCATGGGTGAACATTTAGGCAAGTTGATAGGGTTTAGAAAACATATACTACAAAAATATTATTTCAATAACTAGTTGACTCTCTCCATTTGACGATCAGTCTCATGGTGGTAGGTCGTGCTGAACTAGGTGGTCATTCAATTTTTTTTCATTAATTTTTGTAACAATCTAATAGTCCGACCCGAATATCCATGGATTACGATATCACACAGAACCACCGAAATGGTTAGCTCGAAAATTCTTTTTTTAACATTTAATAACATTAAAATCATTCACCATAAATTGTGCGGAATCGAAATCGAGTTTACAAAATGTGGTAGTTTCCCAATACGTACAAATACATTCATAGAGTGTAAACCAAAATAGAGTTATGACTCTATCATACAAAGGTCCACGTAAAAACATGCGCTCTACAAATACTCAAGACATACTCTATAATAGGCTCCTCAACGATCCCTACTAACCTATGCATGAAAATGCATTCTATACATTGAGCTCACAAGCTCAGTGCCACAAAAATTAACAATGCAATACTACATGCATTCATTACATGAAAATGTTAGAGTGTAAAGTCATAAACATGAAAAAGTACATAACAAACATGAGATAGGCCGAGTGGTGCAGTCATAGGAATTTACGTGCATCTCAGACAAACACACTAGCATATCTAGAACATGAAAACTTTGAGAAAAGAACCATAATTTATGCGCATCGAAACTTAAAGCCCTTAGTCTACCTCGGATCCTTGAGAGGTCGGGGTAAGGTCCATAATTTATGTGCATCAGAAGTTCACATCCGTACCTAGTCAAGCATAAGTTACAATTCTAGAATTTACATGCATCAAAACATGAATCGTTGTAATCTAGAATTTATGTGCATCAGATGCGTACCAACAGACAATATCCAGATATTCACAAACAAAGGACGATCGTCATAATGCTAGAGTAACTCGGGTGTTCTAGCCATTTCCCGAGCATCATATCAAGGTAAATTTTATGTTATCCATCTTGCTTGATTTCTAGTGAGATTGAGTGACCTTTTTTTATTTTCACTTGCCTTAAATAAGGCTTATACGAACTCAAACACCTCAGCCTGAGAACCCAAGCAAATTACCCAAACTTGCCCATAAATCACCGTGGGTACATATATTACGCCAATAGTATCGATACTGGACCCTTGGGTATTGATAATCAGCCTGAGTATCGATACCAAATTTTACTTTAATGTTTTCAAAAATACCTTGGTATCATTACCCCTATGTGGAGTATCGATACTCTACCCTTGGTATCGATACTCCTGTGAGTATCGATACCAAATTTGGCTTCGATGTTTTCAAAATACCTCAGTATCGATACCAACCCTCGAGTATCAATATTGACCGAGTATCGATACTCCTTAAAAGTATCAATACTACCCTTATAAGTTACTTGGTTTTTGTCTTTATGAACAACAATATCAATATTGTTCTTCCATTACCGATATCGATGACCTCGGTTCTCTATTTTGAGCACGAAATCATACCCAAAATACACTCAATCACTCCACTAAGAATAGTAAACATTTTTAAAGTCTTATTTGATGCCTTAGAGGCAAAAAGATAAACTTTATGCTTGTAATACAAAAATATGAATTTTACCATGAATCTCTAACATACTTACATGAACAAAACATACCAAAATGCACATGCCATGATCTACATGCAATATGGTCAAACTAGAACCATGAATTTACTCTAGCATGCTTACATGAATAAAACATATCAAAATGCATATACAGATCTACAGCAGTATGGTCAAGCTAGAATCGTGTTATCTTGAAGCTAGGTGACTGAATAAGCTCTCAAATCACCCAAGGACTAACTTTCCCTTGCCTCTAGCCTTTGAACTCTCCCTTTTCTCTTGAACTAGTCAAAACTAGTTTAATAACTTGTTAGCTCATTTCAAACCTTAGGAAGGATCCAAAAACATTTCCTTACAACTTAAATCTCAATAAACAACCCATAACTCAGGAGTTCATAAACCCACACTAAAACCCAATTTTGGCCAACTAAGCTAAATTTTACAAAAATGGGTTTGAATTAAAGCTTCAAATGACGGTTGTGAATCCTACCTTCGAATTCATAGTGGAGGCTTGAATTTATTAAAGCTTCTAACATTGCTTGGTTGTTGAAGAGAAAGGAAGATAAAGAGAAGTGAGAAAAAAGACAAGCATGAGATGAAAAGGAATAGGGTACAATAGAGGTTATATCATCAAACAATTAAGGGGTTTCATAATTTGTTTGAATAATTGGGTTAATTACCCATTTAGTCTTCCCACTTTCATGGTAAGGTTAAAAACAACATTTTTAAAGCATGTTGGGCTCATCTCAAGCCCAAATCTAATTCAATTGGATCCAAAGCTTCATAAACTAAGGAAAAATTATTCTAAGGCCCAATCGAATAAACCTGAAACTCCTAACTCATATTTTAGGGAATTATAACTCTCCCTCCTAAGAAGAAATTTTGTCCTCAAAATTTACCTGAATATAAGAGGTGCAAATACTGAAGTTGAATGTATTCTTCGAGTACTCAAGTCATCTCCTCTACGCCATAGTTCCTCCACAAAACCTTCACTAATGGTATCCTCATGTTTCACAACTCTTTAACATCTCTGGAAATGATTCATATTAGTTCTTCCTTAAAATTTATATCTTTTATTACTTCAATTTGTTCAAGGGGATTGACCTGGGATGAATTAGATCTATATTTTCAAAGTATTGAGTTGTGTAACACATTATGGATGCGCTTTAGCTCTGGAGGCAACACCAAACGATAAGTCATTGGACCAACTCTCTCCAAAATCTCTTAAAGTATGATGAATCACGAGGTCAACTTACTCGTGCTTCCAAACTAAAGTACCTTTTTCTATGGGGAAACCTTGAGAAATACCTTGTTTCCTACTGCAAACTCAATATCCTTGCGCCTGCGCTACAAATCAACATACAACCTTTGTCTATCAGAAGCCTCTTTTAATTTACTCTGAATCAACTGAACTTTTTCTTTGTCTAACATAATGGAGTTATGCTCTTGTTCCCATACAAGGCTTTATACGGAACCATATGAATACTTGCCTGAGAACTATTGTTATACACGAAATCCACCAAGGGTAAGTGATCCTCCCAACTACCCTCGAGATCCAAAACGGTGCATATAAGCATATCTTCTAAAATTTGAATAATTTTTTTGGACATCCGTCTGTCTGAGGATGAAAAGCAATGCTATAAGGTAATTCAATACCTAAAGCTCCATTTAACATTTTCCAAAATCGAGAAGTGAAACACATATATTTGTCAAAAATGATCGAGATAGGGACTCCATGCAATCTCACAATGTCACAAATGTATCACTGAACTAATCGCTCTAACGTGTAGTCCATACAAATAGGGAGAAAATGAGCAGATTTTGTCAATCCATCAAATATAAACCAAACTACATCATGCCAGAACCTTGTCATATATAGACCAGTCACAAAGGTCATCGTCACTATCTCCCACTTTTATAGCGGAATCTAAATCAACTACATTAATCCTGAGGGAACCTGATGTTCTGTATTGACTTGTTAGCAAACCAAACAGTTAGTTACAAACTCGAACACTTTTGTTTTTATGCCTGACCACCAATACAATGCTCATAGCTCTTGATACATCTTATTTGTACCTGGATGAACAAACAGGGGACTACAATGCGCCTCATGAAGGATCTTGTCATGAAGTTGTTTGTCGACTGGCATATACAAATGCCCTTGAAAGTAAAATACGCATCATTCGCGTAACTCAAAACCTGATGCCTTACCTCGGAGGACATGCTCTGCTCGGGCTTTCAATCGGTCATTCAAACCTTGTAACCTCTGAAATTTACCCACTAACATGGGCTCAACCCTCAACTTGGCTAACAGATAACCCAAATCAGTCAAACTCAGGCATGCTAGAAAAGCTCACAACCACTACGTCTTCATTCATACTTAAGCATGCAACGACGTTAGCTTTTCCCAGATAATAATCGATCACACAATCATAGTCTTTTATAAGTTCTACCCATCTTCGTTGACTTAAATTTAACTCTTTTTGAGTGAGAAGACACTTAAGTCTCTTGTGATCCATGAAGATATGACATTTCTCCTTAATTAGGTCGTGCCTTCAAATCTTCAAAGCAAAAATCACTGCGACAAGCTCCAAATCATGGATAGGATAATTTCGCATTCTTCTCCCATCCAAGAATAATTGTAGTTACTTCCATATGTTTTTATTCCTCTATTTCTTTAGCTTTCTTGATGTAGCATTGGTCACAACATTAGTCTTTCCTTTTCTATATTGGTTGGTGTAATCTAACCCTAGTAGTTTAGTCAGACCCTTCTTTTGTATGGTTGTGGTAAGCTTTTTTTCATGTAAGTGCTTTAAGGACTCCTTATCAATTTTGATCACGAAAGTGTTACTCTCTAAATAATGTCTCCATTTAGGACTATCTTAAAATGGCCAAATACTTCTCATTGATAAACAAGTCTATAAAGAGTACCTCAATAAAACAATTTTACAATTGTTTCAATAAATTCAGGATATCATTAATCAAGCATATTTATTTTTGAGTGAAAATAGTAATAAGATAATATGTGACAAATTATTTAAAATTCAGTAAATTTGAAATCCGACTTTCAATTAGATAAATCATTCAGAAGGAAAATTAGACACGACAATCACATTTCAAATCAAATAAAATAGTTATTTGCACAAGAAAATTCAAACAGATATTTAAAATAGTTATGTTGCATACAAGGAACACACCTCACAAATTGGGTCAATCTAGAAGATATATTGAGTACTGGCTTCACTACGTTCTACAACAATGCACGAACCTAAGCCAAATCAAAATAGGGTTACTACATGAATATTATTCTAAATAAAATATTCATAAAGGTACATAACAATACGAGAAATCAAGGGCTCACACAGATGAACGTATCAGGAGGAACAAATTTGATTTCGAGCTTCAAATCTTTTTCTTATGAACCCATACCATCTTTATTATGAACTCAAATTCAAATAACTTCCCTCTCCATTAAAATAACTTATTATAATATAAAATAACAATTTAGGGACCCAATTTGTATAATTGAAGATTAGTGGTGCCACTGTAATATTTATTTACTAAATTAGGGGCTAAACCGATTTAATTTAAACTATCAAGGTTTCGACAAAACTAAACTAAAACTGGAGGACAATAGCAGAAACTTACAAAAAAATGGAGGACTAAAACTATGATTACCTACTCCCTTTTGAGATACTTCACAACTACGTAGTATTTGGAAACATTTTGTATAACCATTCTAAGCTTTATCTTCCATGCACATTTATGATTCCATTCACTTTTCGTACCTTCTCTACCAAGTGCTTCGTAATAAAACAATGAAGCTTCATCAGTCGGTCGTCAGTCACCCCGACCACCAGGGACCACCTCGTTGGTCGTTGTCATTGAGTTCAAGACCAAATCTTACCGTTCAAAGCTTCTTGGTCTCCTCATCAGGATCTGACATGTGGTCATCAAGAAACCTCGTGGACGATCATAGATCTAACAAAAACCATTTGTTTTTTTGGAAACAAACCACATTTGTTTTCCACCGAAGACCGTCCGATGGTGCCAAAACCAAGCTATGTTATCCTTACTGTCATTCCAACCTTTCCTCCGAACAGATCTTCCAAACAAGGTCTAGATCATCGAAATAAAATACTCACCCCCGTCAGTCGTTTCCATTTCCTCTTCCTTGTTTTGTCTGGTGTTGATTTTAGGACTGTTTCTTTGCATGTCACTACGTGAAGGGTAAAGGCGACCATGGTAGTGTACCATCGTCGGTCTATGATGCGAATTTCTTTGAATCATCAATTGAATGGGATTATTGAACCATTTGGGTTTAGTTAAATTTTTTGAAGTTAGAATCTTTATGGGTCGGGTTATGCATAGTGCTAGTTGGTACACTGTTCCGAATGACTAACTAATTTGATTTGAGTCGAGTTTGTGGGTTCAATGAAGACTTGTCGATCACCTCACCGGTCACTATTCCAGTGAACTGAGTTAGCCGTAGAAACGATGATTGACTATCATATAAACAAAAAACAAATGTTGTGCCCTAACTCAATGAGTTCACATTACTCAGTTTATAACTTAGCCCTGAGCAAAAATAGCTTCCAAGTGTGTGATTCTCCATTTTTCATATTATAAAAAAAATAATAAAATTCACAATCAAAAAAATGATATTTCTTTTGGAGTTTATATTAACAACGATAAAGCAATAAAGTTTGGGGAAAAATCCGAAAATCAGATCAAATCGAATTTTTGAGAAATTTTGAAGGATGATAGGAAACAGTTAATAAAGCATTTCAATATTTTAAATTGATAGAATTTAACTTGCAACATTGATTTTCCATGTTAATTTGGGACAATTGGATGAAAATGACAATATTGTAATTTTTGGAAAAGTACAAAGGTAAAGTTTGAAAATATGAATATATTTGTTCATATTTGACTTAGAATGATGTAAGGATGATGATAAGAACATGTGACACGGTAATAATCATGAATTTTTAAAGGTATAATTGTCATTTCCCATTAAATGAATTTTTAATTCATTTAAGTTAATTATAAGACAAGTGTACTAATTAGAAAAATTATGAAACTTTGTTCATCTTCAAGCTACATTCCGTGAACTCCATATCCAAGGTAAGGAACATTATCTTTTATTTTCAAGCCAAATTACTTAGATTTTGGATGGAAGAAAGAAATAGGAAACAACGTACATGAAATTATCTATCATTGATATAAATTATTCATGATTCCTTGCTTGGAACCTTAGCTTCATGAATATGGTGGATGAAGGGTAGGTTTGATTTTGAAGTTTTATGGATATATTTTGATTTACTTGATGATTTAGAACCATTTTCATACTTGCTTTATCTGCCGGAGGTCTTTCACGAAAGCTTCTCTTAACCTGGCGTTAGGGGCAACCTACTACCCTACCTCCCCATTACCCCATTGCATAAGGGAATAGGGATTTGTTGTTGTTGTTGTTGTTGTTGTTCATACTTGCTTTATGATTGAAAACGTTTGGAGAAGGTTAAATTTCAATTTGGTCAAATTAGGGTTTGGTATGAAATTGAATTTGGAATGATTGTAAATGCATGGAAATGATGTTTAGAGTTTGAATTCTGGCTTGAATCAAAGTGAAAACCATGCCTAAAACCACATGTTAGGTTCGACCATTGAAGGAAAATAGGGACAAATATGGAAAAATTTCCCTAAGGCTAGAAATGATGTATAATGATTATACAAAGATTTAGAATGTTGTTTGGAACACATTATAATTTTGTAAAGTTATAGGGACCTATTCACATATTTTAAGAATTTTGGGATTGAAATGTCAATAGTTCAAAAGTTGATGTACTATGCTTGAATGCATTGTTGGAATAATTGAATATGATATTAGGTACTTGAATTGAAGTTAAATGACAAGGGACCATATTGAATAATTTGGAAATATTAATATGAAGTCTAAAAGAATTAATTTTAATGGTTGAAATGTGAAATTAGAAATGTAATGAGAAACTAGTGATGAATATGAATACTAAAGGATTTGAAATGTAATTTTCAAGTATTAAGGTCAACATTGATGTTATGAAATGGAATTAGTATCGAATTATCAGATGAATTTTTAGGAATTTTACCCCTAATATGTGTCTATGTTAGAATGGTATTAACATATGCTTCGAATTATATGTGTTTGGTAGATAATGATTGTGTAGATCATGATCGAGATTGAGATACAAGCAAGCTGAATGCAAAGGAAAATTTTCAAGAGTTAATCTAAAATCGATATTAAAGGTGTGATAGTAAGTCTTATAAGGTTAGTGTGTATGTGTGTGTATATATATATACACACACAAAAGGAATAATTACTATGAGTCAACCTCGAGTTATTTGGAAAGAAAAAGATTTAAATCGTATTATGGTACATTACCATAGTAATTTCTAGAATGGTTTATGAATGATTTCAAGAATGAACTACACAATGCATTTTTATATACTATTTTACTAAATGGTATTTGGATGATTTCAGATATGAGCTGCTCAATGCACTCATATATGATATTTTGATATGTTAACATATGTGGATACTTTTGGATAAATGAATAATATATGAAATTGTTGTAAAAAGCCCATTATATATTTATTGAGAGTCTTGGTATAATTAGCATGCCATGAGGTGGAGTATTAGTACATAGCATAAACTAGTACATAGCATAAAATAGTACATAGTGCAAAATGTACTATCATGATACATTATATGGCACAACATAGTACATTTTGCCTACACAATATAATACATGGTGCAATGTATTCTTTATTATTGATACATCAATGATGTGTTTTACAGTACTTTTATATTATATATGGAACTATATGTGTAAATTGGTAATATAACACTAAATGTGCAACATGTGTATACTCAACATAGACCTGCATACCATGCATTTTTCAATTATAATACATTGGGCTATGAATTGAATTAATGTGAAAAGTAAAAGTTTGATCGATTTGATTAAAAGTAAAACTTTATTCAAATATTCTGATTTGATTTGACATAAATTGTTTTATAACAACACTGTCGACAATCATTCTCATTCGAGTGACAATTATTATATATATATGTGTTTATATATAATAATATTAAATTATAAATATTATTTTTTATAAAGCCCAAAGGTCTGGTTTAAAAAGTGAAACACATCGGCCCGATTCAAATGCAGGCCCAGCAACCCGAGCTAGACTCGATTCCATCAAGCCCACATGTGAGAAGCCCCACCAGCAGCTAAGGTTTCCATCAACTATTCCAGCGCCACTCAGCTCTCCATCGTACGATCAGATAAAGATCGAAGGGACCAAAAGCCATCATGTAGAAACCCTAGGGTATCATTGTAACCCTAGGGTCTATTCCGGCCACCGCCTCCATCGCTCCAACCCAAGACTGCCACGATGGTTTCTGCCTCTCCAGATCACACCAGAGCACTCCAAAAGCCTCTTGCAGAAAAACACAGGCCACACAACTCATCAAGCTATGGTTAGTCACCATCGTAGGTACGGTGACTCACCATGGTACTCCTTTTTAACCGGTCCAAACAGAGCATTGTTGAGGGCTATATAAACCCCAACCCTATGAAGAATAGGAACACACAACAGTAAACAGAGAGACATTGCAAATCGAAGACATACAACAACCACAACGATCCACCATCAGTAAAGGAAAAGAGAAAATAGTGAGAAAACTTACCCAACCGTCGAAACCACCGTGAAATCGAAGGTAAAACCTTCGGGTTTTTTAGATAGGAGGATCCGACGATTTTAGGGAAAAAGGAAGTCGGATAGAATAGAGGGGGTTCGATCTACATTTAGGAAGGTTTGGTGTATTCCGACCGTGGGTGGTGGCCGGCTGTGGCGGATGACGGCAGAACAAGGCGGCCGGCCGGGTGCTATCCCTCAGGCGAGGGATTTATAGAGAGGGTTGAGAGCCTATCTCTCTGAAATAGAGGTAAAAGAGAGAAATGAGAGTAATATCTCTCTTGGGTCAGTTATGGCCAGTTATAGGGCTTATACCCTCTCTCGAACGACATTTTGGGGAAGGGTATCTTTGTAATTTTTGCATGATTAAACTACATGTGTGGTCCCCTTTATTGTAAGCCTTTCAATTTGGTCACGAAACATGTTTCATATTTTAATTTGGTATTTTAATTTTGTTATTTTATATTTTAGTCACTAATATGTTAATATATTTAGGGTACAATTAGCATTTAGTCTTATTATTTTTATATTTATTTTAGTCCCATATTAATATTTGGTTAATTATTATCAGTATATATAGTTTATAATATTTTTAAGTAGAAATTTATAATTATATGATTATATACAATTTAGTCATATTATTTTAATATTTTATATTATAATATAGTATTTAAAATTTGTGTTCTTTGTATTGATAATATTATTATATTTTTAATTTATAATTTAATAATAGAATTAATAATAGGTTTTATTAAATATTCTTTAGTAATTATTTGTAATTAATATAAACAATATTATAATTACTGCAAAGACATTTAATTAATAAATACTGGTACCAATTTTGGGTGTTGTGGGAATGCTAATTATTTCTCATACTTAACCGACTCCGAACTCATTTTTCTGGTAAAGCAGACCCGAGTTAAGTTATTTTAATATTATTCTTAGGAATTTTTCTTAAAATAATATAGCATTTTGGTGGCCAATCTCACCGAATTAAAAGATTGGTGGCAACTCTACAACTTGGTGTTTAATCTGATTCATGGAGGATAAACATTTACTTTTTCGAGACTAGTTACATCGTCTGGGTGTACTATTTGCACTCTCCGTCGCCAGGGTAGAGAAACGTCTCGACAGCTTGGCGACTCTGCTGGGGAATTTTTTAAAAAATGAGAGTTCAGCGACCAATTTATTAATTATTCGTCTTTACAGTAAATAATATATATTTGTAATTATTTTACTAACTTTTGTTTTTTTATGTGTGTACAGATTTAATTTTGGGTTATTAAAATAGAAAAATAGGTTGTATATTATTTTTATTTTATGCTTTTCCTCACCACTATGCACTGATCATGACATGAGCTAAAATCCAATCTTATTCTATTTAAGTGAATGAGAAACTATTCCCTCGTGTGGTTTTCACCTCCGTATGGGATAGGGGACCATTCTTTGAACTCACACCTTATGTTCCTCGTGTGGTTTTCAGCTCCGTATGGATATAAGGAAGTGTGTTCCTTCGAATTGAACTTAATCCAAAAGTCTGTAATGGACTAGGCTTAAGGGCTTGGAAGTCCAAGGGGACACCAACAAAGGACAATTCATTGACCCTTTTTACTCTAGAGCCAAAACCCAACATATAGTAAAACTTAGAACTTAAGTTCAGACGGAACCCAAACCGATTAAGTTTTGTAAGATTAAGTACACAAAGGAAAGGCATGTTGAGTCTTTCATTTATTTAGTATTATTATTTTTTCTGATAAATGCATGCGAACTAGAAATCATGCGGTTAAGTTTTTTTCCAAACAAAGCATGGAACTAGAAAGCATAAGGTTAGGATGATTTGTTTCTTACTAACCAGTTTTTGTATATATTTTGAAAATGCATATATTATTTTTTGTTTGCATTTGTATAATCATAACATACCCAAGGGTGTTGATTCAAGAGTGATTATAAAAAATCAAGGGCTTTAATTAGCAAAGGGTTTCATGATCAAGTAAACTGTGAGCATCCAAACAAGGATATCCTGAAGAAGCTTTTAAAATATGAGGGTATGCACATAAAAATCCTGTTAGACTGGTATCGAAAGCATTAGGTCGAAGCCATGCTTGATGATTTCTGAAAAGTTAGTCAAACCTTTAAAGATGTTGGATTAGGAATACCCCGGAAGAATGGATGACATAAATCATTAAACTGAAGACTAATGCTGGTTACTGGAAAAATAAACTTGAGGATCAAGTAAAGAAATTCTCCTATGACTTTCAAATTGCCGATTAAATATACAATGCAACCATCACCAATTTGGAGAAATGTCAAGCTGAAAGCCATATATTTAAGAAGGATATAATCAACATTGAAACTTCATATCTGATCCATCAATGTGAAATTAATGCTGAATTAAAGTCTGCTAGAGCTCATAACCACAAATTGATGGAAATGGTGGATTATTATAGAGATCTTGTACAAGAACTTCTTGAACATAAAGGGTCTCTGATAAAGGAAAATGAGCAACATTGTCTGCAACTTCATGAAATGACAGGTAAAATTCGAGAAAACGATAATGACTTGAAGAAAGCTACTGCTCAAGCAAGCAAAGTAGCTCACAAGCTAGTGGACTTAGCTGGTTTAACGAATGAACTAAAACTGGATGGTGATGATCTGTGCATAAGTGGAAATTAACTTGGCTTTTTAAAGAGATAGAGAAACTAGGAGGGAAACTTATCCCTTATATGTAATGATCCTTTGGATGTATTGAAAAAAATCCCTTTTTGTGTTCAATGGAAGTTGTTTTAAGATAATTACTCTTGAATTACACTCTTCCATACATGCATTTGCATTTACATTTATATTTACATTCATGCTTCGCATAACATCATATGAGAGTAATCAATGAAAGATTTCAGAATCAGGAATTTTGAAAGCACCTTCTAGAATCAGGGCAGGTCTTTAAAAGATTAAAAGCAATGAATGGAATATTAGCTCGAGTTGGAAGGATTGAGAGAATCCAAGAACAACTTATGGAAATCGAACAAGAAATGATTAAAGAAATGAGAGGGTTCCAAACTGAGTTCAGGGAACATATGTCCAAGATAAAGAGTATGATGGTTACTCTGCTATATGAAGAGAAAATGTCAGAAGATTCTATGAAGCATGAAAAGATGAAGGTCTCAGGAAAAAAAGTATGGATTTCAATGATATGATGGAAAATGACCAAGGGCCTGTTGTTAAGTATAGAAATCCAACCCATTTTCACGAATCATGAAATATGTCAGATAACATGGACATTGAAGTTGGCACAAAAAAGAGAAACATGGAACAAGTCCCATTGAAAATGGATAAAAAAGGCAAGAAGGAAAAGAGGATGAAACATCTCATTCAAATTCTAATTTCGTATTTAGAATTGCTACATTTTCTCTTTGAAAGTGGTCTTGTAACACCCATCCCTCTTAGTACTTATTTGCATCAAAATTGGAAAAATATCAAGAATCCATGCAATTATCACTCTGGAGATTTTGTTCATTCTACTGAAAGTTGCATAATACTGAAATTAAAAGTCTAAGACCTTATGGTAAAAGGGTTGTTATGTTTCAAAAATGGGAAACCTAAGCTCATCGGAAACTAAAAGCTGGTTAAAAAAGAGAAATTTTCAATTCATCATATCTCTCAAGATGATGGTGGAAAGTAAGATATTCAAAGCAAACATTTTCAGGAAAGAAATAGTAAGGAAACAATCATATCAAGGGAATCTCTTCCCTGTTTTCCTTCGATCTCATGCAGCAAGTTATATGGAAAATTACATGAAGCCCAACTTATTACCCCATGTCTGGCTAAACCTTTGGTACCTCCTTACCCAATATGGTTTAATAAAAAGGTCTTTTGTGAGTATCATGTTGGAATACGAAGACACTCCATTAAAAATTATGGCAACTTCAAATGACGAGTTCAAGATCTTCTCACTCATAGAATATAGAAATGGATGCTAACAGTCAATCCATTATGACCAAACATTTGGGAGTTAACCCCAAAGACTGACCTACAAGTTTAAAAAGAAACGAGACAGATACAACTTGGAGACATCCGTGTCAGATCTTTTAAAATCAAGAGAAGTAGAGGGAAATTCAAAAAGAAAAGAAATGCTACTCCAAATACAGTTGTAAGATATCCGGAACCAAGGAACAACTATTTCCACTAAAGAGATTTGTTCTGAAATTCAAATTGAATCCAATTGCCAGTTAGAGAAGATAATGGTAGGATTTGACCAAGAGATAGCTCAGGGGAAAGATGACATTTGTGTACCCAAAAGCTCATCCAAAGAATCTACCCAAGAAATGATCAAGAAATGGGGTACAAATATAGACAGAGATCCTGGTCTGACTATACACCCAATATCCAAAGAATAATAGGGCAGTGGGAGTTGTTATTTACCACTATTGTACCTTTCATTTCGTATCATTTTGTTTGAACATGTTTTTGTTCCTTTCTCTGTTTCTGTAATTAAAGTGTTTTGCTTTTAAGGTTATGAGCATTGAATCAATTTTGCAATCTTGAAGTTCTTGAATATCATTAGATTAAAAGCTCTTTACAATTAAGAGTTATAAATTTTTGACAAAAGTATCAAGATTGAATACCAGAAAAAAGACATTGACTTACCTCAGAAAAAATGCATCCCCAAAATATTACCCTTTCCACAAATATGAGTTAGCTTTCTCCAATGTAAGGAATTAGACAAAAGGCTTGGTATTGATATTTAGAAGCATACAACGTGGGCATCTTTTGAAATATTGAAAAGCTAACTAGATTACTTTTCTATTGATGAGGTTCGATGATGAAACTTTGAAAAATCTAGGCTAAAGTTAGTTGTTGGTAAATTGAAATTTAGTAATGAGATTTTATGAATTTCACCTAACACATTGACTACAACAGGTTTTTTAAAAAGAGGGTAAGTCATATAAGCAGAAAAAGTATCCCTCTAAAGCAATTGGTTGATAGACCTGGCTTTATGGATAAGTTTCAATTAGCCCAATGATGGCTAATGTCAAATAAAGCTGAATTTAGCTAGCCAAAATGGCAAAATAAAAAGTTGTTAAAATGAATACATGTTTATAGTTTACTTCACACATGTGCACATAAATCTCGTTATGAAATCGATGTTTTCACATTTTCTTTGGGTAGAATCAAAGATTTCAAAGAATTGAAATGGAGGTATTTTAGAAGGTCTAGTAACTGTTATGCTAGATTGTGTCATTTTTAACACATCCGGTTAAAGATACCAAGTCAATAAGGTCAGGCATGTGATAATTTTCACAAAAGAGCGATAGAGGAGTGACATCTTTAACCATAGAAAATAGGGAAGCTAACCTGAAACTAACTTCTCAATCTTGATACTTTTCAAATAACTATAACTCTGAAATAGTAAAAGCTGTTGATTCTTTTGATATTCTTTAAATTCATGCTTATGATTTGATTATATTGTGAACCTGCAGGGACAATATTTTACAAAATTCTTTCATTCTATGATAAGAAAGGAGGAAGAGAATTTTTTAAATAGGATAGTTTCAAATGACAAAAGATCTTGAATCAAGTTGGTACCTATTCTACCCCTATTTAAGAAAAAGAATGAGCAAGGCCAGAATAATGAAACATTTCATATTCTTGAAAGCAAGTGGCCTGAGAAATCAAAAGTCTGGGGAAATAGACTTATAATGTTCCTTTGTGACAACATGGCAAGCAAAAGATGATCGCCTCATTAGAAGGAAGGGCACATATCTCAGAATATTAGGCAAGAATGTAACAAGTCGAGAATGATCACCTCATTCAAAAGAGAGGAACATATCTCAAACATTTCTATCAGAAATATTAATCACTTCTTTAGCTGTGAAAACATGAAGAGAATCCCTCAAGTTACTTAACAACATAGTTGTTTAGTAACCTTGGAATGAGAGCATTCAAGATCAAGAGATTTGGTAAGAATAGAGCAACGAGTACCCATGATGGGACATTATCAAAGTTGGATCACGAGGGAGTACGAGATTCAAATCAAATAAACCTTACAACTTACAATGGTGGGCCATTATAAAGGCTCATTTAAGACAAAAATGATCTAACCGGGTATTTGGAACAATCATATCAGCATGAAGAATGTTGGGGCATTTTAAAGCCCATTTAAGACAAAAAGGATCTAACCGGGTATTTTGAACAATCATATCAGCATGAAGAATGTTAAACAATTTTGAAGACCCATTTAAGACAAAAAGGATCCAACCGGGTATTTTGAACAATCACATCAGCATGAAGAAAGGTGGGGCATGCTGAAGGCCCATTTCAGACAAAAATGATTCAAACGGGTATTCCGAACATTCTCATCAGTAGCATTTGTATTAGAAAAATGCTAGGGCATACTGGACCCTTATCATTCTTGAGAAAATATTTCCAATGAGATAGAAAGGTATGAAGAATGAAAATTGTGAAACGATGACTATTGAGTTGACTATACATCTTTGTTTTGTCCACCTTGCGATTACATCATGCCCATAGAAACTACAAGAAAGGACGAATATTTTGTCAAATATTTTACAACTCAATAATTATGGTGTTGAACAAATGTTGAGATCATGTGGTTGACATAAGATAAGGATTGTCTTCAATATACAAGATTTAGAGATAAGAAATGATGAAGATTTCTTTTCACAAAGAACGTTGGAACTTTAACAACAAGAAACTAGTGGGGCCAACTAAGATTGAACGATGGGTTATGATTTGAAAAACCTTGGTCGAGATTTGATTAGATGTGGAGACATGAAAGGAATTAAGATAAAATCCTTCTTGTGAAAATATTGGATTAGATGTGGAGACATGAAAGGAATTAGGATAAATCCTTCTTGAGATGTGATTCAAGAGTCAAATCAGAACAGACGTTGCTAATATCTTGATTAATCTCTAATGAGTTTAGCATATTCATACCTACATTGTAAAGATGATAAATTCTCTTTTCAAATGAAAGCTTTATCGGATTTCTACTCAAGTTCAGATAGAGACAGCTGGTGTTATCAAGAAAACTGGGGTAACAAAGTCAATATTCTGAGTACGGCAAGAATCCCATAAATGACACAGTTCTTCTAAAGGAAAAAGAAGATTCAAAGATACAAGTTGATTAGATGGCTATTCATAAATGCAAGCTTGATATCGTAAATTTCTATACTGTTTAAAGATAGCCTTGAAAAAGAAGAAGATCAAACTTTGGATAGAGATAAAGATTGATGCATTCATTCATAAGAACATCAAGAACATGCATTACATTGATACGTTTGATTGCATTTGAATAAATGCATTTCTCACATGAAGATGTAGGGACAAAATACCTTACGAGTATAAGGTAGAATTCAAATTACAAATACAAGAGTCATGTTTGGAGAGCCAAACATCTGAAGACTATATGAACGCAATCCATACAAAGGAAGCAATAATTTGGGGGCATGCTCAACCAGTAAGTTGTTCAAAGAATGAGAACAAATATCAAAATCTCTCATTCAAATCTTTAAGAAAATGAAATTTTGAAAATCTCTCAAGCAAGATGATTCTTCTCAAAGTCAAATCAAACTCCACGGAAGAGTAGTGGAAGCAAATCCAAGTTTGTATCTAATATTCACGGAAGAGTAGTGAAATTAGATTCTTGTCAAGTCAATCCTATTCAAACTTCACGGAAAAGTAGTGTAGCAGAAAACTCGGATAAAATTCAGTTTTCACAGAAAATAGTGGAAAAGATTTTTTAGCTAAGTATCAAACTTCACGGAAGAGTGATGAAGCAGAAAGCAAGAACCCAGATAAAATTCAGTTTTCACGGAAGAGTAGTGGAAGGATTTTTCAGCAAGTAAGAAATCTTCACGGAAAGTAGTGAAGCAAAAGCAATTCAATCATAAATCTGATCTCCACGGAAGAATAGTGGAACGGATTTTTCAGCAAAGTATGAAATCTTCACGGAAGAGTGGTGAAGCAAAGCAAATTCAAAAATATGATATCCATGGAAGAATAGTGGAACGGATTTTTCAGCAAAGTATGAAATCTTCACAGAAGAGTAGTGAAGCAAAAGAAAATTCAATCATAAATATGATCTCCACGGAAGAATAGTGGAACGGATTTTTCAGCAAAGTATGATATCTACATGGAAGAGTAGTGAACAAATCCAAGTTTGAATCTGAACTTCATGGAAGAGTAGTGAAACATATTCTGTCCAAGTCATTCTAGATCAATCTCCACGGAAAAGTAGTGGAACAAATTTGTCAACAAAGTATGAAGCCTTCATGAAAGAGTAATGAAGTCATGCAAATTCAGCCTTCATGAAAGAGTAATAAAGTCATGCAAATTCAGCCTTCACGGAAGAGTAGTGAAGTAAATCATTTGCAAGTCATTCTCAACCTTCACAAAAAAGTAGTGAAGCAAGATCATATCAAAATTTTGATCTCGAAGAAAAAGTAGTGGAACGATTTCCCAAAGCAAGAAGTTCACTCGATAAAAACCTGTCTTTTTATCTTTGTTTTATTCTTGCTTATATAAAAATAAAGCAAAGAGGGGCAGTTATCGACAGTCATTTTCATCTGAGTGACAATTATTATATATATACGTTATTATATATAATAATATTATATTATAAATTTTATTATTTATAAAGCCCAAAGGCCCGGTTTACAAAGTGAGGTACATAAACCCGATTACAAGGCATACGAGCATGATTCAGATACAAGCCATCAACCCGAGCTAGACCCTATTTCATCAAGCCCACATGTAAGAAGCCCCACTAGCAGCTAGGGTTTCCATCAACTATTACAACACCGTTCAGCTCTCCACCGTACGATCAAATGGAGATCCAAGGGACCAAAAGCAATCTAGCAGAAACCCTAGGGTATCATTGTAACCCTAGGGTCTATTCCGGCCATCACTTCTATCACTCCAATCGAAGACTGCCACGATGGTTGCCGCCTCTCCAAATATCACCAGAGCACTTCAGAAGCCTCTAGAAGACAAAAACAGGCCATACAACGTATCAAGCTATGGTGACTCACTGGGGTACTCCATTTTAACCGATCCAAACACTACATCGTCGAGGATTATATAAACCCCAGCCATGCGAAGAAGAGGAACACACAAAAGCAAACAAAGAGACATAGTAAAGCAAAGACATACAATAACCACAATGATCCAGCATCAGTAAAGAAAAGAGAAAAGAGTGAGAAGCTTACCCAACCGTCGAAGAACCACCATGAAATCGAAGGTAAAGCCTTCGGAGGTTGATCCGAGGGTTTTTAGGGAAAAATGAAGTCTGATTCGAATAGAGAGGGTATGATCTACGTTTAGGGAAGCTTTGGTGTATTTCAGCCACCGTGGGTGGTGGCCGGCGGTGGCGGATAACGGTAGAACAAGGCGGGCGGCCGGGGGTGGCTATCCCTCAGGTGAGGGATTTCTAGAGAGGGTTGAAAGCCTGTCTCTCTTTAAAAGAGAGAGAGGCAAAAGAGATAAATAAGACTAATATCTCTCTTTGGGTCGGTTATAGGGCTTAAATACCCTCTCCTGAACGACATCAATTTTAGGGAGTGTATCTTTGTAATTTTTGCATGGTTAAACTACACGGTTGGTCTCCCTGATTTGTAAGCCTTTAAATTTGGTCACGAAACATGTTTCTTTGTATTTTAATTTGGTATTCTAATTTTGTTATTTTATATTTTATTCACTAATATGTTAATATATATTTAGGTAAATTAAGCATTTAGTCCTTATTATTTTAATTATTATATTTTAGTCATGTATTAATATTTTGGTTAATTATATTATTAGTATATATAATTTAATATTTAAAGTAGAGATTATAATTATATTATTATACAATTTCATCATATTATTTTAATCTTTTATTATAATATAGAATTTAAAATTTTATTCTTTGTATTGATAATATTATTATATTTTTAATATATATTTAATAAGAATTAATAATAGGTTTTATATTAAATATTCTTTAGTAATTATTGTAAATTAATATAAACAAATTTATTACTGCAAAGACATTTAATTAATAAATACCGGTACTAATTTGGGCGTTAAGGGAATGCAAATTCTTTCTCCTACTTAATGACTCCCGAACTCATTTTTCTGGTAAGGCAGACCCGAGTTTGTTATTTTAATATTATTTGGAATTTTTATTAAAATAATATGGCATTTTGGTGACCAATCTCACCGAATTAAAAGATTGGTGGCGACTCTACAACTTGGTGTTTAATATGATTCATGGAGGATAAACACTTACTTTTTCGAGATTAGTTACACCATCTAGGGTGTACTATTTGCACTCTCCATCGCCAGGGTAGAGAAACGTCTCGACAAACACTATTGTTACGAGATGATTAGTTTAATTCAGAGCTAATCTGACATTGATTACTTTTATTTGATTAAATGTGATATATATGTGAATTGTGTTTTATAAGAAAAGAAAAGAATTTAATAAGTTTATTTCATATAATTTCATATTTTATATGAAATTTCTATATTAATCCAATTGTCGCTTCCAGTTTACCTGATTCTGTATATATGTGTGATCTTCGACTTTGCCTTTAGTATTTTACTGAAGAATCAAGGTGAGTGGTATATGATATTGCAAAAATTCAGTGGTAGTTTTAATATTGTATTCGTTGAGATCGGAAGAGATTTCTGGTTAGTTCTTTATATTTTGTTGATGGAGAAGTGGTAGCGAATGATGAATGTTGCTCTTGTTAAAAAATCAAACCTAGAAAGCTCTAGACTCGATAAAGGAACAAGAGGAAGATAGAAGATGATGATGTGCGACAACTAGGGTTTTATGGACTTTAGGTTGCTACAAAATTGAACAAGAATGATAAAATGATAATAAATTAGATAGAATAAAGGGAACAAAATAAAAACAAAAAATAAAAAATATAATAGGATAAAGATAACTTAGCCAAAACTAGGGTTTTGTTGATGATGGGAGAGAATGGTGACTTGATGATGATGTCAATGATGAAGATGATTGGGATGATAGAAATCGATTGATAGGTGTGCTATGAGCCATGCTAGTTGTAATTAAGTAGGCAAACTCAATAATCGGTTCTAACCAGCCCTCCTAATTACAATAAAGAGGTCAACCAGATTGTGAAGATCTCTCTCACAAAGAACTTGAAAAGAACTCAATGAAAGGAAGCTTCAAAGGCACAAGTAATCAATGCTTGCAAAGATAAACTCTCAATGTATCGTTTTCAAGAAAAAATGTGTTTTGCAAAGTTGAATGAAGCATCCTTTATATAGGAGAGGAGTTCTAAAAGTCCTAAATAACTAATGAATAAAATAATAATAAAATAAACATGTTTTAATTTGAATTCCTAATAAAAATAATAATAAACTAATAATAATGTTTTAACTCAATAATTCCTAATAAAATAATTAATATAATCCTAAAAGATAATATATCATCCTATATTAAATTATAGCACAAATGATCAATAAAAATGTTAAAAATTCATAATATTTAAAAAATCCTAAATTAATCTCGTATAGGAATTTTCGCATGCGTTATCTTTGCTAAAATGAGCATATCTTGAGTTCCCGATAACATGTCAATAAAATAATATCAGGATCCCATTCAAAAAGCAGTGTCAAATCTAATACTCTTATTCTCTTCTTTTCAAAGGCTTGGTCATTCTGATCAATTGGACGTGCTAGCCTTGCGATGCATGTATCATCATCCCTCTCTTCAAAAAGATTCGACCTCGAATGTAAAGCACCAAAGGGGTAAATGTTAGAACCTTTTCATGATTCACTGACATTATACTTTTTGAATATATATTCTTTGAATCTTTGAGACTTTGTTCTTCGATTGGTGCGAGTAGAAACATTAATCCAAAGAAGCATTTGTTGATATCATGGACTCTGGTGCATGTATCATTACCCATCTCCTCAAAAGATTCGTCCACAAATCTGAAAATACAAGAGAAAGAGAATTAGACATGTGAGAAAAAAATTATAAACCACTTACTTGGATCGATGTGATATCTCATTATGTGCTTTAGTATAGGGTTTTCCTTGTAGGAACTGATTTATTATTGTCTTGAAATCCTCTTTTGCATCTTAATCTTGTAATCCGGTGTGTAGGTTGAAATTCAACATGGTGCCATCCCTTAATGGTTTTCTTTGTGATTGACTCATATGTTTTTTCGTGGTTTTACTCGTGTGTGGCAAGAAGAAACCATGTCAAGTGGTTCATGAAAGTAGTCCATGAAATCTCCTAATTGTGGTTCAATAAAAAATGACTCTCGTAAGGAGCTTTGTGGACTACATATGTTGCTTGGTTGAAATAGAAACTCATATACAAGATAAAACTCATTAAAAACAATTTTAAAACAATGTGTATATATAAAAAAATTATCCATCATGATGTACATCTTTGATATGTTCGATTTTTGAAATAGTAGTATGCTTCTGACAGGTAAGAGTATAACTCCAGTGTAGTGCATCTTCTACTATGTTTTGCTTACCTTGATCTTTTAACCACTTAAGGAATTTATGGTTATGATGGATGATAACCTTTGTCTGAAGTATGTTGTTTTTCCAAACCAGTCAAAAGAAAAAGAGTGGATAAGAATATCATAAAAAAAAACATATGTATTTGTGATGGGTGTAGTCTTTTTGTAACAAATCTAACTCTTCGGTTTCTTTGGGATTGTTTGTTCGACGTGGTATGCTAGAACCTTGAATTATATTGGTTAGGTGTTATTTCCCACTTTTCAATGGTAATCTGTCAGGTAGATAAGCTAATAGCTCTCTAAAATCTTGTAAGAGTGGAATAAACACACTAGGAAAATCCTTGTTAATGTTAGAAATAGAAACAATTGATTCCCAAAAGCAAAACAAGGATGCAAGGTTTTTGTGAAGAAGGTTCACTCTTAATAATATTTTGCTTACATTTATGTCTTGAGTCACTCGTTTTTTCTCAAAAATAGGTTCACTCACGTCTTGTGGGTCATGTTATTGGTTTTATGGGTTGTTACCTCTTTTTTTTTTGCCTATTTTTTATTGTTTTTTTCTTTTTCTATTTCCCCACCCTTTTCACATAGTGTCGTCATTTGCTTTTCAAGTGCTTCTTTTGTTTCCAAACACTGATGATTGCTATATTCCATTACCATGATACTAATATCATATTCATCATTGTATGTCTGGTTTAGACCAATGAGTGCTATGCTTTCAGATTATCAACTTTTTCATACTCGAACAATCATGACTAACATGACCATATCCTTTGCATTAAATGCATATGGTCTCTCTCATCCGAGACTTGTTTGAGTTTTTGGTCATGACTTTATTAGCCACCTGTAACAGCCATTTCTGGTATACGTCCCCGTACATGAGTTACATATGTCACATGATTTTAAAACATTTTCGTATAAGATATTTTAATATAACATAATAAAAATGTTCATTAACTAATATTATGTAGAATAACCTTAAAGTTCTAACATAATAAATACTACCATATCATAAGTCAAATACATTCCAAATCTTTATCATAAATCTATTATATGCCATCTAGTAATATCAAAAGTAGACATAAATGTCATACATTACATATTAGGCAACTTTTGATTTACGATGTTAGTTGCACTCCTTACTCCGCTCGTATGCTATTACCTGCGCGTGAAACCATCACACGCTAAGTATTCACCTAGTGAGACATAATAATATAAAAGAGATCTAAGCAAAACATAAGCATATCATAAAATATCAAAATACCAATTTAATCGTATAAATAATATAATACATAAAACTGACTTGGTAAACCAAATTTTATTTTAATAATCTACGAAACAATATTTAGTATACCCAACATAACTATCAATCAATATTTTTCCAAAATATCCATTTATTTGACCAATGTATGTCGAATGAGAATGCAAGGTACATGAGTTGCACCTAAGTGCTAAATGAAAGCATAGGTTTTGTGATGACAACAACACTATACTAAGGTAACGAAATGGTAATTCACAAACTCATCATGAATACCATGGGTTCACACATAGTGTCGAAATGGTAATTCAAAAACTCATTATGAATACCATGGGTGCACACATAGTTTCGAAAGTACATATAGTACTGAAACGAAAATGTGTGCATTAAACAAAATCAATAATAACAATCATACACAAAGTATTTCCAAATGCACTTATGACTCTCAATGCACATTCAATAGGCCTTTTAATCAAATTCGTAGATTAAACATTTATTCTGAAACATTGATAGCTGTTAAAACAATATAGAAGTTCATTCATCTATTTTAGGGCAATCATACCCTAAAATTATTCATAAAATCATTTTCATAAACTTTATGGAAATATTTCAAATTATGATAAAACATACTTTTATAGAAATGTTCGAGGTTTACCCATCGCAAGTCGTCCTCATATCATATTAGTACATAACAAATACACTCACCTGGTATGCCTCAATATTATGCCTTAATGTAGTCTGACTATTCTGTAACTTTATCCTTGCCTTTTTGTTTGCTTGTCTTAGGAATTTGATAACGATCTACACAAGCATCCATAATCACACATACAATATAAAATAAAATGTTAGTATACTTTCTAGCATTTATACAAAATAATAATACTCAAAAGTATTATTATTTTAAAATTCTTTTAAAATTAATCCTAATTTTTCCTTTTTATTCATAATGGGCCCTTATCATAAATTCTCTAATTAAAGCCCAAATAAGCCAAAAAATTCCAACATTAAACTTACAGCCCAATATCTCAACAATACCAAAATTACCACTTAAGCCATTAACTTTCTCAATGTTCACCATTTTGTACTTAAACTTTACAAACTTACCAAAATGTCTTAATTTCACATTCTAACATCAATTTTAGCCCTAAAATAGTAATTTCCAGTGTTGTACATCAAATATTAACAAATTCTCTTTTACATAAACGAAATAAACCATGCACTTAAAATTTCAGACTCAATAATATCAGTACCCTCCTATAGTATCGGTACTTCTCTTCTATGGTACCGATACCCACTTCAATATCGATACCATTTTTGCATTCTGGAATTCTATTTTTCAATTATAGTAACGATACATTCCTCTTGGTATCAATACCTCCACATCAGTATTGATACTACTTTAATCAGTATTGATATTGTTCATCGCACTCATACTCTTTCCTTCAATTAAACCTTATAGTATCTGTACTATTATTCAATACCGATACCCTTACCCATATTTTACTTATTTCACTTCGAATTTTACCCAAATTTTACCTAAACATCTTACTTTAATTTCCAATCATGCCATCAAACTCATTATCAGTTATCCCAACTAACTTAAATTAATTAATCTCCCTATAACATTCAAATTCTCCAAAGAACACTTAAAACTAAAAAATACCCCAAATATTCAAACATGTTTTCAATCAATTCTAAGGCTCTTAATTTCTTATTTACATCTTTGACAAGTCAAATATGCTTTTAAAATCCAATTACTAACCAAATGTCATCAATTCACTTAAAAACTTATTTTACTAATTCACTAACAATTCACTAATCTCTTAGTTTTCTTCATCCTTAAACTTTCCTTAAGCTTCTATATCACTCAAGGCTTCAAAACCAACCCAAAAATGAAAGGAATAACCAACTTGAAACATATCTTACTTTAGAAATGGAGTTACGGGGAATAGAAGAAGAAAAATAGTAGAGAATCAAAATTCTAGACTTTTCCTTTTTCTCTATTGATCACTTAATAAATATCTTTAAAAATGAATATTAAATTCATTTCATACTAAAAGACTATAATGACCCTCTATTCTTCCATCCTTAATAATACGTCCTAAATATAAATTCCAAAATTAGTCCTTGAACTTTTTAATTTATTCAAATTTAAAAAACTAAATTTTAAATCCTTACATTTTAGTCACTGGCCTACTATTTGAGGTATTACAATTCTCACCTTAAGAAAATTCATCCTCAAATTTTAAGACATACCTGATGTGAAGAGGTGTGGATTCTACTTCCTCATGCCCTCTTCTCTTTCCCAAGTAGCTTCCTCAACTTTATGATTTTGCCAAAGCACTTTAACTAGAGGAATCATCTTGTTTTGTAGTTCTTTGATTTCTCGACCCAATATCCATATTGGTTCTTCTTCATAAGTCAAATCTGGTCGGATCTATTTTCTCTGGTCTGATAAAATCCAACGGATCTGATCGGTACTTCCTGATCAACGACACATGAAAAACATTATGGATCTTGTCCATTACGGGAGGCAAAGCTAACTAATAAGCTACTGGTCTGACTCTTTTTTAAAATCTCATAAGGTACAATAAATATTGGACTCAACTTTCCTTTGTGCCCAAACCACAATACTTTATTCCAAGGCAATACTACTTGATATTAAATCTCTTTTCTCTTCAGATCAACATAAGACTTTTTTCGATCGCAAGCTATCTTAAGATTATCTTGGAAAACTGTAACTTTATCTTCTATTTCTTTTGTTAAATCGGGAACAACTAAATCTCTATATTTAACTCAAACCAATTTAATGGTGTTTGACAATACCTCCCATACAAGGCTTCATACGGAGCCATCTTGATACTCGATTGATAATTGTTATTGTAGGCAAATTCCAGTAAAGACAAATATCTTTCCATGATCCCTTGAATTCAATCCTCAAATTCCACTCAAAATTTGGATAGTCAATCTGACTGACCATCTGTCTGCGGATGAAAAGCAGTGCTAAAATTTAATCGAGTACCCAATGCCTCATGCAAAGAATTCAAAAATCTTAAAGTAAACCTTGGATCTTGGTCCTATACTATCGATAGGTAATCCATACATCAGAACTATCTCTTTTATATACAACTCTGCATATTTATCCATCGAGTAATTTATCTGAACTAGAATAAAGTGAGATGTCTTGGTAAATCTGTCCACAATTACCCATGTTGAGTTATTTTTACTAGTGTCAAAGTAGCCCTGAAACAAAATCCTTAGTAACTCGTTCCCACTTCCACTCAGGAATGGATATCGGTTGTAGAAATCTAGAAGGCACTTGATGTTCAGCTTTTACTTGCTGGCATGCTATGCATTTTGCAACAAACTCTGTATTAGCTCTTTTTATGCCAGGCCACCAATAACGACTCTTTATATCCTGATACATCTTATTCCCGCCTAGATGCATAGTCAATGGACTATAATACCTCAGAGAGAAAATCTTTCTTCAGTTCTTCATTATCTAAAATGCAAAGTCTTCCATGATAATATAAGTATCCATCAGTCCTAATTCGATGTCTTTAGTCTCGCATTTTTCTACTAGTGCAATTCTTGCCAAATATTCTCCATCTTTTCCTTACATCTCTTTTATCCGATCCAACAACATCGACTTTAACTTAAGCTTAGAAATTAAGGCGCCATCTTCCTTCATGATAAACGTACATCCAAAGCTTGTAAAGCAACAAAAGTCTTTCGGCTAATTGTATCAACTAACACATTAGCCTTTCATGGATGAACCAATCAACTCGAGCCTTGTCATTGGGAACTACTTCAATAGCAGAACAACTTAGCTAGTTATAATCAGCCTCGTACTCATGTATTGCTCGATTACCTTGACTTCGATTAAGAAACTTTAGCAGCATTGCCATCATAAACTGCTCACCGATGTACTTGTTCTTAAATTCATCTTGAAAGAACTGCCAGGTCACTTCTCAGGTGGTGCATACATCGTAGTGTTCGTCTACCACACTCGAGTTGATCCTCGAAGTAAAGATACATCTCCATCCAGCTTTTCAGAATCTGATCAGTCACGATTTTCAAGCATCACCTTAATTTCGTTTACACATAAGTTAGCATCTATAGGACCTTCATCCTCTTCTCCCAATAACTCAAGTGCTCCCAAACATTTCAAGTCATTTGGGATTAACATCCGTGGTGTTGAAAGTGTAGGGGGAGGCAGAGGAGGTTGAAATCGAGTCAAGATCACATCGAGAGCCTACATAAAAGCTCTATAATCTGGAACTGGCATACACTGACGTACTGGTGCGCTAGCATTTTTAGACTGGATCGATGCTCACTATTAACTTCATTGCTCTCACTACCCGACCCTTCCCGAACTTTTTGTTCAGTCGCTTTCCGTGAATTTGCAGATTCTGACATATAATACGACGTACATAATAATAACAACTCAAGTTAGTAAGGAGTGACATCATTCATATCCTAACGAACACCATATCAGTAATTTTTACATCCTGTGACATGTAAACCCTTTTTAAAGTAAAATAAACCAGATTTCGGCCGATAATCGGTTAAACCTGTAGCTATGATACCAATAAATGTAACACCCATTTCTCGTATACATCCCCGTACACGAGTCATAGATGTCACATGATTTTTAAAACATTTCCGTATTTGAAAACCAATAAAATTTTGTTTCTATAAATAAAATATTTTAATATAATAATAACAAAAAATATCATTAACTAATATTATATAAAACCTTAAAGTTCTAACATAATAAATACTACCACATCATAAGTCAAATACCTTTGATTTACGATGTCAACTGCACTCCTTACTCCGCTCGTATGCTATTACCTACGCGTGAAACCATCACACGTTAAGTATTCACTTAGTGAGGCATAATAATATAAAAGAGGGATAACCAAAACATAAGCATATCATAAATATTTAAATACAAATTTAATCGTATAAATAGTAGAATACATAAAACTGACTAGGTAAACCAAATTTCTTTCACATAATATGCGAAACAATATTTAGTATGCCCAGCATAGCTATAAATCAATATTTTCCAAAGTATCCATTTATTTGCCCAATGTATGTCGAATGAGAATGCAAGATATATGAGCTGCACCTAAGTGCTAAACGAAAGCATAGGTTTTGTGATGACAACAACACTATACTAAGGTAATGAAATGGTAATTCACAAACTCATAATGAATACCATGGGTTCACACATAGTGTCGAAATGGTAATTCACAAAGTCATTATGAATACCATGGGTGCACACGTAGTTTCGAAAGTACATATAGTACTGATATGAAAATGCAACATATGCATTAAACAAAATCGATCAATTACCATCACACACAAAGTATGTGAAATGCACCTATGGCTCTCAATGCACATACAATTGGTCTTTAAATCAAATTCAGATATTAAACAATTATTCTGAAACATCGATAGCAGTTAAAATAATATAAAAGTTCATCCATCTATTTTAGATTGTTATACCCTAAAATTATTCGTAAAATCATTTTTATAAACTTAATGAAAATATTTCAAAATACGATTAAAATACTATTATAAAAATGTTCGAGGTTGAGTCATCGTAAGTTGTCCTCATATCATATAAGTACATAATAAATGCACACCTGGTATGCCTCAATATTATGCCTTAATGTAGTCTGACTATTATGTAACTTTATCCTTGCCTTTTTGTTTGCTTGTCTCAGGAATTTGATTACGATCTACACAAGCATCCATAATCACACATACAATATAAAATAAAATGTTAGTATACTTTCTAACATTTAAAAATAATAATAATAATAAGTACTATTATTTTTGAATTCTTTTAAAATTCATCCTAACTTTTCCTTTTTATTCATAATGGGCCCTTGTCATAAATTCTCCAATTAAAGCCCAAATAAGCCCAAATATTTTCCAGCATTAAACCTGCAGCCCAATATCCAACAATACCAAAATTACCACTTAAGCCATTAACTTTCTCAATGTTCACCATTTTGTACATAAACTTGCAAACTTTCCAAATGGCTTAATTTCACATTCTAACTTCAATTTTAGCCCTCAAATAGTAATTTCTAGTAGTGTACATCAAATATTAACAAATTCTCTTTTACATAAATGAAATAAACCATCCACTTAAAATTTAAGACTGAATAGTATTGGTACCCCTGTTATAGTATCGATACTTCTCTTGATGGTACTGATACCCACTTCAATATCGACACCATTTTTGCATTATGAAATTCCATTTTTCAATTACAGTATCGATACATTCCTCTTAGTAGCAATACCTCCAAATTAGTATTGATACTACTTTAATCAGTATCGATTTTTTTCATCGTACTCATACTTTTTCCTTCAATTTAACCTTATAGTATCGATATTATTCTTCCAGTACCGATACCCTTACCCATATCTTACTTATTTCACTTCGAAATTTACCCAAATTTCACCTAAATCTCTTACTTTTATTTCCAATCATGCCATCAAACTCATTATCACTTATCCCAACTAACTTAGATTAATTAATCTCTTTATAACATTCAAATTCTCCAAAGAACACTTAAAACTAAAAAATCACACCAAATATTCAAACATATTTTCAATCAATTCTAAGGCTCCAAATTTTTTATTTACATCATTGACAAGTCAAATATGCTTTTTAAATCCAATTACTAACTAAATTTCATCAATTCACTTAAAAACCCATTTTACTAATTCATTAACAATTCACTAATCTCTTAGTTTTATTCATCCTTACACTTTCCTTAAGCTTCTGAATCACTCAAGGCTTCAAAAGCAACCCAAAAATTAAATGAATAACCAACTTGAAAATATCTTACCTTAGCAATGAAGTTAAGGGAAGAGAAGAAGAATAAGAGTACAGTACCAAAGTTCTAGACCTTTCTTTTTCCCCTATTCATCACTTAATAAATATCTTTAAAAATGAATATTAAATTTATTTCCTGCTAAAAGACTATAATGCCCCTCCATTATTCCATCCTTAATAATAAGTCCCAAACACAAATTCCAAAATCAATCCTTTCAATTTATTCAAATTAAGCCACCAAATTTTAAATCCATACATTTTAGTCATTGACCCGCTGTTTGGGGTATTACACCACCTTAGGGCTTTCATCCTCAATTTTTTAATCGTAATAGAAAATCGAGTAAAAGATAAAGTACATTGATAAGTAGATGAAGTACTTTAGTAAGTAGATGAGGTACCTTCGTAAGTTTCTCTGAAATGATACTTCCTTTGAAAAGGTGTTTCAATTATTATTTCTTTCTTTAGAGTATCTCACGGCTCACATATCCATGTAAATCGAGAAGATTATCTATATTTGGATGCAAATCATTGACAAATTTGTGCACTATATAGTTGTTTACTTTGGGTATGTCTATCGATTCATTAAGGATGTCATCTTCTTGTAGTAGTCTTCCATTGAGCTTCGTTGTTGCCATAGTCTTTGAAGTTGTTTTTAACTTCACAGATTTAGTGTGTCAAAATAAAATGTTTTCTAATTGTTTGTTTCGGTGTGTACCATGAATGGATTGTTGGAATTCTTCGTTCTTGTTCAGGTTGTTTTGTTTGCCTCCACAATTTGTGAGCCTAATCTATAAATTTTGAGATGATCAATGGTACTTGTTCTTCCATAGGGAAATCACAATGGGAGAATATAGTGCAACTCTACTTTCCTAGTTAATGTAGTCATCTGGGTTGGCTGTTCCTTTAAATGGTGGAATTGTAATTGTTTTTGCCGATTGAATGGCAATATTGTGTTTTTGTTGTTGTCTTGCAATGGTCAAATCAACAACTTAATTTGGAAGTGGTTTCATTCATTATTGAAGACCCTTAAGCATGTCTATGATGATTAATAGTATTCATGAGGACTCAAAATACCTCAGATACTTCTACATATTCTTCTATCCTGAAATTTCACAACACTCAAAAGAACTATGTGAAGTAAAAAAGATCAAAGAAAGAAGAAACCTCACAAGTCACTCAATGGAAATAATACACCTAGAGGAAAGTAATCTGATCTTGTACTCTCTAAAACTCTCTTAAGAAAGGTCTTTCAAAGTTTTTATCGGAGTTCAATCGCTAGCAAAGATGAGAATAAGTACTTAGGATGCTCTAAGAGGTCAAACAAAGGTTTGACTCCAATTGAATGAGAATACAAGGAAGAAGAAGTACGCAAACTCTTTTAGTCCTACTAACACAAAGAAAAGAATGTGTAAGATTATGTATAGGAACAAGGGAAATGTAAAACAAAGGAGCCAAAAGCAATAAGAACCAAAGAAAAGTTGGAACACCAATACCCGAAAAAACCTAAATCATTGGATCAACTTGAGCAACATTTTTTTATGGGATGTCAATCTCCAAAAAATTCTGAGTTTTTTATGAATGTTACTAAATGGGATTAGTTAAATCTAGAAAATTTAGCAGGAAGTTCTTTCTAGAAAATTTTCTAGAAATTTGTCAAAGACAAATCCTCAAATATGTCAATCAAACGCATTATCAACTTGAGCAATATTTATGAAGAGATTTTTTATCTCCAAAAGTTTTGAATTTTTTTGGATGTCTTAAAATGGATGTAGTTGCAATCTAGAAAATTTTAGCACCAATTTCTATTTCTAAAATTCTATGAAAATTCGTGAAAACCCAGTGCTCAAATTTGTTAAACAATTATGAATGATAGATCAGAAGAGGCTATTGATGTCTGATTGACATGGATTTTGGAGTGTAGATTTCTATTTGGATGAACATTGTACCTGTAAAAATTCAACCCTAAATTCATTCAATTGTAATTTTTGGATTTTTGGATTTTTTATTTTTTTGTCTTTTTTGCCTTCTTTATTTTATTTTTGATGAAAAATATAAAACTAACAAGAAGGAATTGAAGCTAAATTAAAAAATTGAAAAAAACTAAAAATGAGGAATCTTTGCGAACTAGCTTCGTCGGGGTGCCTTGGCGGTGTATGCTTGCAAGAACAATCAAGAGTGCTTGATTCTTTCCAAAAATCATCGCAAATATAATACCAATTGATAGATAACTAGAACCGAATGATGAATTTTCTCTTTTCAAAGAATCAAACCTAAAAAAGCTTTAAACTTGATCAAGGAACGTGAAGAAGATATAACATGATGATGTGTGACAGAGAGGGTTAGTTGGAGTTTCGTTTCTAGAAAATTGAACAAGAGAGATGAGATGATGATAAATAAGATATATATAGAGAATGAAATAGAAACAAAAATAAATAATATAATAGGTTATAGATAACTTAGCTAAAATTAGGGTTTTGGTGATGATGGATGAGAATGGTAATTTGATGATGATGATGAAGTTGAAGATTATGGAAATCGATGAATAAGTGTTCTACAAACCCTTCTAGTTTCAATTAACTAGGCAAACTCGATAATCGACTCTAACTAGTCTTCCTAATTCAATGAAGAGGTAAACCGAATTGTTAAGATATCTCTCACAAAAAACTTTAAAAGAACTCAATGAAAAGAAGCTTCGAGGACACAAGTAAGCACTTGCAAAGATAAACTCTATTTGTATTGTATTCAAGAAAGATGTGTTACAAAGTTGAATAAAGCCTTCTTCATATAGGAGAGCAGTTCTAAAAGTCCTAGATAGCTAGTGAATAAAATAATAATAAACGAAACATGTTTTAATTCTAATTCCTAATAAAAAATAATAATAAAATAATTATTATTATTTTTGTGTAGGACTTTTGATTCCATAAATTGTACTAAGAATGGCGAAATTCTGCAATTTTTGTTTTTCTGGAGTCAAGGTTGGACTAGTTGGCATAACTTGACTGACGTGGCATCTAGTCAACACCTTCTAGAAGGTCCAATCAACATTTTCATGAAGATAAGAGACTTAGACGCAAATTCAAATTTGAAATTAGGAATTATCTTTATTTTTAGGATTTAATTTAAACAATTCCCAAGAATTATCTTTTTTAATTTCTTATAATTATGTTCAACATTTTTAGGGTTTTAGAAAGCTATAAATACCCATTGGGATAACTTGAAACATATATCATCTTTCGGTTTTAGTTTGTTCTTGTTTGTTCTAGTTTTTAATGTTAGTACTTTTATTTTTCGTTTCTAGTTTTCAAGTTTTTTATATTTCTTTAGAGATGTTAAGTATGACTTCTATCTTCCTTAGCTAATTTTCTATAAGCCAAAGGCTGAAGAGATGACTCAATCTCGATTATGAAAAATGATAAGCATTTAATACCCTATGGGTTACATTCTCAATTTTCTGGAATCAAGGATTGGCAATCAACCATCATTTTATAATGAAAAATGCTTTCTTTTCAAAAAAGTGCACGTTGGATTGATTGTGGTTTCGATTAACGGTTGGGAGAAAGGATTGTCTTGTAGAACATTTGAGTTCTTGTGAGAACACTTAGCGGCCGTTCGCTAAGGGAAATTGAGTTTACGCTAGTAATGATTTTCGCGAATAGTCTACATAAGAATGATAATCAAAGATTAGTTTGAATTATAGTTGAGATGAGAAAAAAACAAGTTAGAGTGGTTGGGCCCTGTGGATTGTAACTGGCATGAATTCTAAAATAAAATCTTATTCAATGATCGATGAAATTTGAGGCAAAAACGGAAGCTTGGGGCTGATTTTCATTATTAGATTTTCACTTTTACTTTATTTCAATATTTATTTTTACCTTTCAACAAAACTCACATTTTTTTTACTTGCAATTTTTACTCATATCATAATCAAAGACCATTTCATCAGAAACTTCCATAATCCATGTGGATCGATCCTTACTCTCTCTATAATATTCTTTTTTATTTTTATTGAGATTAAGGTATATTTAATTGACATCGAAATGACACATTGTTAAATTGGCATCGTTTTCGAGGATTACAACAAATTTTTGATTATTTTGTTTTTGATATATGACCAAGCGAAACCGAAAACATTAGAAGAAATTGACTAGGAAATCGAAGCACGAGCTAGAAGAATTCATGGATGGAAGTTTAGAGACAAAAAGAGGAAGACGACAAGAACAATAAAATATCAAAGAATCCGAAACTACCTCCCATGAAGAACTGGCGCATTTGAAAGAATTATCACAAGCTGAATTGTACGCCATACCCGATGCCACACCTAAAGCAGGTTACGTACAACCTCTAGAACTGATAGTCGATCAGACGATCCGGGTGTTGGTTGCAGCACCAGCTGTTCAACAGCCCTTTCATTGTATTTCCTCAAGGCCAAACTTTGTTTCAACTGAAAATGGGCCTCATTCATCTTCTTCTACCTTCCATAGGCTTCGCAGTTAGAGTCCACACAACATCTCATAGAATTCTATAGGGTCTGTTCAAGCATGAAACTACAGGGAGTTTCCGACGACCTAATTAAATTAAGAACTTTCATTTTTTTAGTCGACATAGCTAAAGAGAGGTTATTTTATTTACCACCGAGTTCTATTAATACTTGGAATGAATTAACCTAAATTTTTCTTGTAACACCCTTAACCCTTAAACGTGTATTATTACAAGTTAAAGATGTCACATTAATTAGTCAAAACATTTCTTAACCCAAAATTGGTAAAAGTTTGATTCCATAAAAATTTCCAAATTTTAACATTCATTATAAAACAATTAATCAAAGCAAATCAAAATATAATATTTCATCTTTTATTTCAAATCTGGTTTCAAGCAGTGACAAGCAATTCTTCTCTGTTTCATATAATAAATTAAACTGTCTATAAACTATGTTATTTAAAATCCAATTAATTAGAATTTGAAACATAGTTTGATATCATAATAATATTTATTCATACTATTAACCATATTAATACTAATTGAATTAATAATTTACAGACATTTCTTACTTCTATACATGCTAGCTAGAAAATTTAAAACACAATAGGATGTCATTACTATTACCTGTAATCAATCCTTGGTGATTGATGCCAAGCTCAAATCCTTACTCCTCTCGCTATCTTTTACCTACAATTGAATGCCATCATGCGCTAAGTATTCACTTAGTGAGGCAATCAATTGAAATATTCAAGGCAATACAACACATAAACATAAATAAATAATATTACTCAATGCATTCCAATCTCTTTACCTATATTTCAACCATGTTTCTATATATTAATAGGATATATAAATCACCTATAAAATTCTTGCCAATATACTTTTCATTTATTCCATAAGCTCATAAGATTATTTACTTGTATATAAATTTTTAACCAATAAACCATAGCCAAAATATAGACCTATGATGACCCTGGGTAGACAAGTCAAATATGTACCGAAGTGCTAAACTGACATGACACATGAAGTTATGCCCATCATTAGTAGTAGGTATCCTTTAGTATTGACCCGTATATGAAACATAAGGTCGTGCCCACCATATGCACTAGATAATCTTTAGTGATGCACTGGTATCCTTTAGTGCTAAACTGATATGCAACTACTACTAGAATCTATGGCATGCCAATTATACCCCGTCCCTCAATGACGTATTTGGGCAAATAGTCTTTTTCCATTCCATCCATAGAGTCAAATTTCAACTTTACAATGAAGGATATTGGACCCAAAGAACATCCAAGATTTGAAATAACCTACAAAAGGGAGTCATCCATAACTCGACTTAACTCACCAAGAGAAGTCATCCACAACTTAAGTTACAAATGATAGGTTGGATTTTTTATGGTTGCTACATCTAGAACTAAGTGTCACTAGTTAGTCCTAAGATTCTTATCTAAAAAAATTAAAGCAATAACAAATGATATAAATAGAATGAAAAGTATTGTTGCGGCGAGAAAAATATGTAAAGTAAAGTGAGCAGAAAAGTTTGGTCGAGGCAATAAAGATATGCAAAAGTAACAAATAAAAGTTTTCAAAGTAAATAAAAATGTTGAGTTTAATAAAACCTGAAAAACCTCACACATTCAAACTTCTAACAGAGCACTTAGGTTTGATTTACTATGGCAAAAAATTATTATATGTCTAGGATGATTAAGTTTGCTATGCGTATGCTGTCTGACATGATTTACTAGAGTGTTCCTAGAACTTTCACTATGTCAATACTAGTCTGCGTGAACTACGACCCTTGGTTTTTCAAATTGTTGTTGTGGTAATACTCCTCAGTGTAAACTGTAAACTTTTAGCCTATCATACTTAAACATTCCCCTTTTTAGTCGAATGAAACCATCTCCTTATCTTTAAGGTGGATTAAAACCTCACAATCCCATATTAGTTCCCTTATTCATGTAGATCTAACTTAACTCTCTCGATATCAGGTATCAACTTCTAGAAAGATTGTAATTTCTCAAAAGCTCTTACAAAGACTAGGTATGTTTTGCTGAGGCAATAGAAAATCTCTCAAAAGCTCATATAGTGTCAAGGAAAAATATTAAAACAATGAACAAAACAACACTTAACATAAACAAATAGCAACATTCATTAACAATCAAATAAAGTATCAACAAAGCATTATCCAACATCAAGTAAAACAATATATAGTGTGCTAAATATCATCCCAAAATCAATCTTTAAGTTCAAGCCCTTTAAGTGATATGGAAATAAAGAACAAATGAAGAAAAACTCCCAAAATAGAGCTCTATCGTGACATTTGGACCACCACCATGACTGCTCCGGCGACCAGCCTCTCTCGAGGTCCTGGCTGCCGCTCCAATGAAGCCCAGCTACTGAGGGCACCAAGAATGGTCGAGTTGGGGACGGTTGAAAAGTGAAGTGTTACAGTTGCTTACTCCAAGCCTAGGGTTTATTCATCTCTCTTTAACCCTAAACCCTCTATAAAGAGTTATATTAGGGTATTTATAGTGGGAATTTCTTGGGTTTAGCTCCCTTGGAATTTCCCTAAATACCCTTGATGTCATACCCATTTTATGAATGATATAGCAGCTGGCAGTGGTCTCAATTAACTTAATAAGGACTTGATTGCACGTGAGGTTGAAACTAGGCAAGTTACGTCAATAATTTTATTGAGTTGCGTCAGAATTGCAATATATATATTACATAGGCAAGAAAATGTGTTCCTCACGTTCGTCTTCTTATGTTCCACTAGCCCTAGAAAATTGATTTGTCACGGCAAAATGAATTCTTCCTTAGTCTTTTCCTGCACCAACACAACCAACAAACAACTTTTCTTCTCAGCAGCATCAATTAAGCAACATAAAGTTTGCCTCGGTAAAACTTATCCATTGCATGCAAATATGTCCTAAATGCAACTATATGCAACTAAACTTCTATGATAAATGGCTTTTAGACTAATAACAACCTAAGTAAAAAGACATAGAACATTGTATTTTATGGAGTTATCACACCCCCAAAGTTAAGCTATTTCTTATCCTCAAGCAATGGATAATAAGCGGTAGAAAAATTAATTGTCACGATAAAGTAAAAATTAGGACAATCATGTGGTTTAAAATTTCAGCCCTCATCAAAAAGTTTGGCCTCAACATGCTAGACTGTATAAGAAGTCAAGTACCCTACCTTAGGTCAGGACTCTTTGTCAGTGTGAGTGCATGATTGTATCTAGTCTATACTTTAAAGTATTTAGAAAACTACTAGGTAAGTTCTTTTGTTTTGCCAATGAATCAAATTATTCATTAAGAATAGTTTCACCCCTATTTATTCAACATGTAACTTCAAACTTTGTTTTGTTTTGTTGTTCTTCTTATTCTTCTTCTTTCACTATTTCGAGGGGAGTCAGCCCATCATACCTACTTTCCCACACTCTAGGTGACAGGGAACATACCTTCCACCCCCGAGCTACTCAGGTAGAGTCAACATGTGATTACTTTCATTCACTCATATGATGAGGCAACTCTTTATTTAAGGAATCTTTCATGTCATACCATCATATAGAGGAGTGTGCCTCTACAGTTATTGTCAACACACATTTTCATCCTACTAGGATTCAAACTCCTAAAAATATGATAGAATTTTGCTAGGATTCAAATTCCTAAAAATAGGATAGAGTTCTACTATTATTTAAACTCCTAAAGATAGGATCCACAAGCATTATAAATAGTCATTGTAACTCACTATTGTAACACATTCTGAGAAGGATATACGAAATACCAAGCAAAAAATTACAAGCAACTCGTAGCCATTTTTCGAAGCATTTATATTTTGAAAGGTAAAGTTCATACATTCGCATGTTATTTTTCCTTACCCTTGCTGTGTTTTGATTCGAAAGAAAACTGAGAGAAGTGTTTTTGGTCGATGAACGGGGGCGTTTTCGAGATCTATTTTTGTAGATCTAGTCCCCGAGGCTTGTGTTTTTGAAAAACTATTCGGAATTTAATAAACGGGTCGTGTGGATCCGCGTGTTTTTTCGTTTTTTTCTTCGATTGGCTTTTAGTTTTGACCCCTAATTCATTTTTTATTTTAATTTAACCCTTATTATATATATATATATATATATATATTATATTTTATTATATTTTATTTATTTATTATAATTTGTTTTCATTTTTTTCGTTATATTATATTATTTTCCTATTATTATATATATATATTATATTATTATTTTTTTATCTATGTTTACTTATTTATTATATTGTTTACTATATTTTCCTAACGTTATATATATATATATATATTATTACTTCATTTTATTTTATATTTCTATGATTACTATTTTTTTAGTTAATATTATTTGTATATTTATTTTTCATTTATTTATTATTATTGTTACTATTTAGTATTTTATTATATTATACATATATTTTTATATATTTTTTTATTTTTTTATTTTATTTATACTATTTATTTATTTTCATTATTTTTTAGTTTCCTTGCTCTTATTATTATTTTTCTTTTTTTAAAAAAAACACTTTACCTTTTTTATTTTTTTTTGTATATATATATTTTTTCTTCATTTATTTTATTTTATTCAATTTCAATTTTTTTTATATTTGTTTCATCCAATTATTTTATGTTTATTATTCTTGGTTTCATTTATTTCTTTGGTTTACTCTTTAGTTTTGTTACTTTCTTTTATTATTATTATTTTCTTTTAACATCTTATTTTAATTTTTTAAGAGTATTTCCGTAAACTCATTAAGGGTAAGTAATTCGGATCAAATTTTACCTTTTTAATCAAAGACAACTGGAAATTACGTAGTACCAAAAGGGAGGTTCAAGAATGCTAATCCTTCCTTGACCGTAACCGACTCTCGAACCCGACACATCTTTGGAAAGACGCAGATCAGGTAAGAAATAGGGTATCCGATCAACCTATTTGTTTTAAATAAATGATCGGTGGCGACTCCCAATCCACATTTTTCAAGTCGAAACCCAATTCCGGGGCCCAACCAAAAGACGGTTGCGATAGCTTGGCGACTCCACTAGGGACACAGGTAAGTGAGTCAGGCTAAGGTAATTTCCAGTTGTCTTTTTAATGAAAAGTGTAAGTTTAAATTTTAAGGTAACATTTTGATCCTTATTACTTACTTCTGATTATATTTTTGAGTAAATAGTTGTACTGACCGTTTTTTTAATGATTTCAGCCCTTAAAGATTTTTCATCCAAAGGATCTATACCCTAGCTCCGAACCCGTTTTAAGTGGGGGTGAAAGCAACGCCTTCGTGTGAATTTATTTATCGTATGGGCCTAGCAAGTAACCTTCGGGATTCATATACCTTATGCCTTCGTGTGAATTTATTCTCCGTATGGGCATAAGGGAATGTTTCCTCTCGAGTTTAACTTAGTTCACACAAGCCTGTGATGGGTTTAGGACTAAGGGTCTGGTAAGCCCAAGGGGGCACCGGCAAGGAGAACTCGAGTACCTTTTTTTAGAACCTAAACCCGGAGACTACAAGGAGTTCGGGCCCACCCCAAAACCTCGTTTTAAAACCTAGGATGCCAAAATTATTTTCTGCTTTACTTTCTGTTCAAAACATGTGAACTAGAAATTTATGCGGTTAGGACTTGTTCAAAATCAACTTGCGGGATAGAGATCATGTCCGGGTAGGAATAATAAGCATGTGGGGTAGATATCATGTGGGGTAGGACTTTTATTTTCATAATTGCTTTGATTATTATCTTTACCTTACTAACTCTTTTCATTTTTTTCCTCTCTTTTATTTTATTTCCATCATCTGCATCATTCAAAAGAGGTGTTGATCCACCAAAAAACGTGTTCGTTAACCATAAATAATCTGCATTAATGGACAAAGGTGTTGTAATACAGGAGATTAAAAACCCCGAGGTACGACTATGGTCCGAGAAGACTCAGAAAGAAAAGGGAGACAGTCTTCAAGGAAGTTATGTGTCAGAGCTTGTTAGCTATGCCTCTATCAGCCTAAAACATAACAATGTGCAAGAACTTCGAGACATCTGGGACAGTTGGAAGAATGATCGAAAACAGAAGTTCAGTCAGCGGTATGGTGACATTGCACTTTTGCTTCATGTTAAGAACGGTGAGCCCTTAATCAGAGCCTTGGTTCAATTTTGGAACCTGGGATACAGTTACTTCACTTTTAACCAAGAGGACATCGTACCTACCATCGAGGAGTATACTACACTATTGCACTATGAAAGCATTAAACTGGAGCGAGCCTACATCAAACACATTAAGAGTCAGCCTTTCAAGAACAGATTGGCTAAGATTTCAGGAGTTGATGAAAAGTGGGTGACTGACCGACTCTGAAACAAAGGTAAAGGGCAAGGAATTCAGTGGATCCACATAAGGAAACTAATGAATGACCACCCTAATGAATGGAAGACTATAGACCTTTTTTCCACTAGGTCTGTATGGCTTGATCATCTTTCCGAAGATTTTTTTGATGCATTGACGCAGCCGTGGTGGAACTGTTTGAGCAACTTCTGAAATGAGCCAACCCAACACCAACCATCTTAGTCGAGACCTTTCGGTCTCTCAACCATTGTCGAAGAGCTGGCGGAGGTAGATTCATTGGATGTGTTCAGCTCCTTCAAGTCTGGATTCACAACCACTTATGGAAGACTAATTGGGTTGCCTACCGCCGATTTAGCACTACGTATTCACCTTTGAGAGATTTCATCACCATGAAATGGCATGAAGGAACTTCAAAAGAGAAGTGGATGAAAGTCTTCACTCATCTATCAAGACCGAGATATTACTTGGAGAGCTCCCTGGTTGTTCCTCAGTGACGTTCTTTTCTAATGTGGGGACTCTAACACTATGACCTTACCTGAACATTGGGATGCAGTTGGGTATGCTCTATTGTTAGCACTTAGACATTATTGGGCACGTCAGTTTTTCCTAGTAACATGCGGACTAGCTAAATCAGAGTTTGAGTATCACGGTGACAACTATAAGAAGATGATCAAGGAAGCAGTCGATTCATGGAAGAAAGTATTCCAGATGGATGTGGTAGTTGCCAGAAACATGCTTGCTTCGGACTATGTGGAGTGGCGAAGATTGAAGAAAAATGACAATATTCTAGTGCTAGACTGTGAGGACACCCGGACCATGGAGGAACATCTCAGGCCCGTCCCTTTTGGACTTGAGATAGCCAAAACAGAGTTTGAAGCTGTGAACAATGAGCTTGGGGAGAGGATAAAGGAACTTGAGGCTGAGCGCTATCAGTGGAATCTAGATGCCGACTCTCAGAAAGATCGAGCATACAAACTAGAAAGAGAACAAAAAAGAATCCGTTTAGAGCTCGAAGACTTGAGAAAGGGGTATCAAGATAAAGTCAAGAATAACTCCAAGTTGAAAGTGGCTTCTAAATACTGGAATGAGAGATCTTGGAAGGAACAGATGAAGACTTCCCAGAGACACTTAGCAGGAAGTCAGCATCAAAACCAATGCTTGAGAATCCGGATGGCTGATCTGGAGAAACAACATGAGAGAGATGGCAAAACAATAGCTGAGTTAGAAGCTATTGTAGATGGGTTCAAGAAGCAAGCAAGCAAGCAAGCAAGCAAGCTTCAAATAGTGCCCTTCGATGGATTTTTACAGTGGCGTTTTCGTTGGGAGCAAGCACAACAAAGGGTGAAGGCCAGAGACGCAGTCATCCGAGACTTCCAGGATCAAGTAAAGAAGGCATCTCGCCATCTACACGGCCTGGCAAGGGAAGCTGGAGTGGTCCAACAAGGCATACAACCAGTGACAGATGAAAACAGAAGACTTGTTAACCTGATGGAAGCTGTTCGGGGTCTAGAGGATTTAGTCCGAATGTACCTTTGATTGTTTTTATGTCTCTTACAAGATAAAACATTTTTGTCGAAATAAGGATTATTTATAATAATGGGCACTTTTCTGGATCAATGCCTCGAACATTTCATGCATTTTTTTCATTTTGCGTTGTGCATATACATTTCATTTTTAAGCATTTTCATAAACATGAAATTTCTTCATGGAGGATCCGATGAAGTGGTTTTAACCACATGACACCACATGGAAGCAAGATTGTAATATCAAAAGAAAAAACTGAAAACAATACAGTGGGAGCCTGATCAGCTGATTGTAGGACAAAGCCTGCCAAGATGATCTAAGAAAAAAATCCCCATATCCTAAGGGCTACGATGTTGAAGCTGTTAGCTATTACCACATAAGAAGCCCCAAACATTCCTCTGAAAACTGTAAGGCGCTTGCCGAAGAAGAGTGCTTGGCATATACCATTTGCACTTAGTGGATTGTTTTGTTTGAACACGTCTTTGATCTTTCATGTTTTCTTAATCTTTTAAATGATTGAATTTATGCTGCTTTCTAAGGTGGAGCAATTGAACAAATTTTAATCTTTAGTTCTTCGAATATTAAATGAATTAATGATTCTTTTAATTCTTCAAGATTATAGATTTTTGATATATGAAAAGATTAGATTCTTTGCCCAAAATAACTCGTGGTTATTACCAAAAGACGTAATTTTGACATTACCTCCTTTTGAAATTCTTAAACATTGACTTTATCTTTTTGATACACTCATACCTTTCTTTGAGTCAATAAGATCACACCACTATCTTTTTTAGACTCAAAAATAACATTTCTTACCATTAAAACCCAAGGCATTGAGTTGTTCATTTTAACATGAGCATTCTTCTAAAGAACCAACTTGGGGCATCTCACGGGGAGCCTGAACATTGAGACATCTGGGAAAAAAGAAGAAGAATTCATTCGAAATAATTCTATCATTCATTAATTACACTGTTTTCATGTGAATAGAATTAATCTTGAAAATCTATCCCCTTGGGGATACCTCTTATGTGAAGATTTACAAGTATGAAATGATGAACGACTTTCTTTCTTTATCCCTTCTCAACAGGAGAAAAAATATATCCCTTGTGTTCCCTTTTGAGCCTGTAGTATTTTTCTTCTAATTCAACCCTAACCAAGGATCACCCTCCACACTGGGGGGCAAGGTGGAAGAAATATGCTCACATGAGCGAAGACATTGATTCAGATGAGATACCAAAAGGTGAACCAAATTCCAAGTGCGAAGATTCAATCAGAATAAAAAGGGCAAAAACAAAAAATAAAAGAAGAAAAAAAAAGAAAGAACAAAAATCAAAAAGAAAAAGGGACAAAAAAAGCACATGTAAAGATTCCCTAAAGACAAATGGTACATCAAGCTTTAAACTATGAGATTGATCAAGCACAATCATTCCCGAATCACTGAATCACTTCACTCGAAGATCATAGAGCATCAAGAGAGAGAAACATTTTGAGCAAGATTGAAGGCATTAGAATGAATTGATCATTGGTTCAACACCCTGAAACACTTGTTTGGGCCTATTTATCCTTTTCTTTCATAACCATGAACCCTGGCCTACATTACGTGCCTTAAAAGTCCCTTCTAATCATACATGGATTTCTAAACAAAAGAGAATATCTTCAGATTTCATCCCGCCCATTAGGATTAATCTTTGTTTGCAAAAAACAATGTAACTAATGCATGGTAGAGAAAAATAATAAAGGGGGTTCAAGACGTAAATCCTGAATAACGTCTTGAAACCAAAGGAGGATTCGAGTTGAAAACCTGAAAAGGAGGCTCAAATATAAAAATTGTGCAATTGAGGCGATCACACAAATTCCTTGATAAGGTATCGCACAATCCAAATGTGACTATGAAAGATGGGAGCCGGAGAACACTTCCAGTAGAGGAGCATGCAAGCTACCCCATCAAACACTTGAGCATCAAATGCCAAACCTTTGAGCATCAAATGCCAAACCTTTGACCAAACACAATAACCTGAGACGTTTTTATCCTTTCCTTACTTAACCATTTCCCAAAGATAGATTTGATCTTGGCACGTATCAAATAACTATAATTTATTAAAGGATTAACATTATAATTAAACATTTAATATCCAATGAACTCTAGTTTTATGATTCGTCTCAATTGTAAAACCGTGAAAGAGACAATATTTTCAAAACTTTTGATTAAACATTTTTTGAAACTCTTTATTGATATTTTCAGAACTTTGAAAATAAAAGAGAAAGAAAAATATTTTTTTTCAAACAAGACAGTCTCTCTAGAGTGGATCTTTGTAAATGACATGTGACTCTTAAACACAAAACTCATGCTCAGAATCAATGCTGAAGCAAGAAATGAGGAATATCTGGGGCATCTTTGGGGATTCAACATCAAATATTGGGGTATTTTTGGATATTGGAGCATTATTTGGGGATTCAACATCCTAATACAAATTATCAGACCTTTTTCAGGAGATAAAATATAACTAATTCATGTTACATGCATCTTATGCATACATTTTAGAGCATCATATTTATCATTTTCCACATACATAATTTTTTGCAGCTTTTAGAGTCAAGTTTCAACTTCAAGACAAAGGATACTCGATTCAAAAGAACCTTTAAAGATTCATGTTGGTTGCTTAACTCAGCAGCAAGAAGCTACACTTCGACCAACTCGACAGATTGAAAGTTTCTCTCGAAACAACATAATTTGCTCGAGAGTGGATTTCAACTTCACGACGAAGAATATCTAGCTCGAAGCCAAACTTCACAATAAAGGGGTCTCCACGGTTTCAACTTCATGGTGAAGGGAATTGTGTCCACCCGCAACATATAATACTTGGATTTCAACTTCACGACGAAGGATATTCAAGTCAAGGATCAACTTCACAACGAAGTGGCTATCCACGATTTCAACTTTACGACGGAGGATATCGTGCCACTTGAGACAACACAAGTTCAAATTCACAACGAAGGGACGGCTGGTTGTCAACAAACAACTTCCCAAATTCAGAGCCAATTTCAACTTCACAGCGAAGGATATTGGACTCCAGACAACACAAGTTCAACTTCACAATGAAGGGACCGCTGGTTGTCAACAAACAACTCAATTTCAGAGCCAATTTCAACTTCACAACGAATGATATTGGACTTCAGACAACGCAAGTTCAACTTCATGACGAACAGACCGCTGGTTTTCAATAAACAATTTCCCAATTTTAGAGCTAATTTCAACTTCACAGCGAAGGATATTGGACTCAATACAACGCAAGTTCAACTTCATGACGAAGGGACCGCTGGTTGTCAATAAACAACTTCCTAATTTCAGAGCCAATTTCAACTTCACAGCGAAGGATATTGTACTCCACACAACGCAAGTTCAACTTCATGACGAAGGGACCACTGGTTGTCAACAAACAACTTCTCAATTTCAGAGCCAATTTCAACTTCACAACGAAGGATATTGGACTCCAGACAATGCAAGTTCAACTTCACGACGAAGGGACCGCTGGTTGTCAACAAACAACTTCCCAATTTCAGAGCCAATTTCAACTTCACAGCGAAGGATATTGGACTCGAGACAATGCAAGTTCAACATCACGACGAAGGGACCGCTGGTTGTCAACAAACAATTTCCCAATTTCGGAGCCAATTTCAACTTCACAGTGAAAGATATTGGACTCCAGACAACGTAAGTTCAACTTCACGACGAAGGGACCGCTGGTTGTCAACAAACAATTTCCCAATTTCGAAGCCAATTTCAACTTCACAATGAAGGATATTGGACTCCAGACAACGCAAGTTCAACTTCACGACGAAGGGACCGCTGGTTGTCAACAAACAACTTCTCAATTTCAGAGCCAATTTCAACTTCACAACGAAGGATATTGGACTCCAGACAACGCAAGTTCAATTTCACGACGAAGGGACCGCTGGTTGTCAACAAACAACTTCCCAATTTCAGAGCCAATTTCAACTTCATAGCAAAGGATATTGGACTCGAGACAACGCAAGTTCAACTTCACGACGAAGGGACCGCTGGTTGTCAACAAACAATTTCCCAATTTCGGAGCCAATTTCAACTTCACAATAAAGGATATTGGACTGGAGACAACATAAGTTCAACTTCACAACGAAGGGACGGCTGGTTGTCAACAAACAATTTCCCGATTCTAGAGCCAATTTCAACTTCACGACAGAGGATATTGGACTCGGAACAATGCTACTTACTTGGATTTTAACTTCACGGCGAAGGATATCCAATTCCAGGCCCAACTTCACGAAGAAGGGGACACCCGCAGTTTCAACTTCACGACGAAGGGAATCGTGCACACAAGCATCATCCATCTTTAGATTGGATTTCAACTTCACGATGAGGGATATCCAACTCAAAGAAGGATTATCTGTCAACAAAGACCTTCGAGTTCGACTACGCTCAGCTCCAAGGCACATCATTTACAGTATAACTCAAGGCTAGAAGGGTTATCTTCCATCAAAATTGTCGAGTTCGATTATATTCAGCTCGATGACACATCAATCGCACTACTTTTCGGTTGCAGTCGAGGTTTTCAAGTCGAGAAGAGGAACTGGGTTAGCCATGCCTGAGTGACAAGCAACTATTTTCAAGTAGCATAACTTAAGACAAGAAAAAGCTATCTGCCAATGAAGATTTTTGAGTTCAATTCTGATCCAAGGTCTTTAAACCGAGAAGAAGACCGAAGGGCAACGGGAAGCCACGTGTTGATTCAAATTCCAAACTACGACTTCAATTTCATATCATTTCAAGATGAACTCGACTTCACGATGGAGGAGTCATCCGTAACTCAATTCGACAGGGAGTTATTGAAACATCAGAGTCAATTTTCAAATCCACTTAATGAAAAGTGTGCCTTTTAATCTTTGCCTTGTCCCCGTTACACGACTATGCGCAAAGAGGGGCAGCTGTCAACACACCTTTTCGTCCTACTAGGATTCAAACTCCTAAAAATATGATAGAATTTTACTAGGATTCAAATTCCTAAAATAGGATAGAGTTCTACTATTATTTAAACTCCTAAAGATAGGATCCACAAGTATTATAAATAGTCACTCTAACTCACTATTGTAACACATTCGGAGAAGGATATACGAAATACCAAGCAAAAAATTACAAGCAACTCGTAGCCATTTTTCGAAGCTTTTATATTTTGAAAGGTAAAGTTCATACCTTCGCATGTTATTTTTCCTTACCCTTGCTGTGTTTTGATTCGAAAGAAAATTGAGAGAAGTGTTTTTGGCCGATGAACGGGGGCATTTTCAATATCTATTTTTGTAGATCTAGTCCCTGAGGCTTGTGTTTTTGAAAAACTATTCGGATTTTTATAAACGGGTCGTGTGGATCCGCGTGTTTTGTCGTTTTTTTCTTCGATTAGCTTTTAGTTTTGACCCCTAATTCATTTTTTATTTTAATTTAACCCTTATTTTTTATATGTATATATATATATATTTTTAATTATATTTTATTTATTTATTTATTATAATTTTTTTTCATTTTTCTTTGCGTTATATTATATTATTTTCCTATTATATATATATATATATATATATATATATATATATATATATATATATTTTTATCTATGTTTACTTATTTACTATATTTTTTTACTATATTTTCCTAACGTTATATATATATATTATTACTTCATTTTATTTTATATTTCTATGATTACTATTTTTTTAGTTAATATTATATGTATATTTATTTTTTATTTATTTATTATTATTGTTACTATTTAGTATTTTATTATATTATACATACATTTTTATATATATTTTTATTTTTTTATTTTATTTATACTGTTTATTTATTTTCATTATGTTTTTAGTTTCTTTGCTCTTATTATAATTTTTCTTTTTTTTTAAAAAACACTTTACCTTTTTTATTCTTTTTTGTATATATATTTTTTTCTTCATTTATTTTATTTTATTCAATTTCATTTTTTTTATATTTGTTTCATCCAATTATTTTATGTTTATTATTATTGGTTTCATTTATTTCCTTGGTTTACTCTTTAGTTTTGTTACTTTCTTTTATTATTATTATTTTCTTTTAACATCTTATTTTAATTTTTTAAGAGTATTTCCGTAAACTCATTAAGGGTAAGTAATTCGGATCAAATTTTACCTTTTAATTTAACTTGCAATTTTCTTAATCAAAGACAACTAGAAATTATGTAGTACCGAAAGGGCGGTTCAAGGGTGCTAATCCTTCCTTGACCGTAACCGACTCTCGAACCCGACACATCTATGGAAAGACGCAGATCAGGTAAGAAATAGGGTATCCGATCAACCTATTTGTTTTAAAAAAATGATCGGTGGCGACTCACAATCTACATTTTTCAAGTCGAAACCCAATTCCGGGGCCCAACCGAAAGACGGTTGCGACAGTTATGCCGAGACATTTATTTGCAATTCAACACAATTCAAAACATTAAGGAGTTCAACTTAATCTTTTCAATCATTTAAAGCCACAACACGTAAAAGTTATTTCCTAACAATTTTCTAAGCACCTTAAGCAGAGAAAACATAAAATCGTGTTAACAGGATCACAAAGAATCAAGTCCAATGGTCAGATCTATCCTTTAACATTCATAAAAAATTATAGCCCAAGCAATAAAAATTTTCTTTCATCATCGGGCATCCTCAACTTATTCCAAACAACTATCCTAACATACTTGTTCCATGACAAAAAATATTTCAACCAATCATTATCAAATGCAATTAACTAAGTGTGAGGCACAACACCTCCCCCAAACTTGAAGGACGCATTGTCCTAAAAGCATGAAATCTAATGCAAGAGAAATTACTCTAAAATGCTGATGCAAATGCAAGTGAAAAACGATACCTTATTATGGTGGAGAATTTCGGTTGGACGCGCAGTTCTGTGTCGCTTAAGAGGAGGGGCTGGCATAACCTATGTCTTATGAGGAGAGAAATCATGGAGATGGAATAGTTATACGTCCTGCTGAGTATTTGAGGCAATGTCGGATCCTTGGAGAACTGTCTGATGGAGTATCTCATCGGTTGGGGAGGTCTCATAATGTACGTCTAGGGGCAGACTAACTTAAGGGTCGATAATTAGTTCAGTGTTGAGATCTAGTAACTGTTCATGGTATGGGTTGCTCTTCAACTGGTTCAACAAAATTTGTATCTAGGGAAAAGTCTTCGGCTTCAAAAAATTCTGATGGAATTTCTTGAGTGTGCTTGGAAGAGGAAGGGAAGAGGACGAGATGATGTACTCATTCGTCTAGCCCTGGCCTTCTTCATGGATTAGAGAAACTTGTATGAAGAGAGAGGTGACATCAACTAGATAATTGGGATGAACGTTTGGTGTCGAGGTGAAAAATATGTTACCATATATGGTTGTTGATTTGCACAATAGTTATCGAGGAAAAGGCGGTTGGTCTTCAGTGGTAATGAGTAGCACTTCCTTGAAGAAAGTGTTCAGTTGTGTATCTCTGGCCTTGACATAATTGAAGAAGATCTTTATTTGACCTTCCAATTATTTTAGTCATTCCCTTGTCTCTCTAGTGTTGGTGACCACAACTGCCATTCTCACTGCGGCTATAGATTTGGCACCTAGTTGTAATTCTTCACCCGGAGCATTATCGTCAAAACTCATCAGTTGTGGCACCTTCTTCTTGGTGATGCCCTATGATTTGATAAACTCCTCTATGGGTTCCTCAGGGACCCTTTGCTTCCTGCATAAAGCGGTGATTAATTGGTAAAAAGTAAGTTACCTCTAGCCTACTTTATACACTCGTAGGCTTGTTCGAAGATAAATTCACCCACATCAATCGAGCGCCCATAGATGATGAAATACATCAACAACAATCGTCTAGTAGCATTGTGGTGTTGTGCGAGGTAGACATCAACTTTCCCTTCAAGTAGTGGTTTTATAGTTTTGTGATCGGTTTAAGGGTACGGTGATCCACATGCTTTCGATTGGGGACGTTCCCCTCAAACTTTTCCCATCCAAAACACAAGTCCTCTAACACAACATCGTAAGTTTCAGAATTTGCCACGACAAACTTCTTATGTTGTTTTTCAACTTTGTCGAGTTTAAAATTTTGGTTAATGGAGGAGGGCGTGAATCGGACGAACTTCACTCGAACATAGACAGAGTGATGGGATGTGTCTCCTATATCCGCATAAAACTCTCAGACTATTGATGGCGCCACAGCCTTTGGGTGTCTGAAGAATATTTCCCAATTGTGTTTCCGGACGATATCCATCACCTCTAGCCCGAACGGTTCCTTGTCAGCCTCAGGGAAGAAAAAAAATGTCCTCCAGGTAGATTTGGCGATTTTACAGTGCCTTAAATTTTTCTCAGTCGTAGCACTTTGGCACCACTCAAAACTTGTAGCCGCGGCAGACGAAGTGGAATCACCAGGATTTAACTTCGAGCGAGCTATGGTTTCTTCATAACAGAGTTTGCGAAGAGAGCAAAACTTTTGGATGGCAATTGTGTAGGGTTTTGGTGAAAGAGGAAAAAAATAAAAGTTGAAGATTAAAAGTGAATGAAAGAGGAGGTGAGAGAGAGGAGTAAAACAAGCGGTTTTGGAAAAAATGTGAGTAATGGGCAGTTTCTTGGGGGTAAATAGGTAAACATCAAAACAAAAGAAGATATGGTTATTACTGCAAAGCATTGTTTATATGAAAAAATGAATAAAATAATGAAATGAAAAACTTTCCCTCTCAAAAGTGTCGTCAACCTTTGACCATTCACCTTAAAAGTAGTCTCATCATTCAAGTTCGAGATTTTGATTGCACCATTGTTATGCACTTGATGTACTTTGAACGATCCTAACCATATGGACTTCAGCTTACATGAAAACAACTTGAGTGTTGAATTATAGAGCAGTACTTGATGTCCTGGAAAAAAAATTATTGGTAAAAAATTTCTATCATGCCATTTTTTTTGTCTTTTCTTTTAAAGGCGGGTATTTTCATACACCTCAGCTCTAAATTTGTCATTCTCGTTTAATTTTAACAATCTCCTTTCTCCAGCAAGTTGCGCATCCATATTGAGTTTCTTGATGGCCCATAATGCCTTGTGTTCCAATTCCATGGGCAAGTGACATGTCTTTCCATAGACTAACTTGAATGGAGACATCCCTAGTGGATTTTCAAATGTCGTACGATATTCCCACAGTGCCTCATTGAGCTTTGGCGACCAATCTTTCCGTTTTGGGTGACCACCTTCTCAAGTATTTTCTTTATTTCGCGATTTGAGACTTCAGCATGCCCATTGATTTGGGGATGGTATGCCGTGGCAATTCTATGTTGTACCCTATATCTTTACAGCACCTTGGAAATTAATTTATTGTAGAACTAAGTTCCTTCATCGCTGATAATTTCTCGTGGTTCTCCAAAACGTGAATATATTTTTGTGCAGGAACTTCAGCACGGTCTTGGAGTCATTTCGAGGTGTTACCACGATTTCAACCCATTTTTACACTTATTCCATTTCCATGAGTATATACAAATCACCAAAGAATGATGGGAAGGGTCCCATAAAATCGATTCCCCGTATATCGAAGAGTTTGACTTCCAAATTGTTTTGCCATGGCATCTCATTCCTTTTCAATATATTCCCTTTGCGTTAGCAATGATCAAATGACTTTTAGAAATCATGATCATCCTTGAATAATGTAGGCGAGTAGAAGCTGGATTAGAGAACCTTTACAGCAGACCTCATCCCACCAATGGTTCCTCCACACGGGGATGTATGGCAATGATATATGATCTCCTTGTGTTCTTCTTCGGGGATGCACCTCCATATTATTAGGTCTCTACATTGTTTGAATAAGAATTGTTTATCCAGTATTAATGGTGTACATCATGTCTGGACTATTTTCGCCATGACTAGATAAATTTGGAGGCATAATACGACTAACAAGAAACTTAACTATGTCAGCATACCATGGCACTTCCGTGACAAATTATATTTTCTCTTCGGGGAAATCCTCCTGAATTTCTTTCATGTCATGACAAATGTTTTTGTTCTCTAGCCTAGACAAGTGATTTTCTACTCAGTTTTCAATACTCATCATATCTTGCACCTCTAAATCAAATTCTTACAGCAAAATATCAATCTAATAAGCCTAGGCTTGGCATCATTTTTAATAATGAGGTATTTAATGGAATAGTGATCAGTATGTACAAATAACCTTAATTCCTATAAGGTATGCTCTAAATTTATCAAAGGTGAATACTACAACAAGCAATTCTTTTTCAGTGGTGGTATAATTAAGTTGTGCATCATTAAGTGTACGACTAGCATAGTAAATGACAAGGAATATTTTACCTATTCATTGCCCTACCGCGTAGTCACTAGCGTCACACATTAGCTCGAAAAGGGTATCCCAATCAGGTGAAACAACAATTGGTGCCAAGGTAAGTTTTTTCTTTAGATCAATGAATGCATTGAAGCATACATCGTTTAATATGAATGGTTGATTTTGTTGAAGGAACATATACAAAGGCTTTGAAATCTTCGAAAAATCCTTGATGAAATGCTTGTAGAATTCTGCATGCCCTAGGAATCTTCTAATGCCCTTCAAAGTAGTAGGTGGAGGCAGATTCTCAATTACTTTCACCTTAGCTTTGTCAACCTAGATACATTGGCGAGAAATTTTGTGTCCCAACACAATTTCTTCTGCCACCATAAAGTGATATTTCTCCCAGTTTAGCACATGGTTGGACTCCTCACATCGCTTCAGCACTTTAGGTAAATTACCGAGGCATTAGTCAAAGTCATTACCCGAAATGGAAAAATCATCCATAAATATTTCCAAGAAGCCCTCCACCATGTATGGGAAAATGGTCACCATACATCTCTGAAAAGTTATCGGGGTGTTACATAGTTCAAACGAATTCCTCCTCAAGGCATAGATGCCATATGGGTAGGTTAAGGTAGTTTTCTTCTGATCTTCAGGTGTTATTGTGATCTCGTATAGCTCGTGGTCTTGCAGTATTTTGGGGAATATTATCTGATGCGATATTAGGATGTGTTTGATCTTCCATAGGGTTATCAGACTGAAATTGCAGTCGATTCATATAGTCTTTGGCATGTTGTGCACATTGTCTTTGTCTAAATAATTGCTCAATATCAGGGTTGAATGCTATTAATGGTTTGTCAGCAGATATTCTGGTCATGCAATGACAAAAACCTACAAAATAAAATAAGAAAACAAACAAGTAAAAATAGAATAAATATATAAAATGTGACAAGAAAATAAAAGTTGTTATAGCAAAAAATAATCAAAACTACTACAGTTGCCAATCCCTGGTAACGACGCCAAAAACTTGATCGCGTGGAAATGTGTGTGTTGTGGCATGCAAATCTGTTCATGTATACACAATCGATGCAAGAAATATAGTAGTAAGTGATTTATCATCTCCACATGAATTGGTGAGATTTTTTATGGTTGTTACAGCTAGAACTAAGTGTCACTAGTTAGTCTTAAGATTCTTATCTAAAAAGAAAAGCAAGTAATAACAAATGATGTAAACAAAATGAAAAGTATTGTTGAGGCGAGAAAAATTATAAAGTAAAGTGAGCATAAAAGTTTGGTTGAGGAAATAATGATATGCAAAAGTAACAAATAAAAGTTGTCAAAATAAATAAAAATGTTGAGTTTAATAAAATCTGAAAAACATCACACATTCAGACTTCTAATGGAGCACTTGGGTTGGATTTACTATGGCGAGAAATTATTCTATATCTAAGATGATTAAGTTTGCTATGCCTATGCTCCTATCGACACCATTTTTTCGCTCGGGTGGGGAAAGACCTAGTACGACTTGGGGGTTTCATTGAAAAGGTTTTGAAATGTTTTGGAGTCACTGTCGACCTTCTGGGTTAGGTAGGTCGAATACCCAAAAGTTTTCTTTTAAAAGAGTTTTTAAGAAAACATCATTTTAAAAGATAAACTAGTCTACGTGTAACAAGAGATTCATTCTTTTTTGTAATAAAAAGGGGTTCGGGATCAATTACGTGTGGGGAAGGATAAGTACTCCCAGAACGCAAAAAATTGGTACCCTATTGATTATAAATTGTCTCTAATAGTGGAAATCTAAGAATTTGAATATAAATTTAAATTATGATCCTATTATTCCAAATTCGACCATGCAATTTTATTAAAGGGAAATTCTAAGGAGAAATAGAAAATATTCCAATATTTCTAATCAAGGAGAAAATAATCCCTAAAATATTTTAGGATGAATATTTCTCTTTCCAACTGAAATAAAATAATATAATAATTTCCCCAATAATTCGAGATTAAAATAATATGATTCGACCATATAAATTAAGTCAATTAATCAAAATTATATTAATCATACTAGATGACGATAGTTTAAACTAGAATGAAAATAAATATAAACACAATAAAAAGCAAAGGCCCACAAATAAGTATCACACAAATATAAGTGCTTTAAAAAAATAAAAGCAGAAACATAAGGACCACAATGCAAGATAGAAAAATAATGCATTCAATATGATAAAAACATGAAACATGCATATATATATATATATATACATATATATGGGACCAAAATAAAATAAACAGAAACTAAAGTACAATAATTAAAGGACTGAAATTAAATTGTTTAAAAATATGGGACCAAAATATAATAAAACAAAAAACAGTAGTCAAATAAGAAATAAAAAGCGACTAAAATGAATAAATTGCAAATATCCTACCCAAATCATAATAAATAAAAACAAAATCCAAACAATGGCTAAAATGAAAAAACATAAGAAAACTAATGACTAAATTCGAATAAATCAAAATAATAATAGTGACTAAATTAAAATAAAATAAAACTAAAGTGCTAAAAACAAAATAAATAAAAATGTAGGGACTCAAGACTACAATATAAAGCATTGCATAAAGTAGAGGGACCTAGAAGAGAATAAATCAAAAAGTTAGTGTTGAGAAGTAAGAAAGGGAAAATCACTAAATCAGTCAATGAATGTCTGAAAAACACGCCTAACATATAAGGACTAAACAAAAATTAAACAAAATATATATAACATGCATCAAAAATGGGTAAACTATAAAAATAATCTCTTCAGGTGACCATTTTGCAAAACATGCCAAATATTGGGGACTTAAGGTGCAATTTCCCCCTTTTATTTTCTATAATATCAACTTTTTCTTTTTTTCTTTTAATTTGGTTTTAGAGAGAGGGGTCTCCTTCCTCTCTAGTACATCGATGAGAACCCGGGGTACCTTTACCGGCCGCCGCCGCACCACCACCGTCTCCGGTGGCCACCAAATTTCACCGGGAGGTCCATCTAGGCCTCTCATTCTCGGATCTGGGCTCCATTTTGCGAGAATCAACATCGTTCGTCGTAAAAAAGCCAAAACACCAATTGGCTTTCTTCTCTCCGATCTGCCACCGTAAGTTGTTGGATCATTGCCATTTTCAAATGTGTTGACCACCGATCGTTTCTCCACATCTTTACTGTTCGTATCATTGAGATGAAGCTCCGGCCACCAACGAAGCTCTGGCAGAACGCACGGTGAGTCTTTTCTTATTTTCATTTGTTTTTATGAAAGATTTTTTTGTTGTGTTTTGTTGCGTATGAAAGTAAAGGAAAATAAGCATTTACAAACTATTTTTTTCATTTTTATTGCTGATAAAAAATTCCTATACAATGTTTGGTTGGTTGGGTTTTTATATCCATTACAAAAATTCTCTATAAAAATTCATTTCCTTGCTTCCTTGATGTGTTTGGTTTGACAGGGAATGGACTGATGTTCGGTTGGTGTGGAAGCATGGGAACGATAAGGTGGAAGCAGGTGCTTGCTGGGGATGGCTTGAGCGTAGCAGTGGCAGGGTGTTTCACGTGGGGTACGTGTTTGCTGTGAAGTTGGTAGAAATAGTAGAGCTTCGGAAAAAATTGGTGATTACAGTTGCCCCTCTTTGCTCATTGCTATGAAACATGAATAGAGCAAAGACATGAAGCACCAATTTTTTCATTTGATCGGACTACCAAACACTCGAGCTCCAGGTTTTTATTATTGGGTGAGTTCTTCTCATTATGAACTCTTCACTAGGGATGTCAATCCACTATCATCTGCGATTGTTGACCCAAGGTGATGCTTATCTAACTCTTTATGCGATGGATTTAAGTGAGATGAAAATGTTTGAACCACTTCATTCTGTGATGAAATCTAATGAAATGTTGGTGTTGTTCCAACTCCTTATACGATGGAAACAAGCTAAGGTTGAACAAGTTCTTCTAATTATGAACTTGTTCTCCCTCATTGGATGAGTTTTTCTTATTATGAACTCTCCACTGGAAATATTGATCCCTCGAGTGAGGTGTTGCTGATTCAACTCTGTATGCGATGAATTGAGCTAAGGTTGAACAAGTTCTTCTCATTATGAACTTCCGCACCCTCATCAGATGAGTTTTTCTCATTATGAATTCTCCACTAGAAATGTTGATCATGCGAGTGAGGTATTGATGATTCAACACCATATGTGATGAATCGAGCTAAGGTTGAACAAGCTCTCCTCATTATGAATTTCTTCTCCCTCTTTCGGATGAGTTCTTCTCATTATCAACTCTCCATTTGAAATGTTAACCCCTCAAGCGAGGCGTCACTAATTCAAAATGCCATTAATCGAGTGATAGGTCTAACAAGCTCTTCTCATTATGAACTTCTTCTCCCTCGTCATATGAGTTCTTCTCTTTATGAACTCTCCATTTGAAATGTTGACCCCTCAAGCGAGGCATCACTGATTCAAAATGTCTTGAATTGAGTGATAGGTCAAACAAGCTCTTCTCATTATGAACTTCTTCTCCCTCTTCGGATGATTTCTTCTCATTATGAACTCTCCATTTGAAATGTTCCAAGCGAGGCGTCACTGAATGCTATGAATCAAGTGCTAGGTCGAACAAGCTCTTCTCATTATGAACTTCTTCTCCGTCTACCGGATGAGTTCTTCTCATTATAAAATCTCCATTTGAAATGTTAATTGGTTCATCTTCTCTTTGAAAACTTTTAAACATGCAAAAGATTATCATATGTCAGTAATAATTATGTTTTAAGTACCTGAAGGTATTGACCCGATGGTCCTTAATTTTGCTGAGATCCATTTCTTTTAATGGTGAAAAGTATGGATTGATTCTTTGCTGAAATCGTGAAATGAAATCTTTGTTGACACTTTGAATTCGTTAAAGTTGTGAATTGCTGAGTTTTTGTCTTTGTTGGGTCCATCCTGGAAACGATGTTGTGCATTCTCATTGAAGTGACCTAGAAAAGTCAAGTTGGAAAAATGAAAAATTGAAAATATTTCTAGGGAAATATCTTAAGAAAGACTCATGTGATATTCCAGAAAAACGGTCCTAAGAAGGACTCAAACAATTCTCTAGAAAAATGATCCTAATAAGTATAAAATAATTTTTCAAAATAGACTTTACAAATATCCTCACGGGAGAGAAATCAAAATTTATCATGTGTATGAAATGATGAAATGTATGATGCAAAGATACAAATTCATGTATGAATGCAGGTTTTCTTGATCTGTTGGAAATGGTTGCAAGGGCAGTCTTCTAGAGCAATCTTCACTCCTTTCTTGGTTTGGTTGTCTTTTTTATCTGTTGTACCCAAGTGTATTCTTGCAAATCTTGACTTGTGAATGGGTGCATCTTACCCCAGTAAAAAATTATTTTGATAAATTTAGCTTCTTGAAAAGGAATCATTTACAGTTATCAGGAAAACATTAAAATTAGACTTGGTTTTTTCCAAAATTCATTTAAAAATATCATGAAAACCCTAAAAATCAAGGTTAGTTTCTAAAAATCTTTCCTTTTCAGTTGTTGTCAAGGAACCCTTAAAAATTAGGCTTAGCTTCCTGTAAAAATTATTTGGAGATAATCATCAAGAAACCCCTAAAAATCAAGCTTAGTTTCTAAAAACTCATTTGAAAACATCCCGGCCGAAAGTCTTATGGATGGCCCAAAGGATTTATCATCTTGCTTGAAAGACTTATAGATGACCCGAAGGATTTAAGAATCATGCTCGAAAGACTTACTAATGGCCCGAAGTACTTACTCATTATGCTCGAAAGACTTGCTGAGGCCTAAAGGACTTATACTAATTCGAAGTGTTGTGAATAGAGCAATAGGAAATGTTGAAAACATACTGCCCGAAGGTCTTATGGATGACCCGAATAACTTAACATGATTCGAAGTGTTTGAATAGAACAATAGGAAATGTTAACCCCTCTGGTGGGACATTGCTGATTCGAAATGTTGTGAATCGAGCAAATGAAATATTGAAAACATCCGACTCGAAGGTCTTATGGATGGCACGAAGGACTTATCATCTTTCTCGAAAGACTTATAGATGACTCGAAGGATTTAACCATCATGATCTAAAGACTTAATGATGGCCCGAAGGACTTACACATCATGCTGGAAAGACTTACTGATCGCCCGTAGGACTTACTCATCAAGAAACCCTTGAAAATCAAGCTTAGTTTCATAGTTGTCAAGGAACCCCTAAAATTATGCTTAGTTTCCTTTTAAAAATTCATTGAAAACATCCTCAAGAAACCCCTAAAAATCAGGCTTAATTTCTAAAAGCTCATTTGAAAACATCAAGAAATCCCTAAAAATTAGGCTTAATTTCTTTGAAATTCATTTGAAAACATTAAGAAACACCCTAAAATTTGGCTTAGCTTCTTTCAAATTCATTTGAAAACATCGAGAAACCCTTGAAAATCAGCTTAGTTTCTAAAAACTTTTGTTTTGTGTGAAACTATCTCAAGCATGATAAAAACTTCTGTTTCTAGTGAAACAATCTCATGCGAGATAAAATCTTTTGTTTCGAGTGAAACAATCTCAAGCGAGATAAAATCTTCTGTTTCAAGTGAAACGATCTCAAGCGAGATAAAATCTTCTGTTTCGAGTGAAATAATTTCAATTGAGATAAAATCTTCTAATTTTTAGAAAAACAATCTCGTGTGAGTTAAATTTTGTTTCAAGGGAAAACTATCTCAAGCGAGACGAAGTTGGTTTTAAGAAAAACTGTCTCAAGCGAGACAAAGCTGGTTTTAAGAAAAACTGTCTCAAGAGAGACAAAATTCATTTCAAGGGAAATGTTCTCAAAGTTTATGTTTTAAGAGAAATTGTCTCAAGGAAGAAAAAATTTGTTTCAAGGCAATCATATTCAAAAAATTTGGTTTCAAGAGAAATTATCTTAAGAGAGACAAAATTTTGTTTCAAGAGAAACATATTCAAATATTTTGTTTCAAGAGAAACTGTCTTAAGAGAGACAAAATTTGTTTTGAGTAGAAATTTTCTGAAGTGAGACAAAATTTGCTTTTAATGAAAATTATCTCCAATGAGACAAAATTTGTTCTTTGGAAAACTATCTCATGTGAGGTAAATTTTGTTTTAAATATTTCAAAATTTTGGGAGAATGTCTTAAGCGAGACGATGTTTGTTTTGAGAGAAATTGTCTCAAGTGAGACAAAATTTGGTTCAAACAAAATAACTTTGAAATTTGTGTTTCGAAGGAAAATATCTCAAGTCAGACAAAATTTGTTTTGAGAGAAAAATGTATCACATGAGACAAAATTTGTTTTTAAGAAAAACAACTTTGAAATTTATGTTCCGAAGGAAAATGTATCAAGTAAGACAAAATTTATTTTAAGAGAAATGTGTCTCATGTGAGACAACATTTGTTTTTAAGAAAAACAACTTTGATTTTGTGTTCCGAAGGAAAATGTCTCAAGTGAGACGAAATTTGTTTTAAGAGAAAAATGTCTCAAGTGAGACAAATTTTGTTTTTATGAAAACAATGTCTTTAGAGAGACGACATTTTGTTTCGAGAGAAACAACACCCAAGGAGACAAAGAGTCTACTTGTTCCTGTACGTTGAGTAAATCTCTTCAAAAGATCTAATTGTTGACTTCAGGAAGTCAAATATGTGGATAACATTGTTTTTTCAAGTTGAAGACATCTGGTCATTTATGAACTTTTATTTCCTGAAAGATCGAAATTATGTATTTATGACTACCTATCTTGTATGTTTATGGATGTCATGATGAAGTTGTATTTTATGTGTTTGATGAATTATTGAATTTGTCCTAAAGAGAGGAAAAAATGTCTTTAATGTACATAATGATAAATGTTTGATGCAAAGATGCAAATTTCATGCGGCATGTATGTATATGTATGTGTGAGTGGAATGGTTGTGTGAGAAACCTTCATTATATCCCAGATTCCAGTTTGTCTTCATTTCCACCAGGGTGTACTCTTACAAACTTCGGCTGAGACAATTTATTTTCCTTACCCCGTCAAATTTTGGCCCTAAAATTTGGCTTTCCCTTGCCCTAGCTTCGATTTTAAGCTTCAGAGGGATATTCGTTGAATTCGAAGATATGCTTCTAGAGATATTATCTTATTTGAAATTGTTTTTATTTTCGTTTTATTTTAAAAAAATTGAAAAATATCGAAAAGAAATTTGAAAAAATATTGTCTTCTTCTAAGTTTCACAATTGAAACAAATCATAAAACAAGAGTTCATTGGATATCAAAAGAATCAATTTCTCTTTTAATTTTTGACAGCTACAAATCTTGAACAAATATCAAGATCGAAATGTTGGTTTTGAGGTTGGCTACGTAAATTATAAGGTTTGTTTCATTGATTCGTCCTTTATGAAGATTATGGCATGTCCCTCTTTCTTGGCTTGGCATTTTGATCGGAGGCGGACAAAATGTCATAACTAGGATAGTCAATTGCTAGACTCTTTAAAACACTTTTGTTTTAGTTCTCTGAAATCTTTCATTTGTTCAAGCTTTGTAGACTCCTCTAGCAAAGGTAGTGTAGAAATATCGGTCTAAAAACTCCCTTAACTCCCTTAGTTCATATTCATCGAAACTCCTTATTTAGTAAATTTGATTTAATTTTCCATGGTTGGGCTAGTTGAATTCAACTTTATTGTATTTATATTATAATTTCCTTGGTTTGGCTAACTGAAGGATTCATATCGTCACAAAGTCTTTGACCTGACAATCACAGTGGAGCAAACATTGAATTGCCAAGTACCCGATTAATGTCATGGTTTGAATGTAATCTATTCATAAAGCCAGGGCTTTCTAGTTTCCTCTATAACCAATTGCTTTAGAGAAATAGCTCAGGTTTATTGTGTGTGTATATATATATATATTTTTTGGGTAAACAGATTCCATTTCTCAAGCTTGTCAAGGAGAATCTGTTATAGTCCTGGTGTTTGTTGTGGGTCAAAAAATCTCATCGTTATAGTTCAATTTCCAAGCATTTGACCTAAACTAGATTCACCTACTTGATCATTCCATCTGTGAAGATCATGATCATCATTGAAAGTCATTAACAGAAGTAGAAACTAATCAGCTTTGCTATTTCAAATGCAAGTTGCCCCATTTTGTTAGACTTAACACATACCTGAATGATAAACCCTTGATTGGCTCTGCATGCAAGGAGAAAACTAGATTGGTCCCTTCAAGAGAAGGGTATGTATTGTTGTGTATTTCTGGAGTAGGATCAAGGTATCCTTGTTTTGCAGGGGTTCAATCTTTTCATTTTTCATAGTTTTACAACCTCAATTATTAAAAAGATTTTAATTAAAATGATATTCAAGAAATTTCAAGATTACGATTTGCTCATTGCTCATTTCCTAAGAAGGAAGCATCTTATTTAAAATGTCTGATTGTCAAGTGACTTACAAACATTTAAATGCAGGAAAAAGAAAAACAAGTTCAAACAAGACAATATGCGAGTGCATCGAAAGTTCGTAGTGGTTGCAATGGTTTTCCTTGGTTTACATCATAATGCCCCATTATTCATAGAATGTCTATGCCCCCTGAATTGATTAAATTATGAACCTTGTGCTTCAATGCCCAACCATTCTCAATGATCTGCTTTGATCTTTAGATGGTTCTAACATCACATCCATATCTCTCAATTATTTTCTAAGTAAAACTGGGGTGACTTCAATTTAACTCAAAAGATTTTGTGTATTACTCTCAGGATCCGTGATTAATTCACGTTCAGATGAAATGTATATCATGCAATGTACGATGTATAGATGCTAATGCAAAGATGCACATGCAAATGCAAAGAGGCAAAAATGGGAAAGCAAAATGTAAATGCAACAAAGAAATTGATCCCAAAGTAATTGTCATAAAACAACTTCCAAAGAACACACAATGTCTCAATTTCAATTTTGATCGAACATATAAGGAAACAAAATTCTTTTATTATTGGCTTGATGGAAAATTCCAACGCTTCGACTTCTTTTCAATAAATGCATTTGTTGAGCGACCATATGCGACTATCATTATCCACTGTCTCGTATTGGCTATCATTGTTGCTTGATGACTTCAAACATATTATTTCTTTTTGGCTAATTGTCTCAACATCCTCGTAGGACCCTTGAAAAGCTTGTTTTATTACATCATTTGAGCATTATATATTTCAGCTTGATCTACCTCTTCGAGTGACATTGTCCTATGGAAAGCCTTCTAATGCGACTATTAACTAGGGAATCAATACCTTCTATGACATGATATGTATGAAACATGTGTTAATTCCAAGTAATTATCCTAGAACAACTTTCAAAAAACTCACAACGTCCCAATATGTCAAAGCAGATAAAAAATATCTACCTCTTCGTGTAGCATTGTCGTTTCAAAAACTTTCTAATTTTGATAAATAACTCGGGTACTAATAAATTTTTATGCACAAAATAATGCAACATGACAAGGAAAAGATGTTAGCAAAAATAATAATCAAAGAGAGGAAATGTATGTTAGTGAAATATGAAAAGATTAAATTTAACTGATTAATGAACCCTAAAATACACTTAATAAAACACACAAGGATATTAAAACCCTAACAACATAATTTCTAGTTCGCATGCATTTATTCAAAAATAATCTATCGAATAAATTAAAAGACAAAGGTTAGAGTTCATTTCTTCTTTGTGTATGCTTATTTCGGTACATATAGACAAAGTTTCAGCATGGTGTTAGATCAGTTGGGTTTCTTCAGTTTACTATATGTAGAGTTTTGGTTCTAGGAGTAAAGGTACTCGAATTTTCCTTGTCGGTGTCCCTTTATGTGAGAAAGACCCTAAGTCCTCACCCATTATAGGCTTAAGCGGATCGAGTTCAATTTGAGAGGGCACATTTCCCTATGCCTGACATGGAGAATAAATCCTAATGAAGACATAGGGCATATGAACCCCAGAAGCTACTTGATAGACCTGACATAGAGAATAAATTATCACGATGATGTTGCTTTCACTCCCACTTAAAGGGGAAGAACTCATGTATAGAGCTTATGTTATGCAATGCAAGTGTCGGGTATGAGGATAAATTCTCAAACCTTTGACCCACAACCACACTAAGATCGAGCTAAAATGAATTCCAAATTTCAATATGTGAAAACCAATCAAATACAAACATTAATAGAAGGATATAAAATTAAACAAAATAACAATTGAAATAATGTAATACCCTAAATTTTGGTTAATGACCAAAACGTAAATTTTGAAAGTTTGATGGTCAAAGTAAAAATTTGGAAGAAATTTTAGGGAATTAAGTGATAAAGTTCCTAAAAAGAATTTATTCCATAAATAGATAGTTCACTCTTGAGATTGTGGTTTTATGGAAATTATATTTTGAATTTGGAATTTTAGTAAAGAAAAATTAGAAATGGTTAAAACCGGTTAGGAATCGGTAATTTCATATTGAATTATCATTTTACAAAAATTTGAAGGATGTTATAAAATGGTTGGAAATAGTATCAGATTTAATCGAAACAGTGGAATTTAGTGACTAAAATGCAAGTTTTGAAATTTCATGGGAAATTTCAGAAATTAAAGTCAAAATAATTCAGCTTTGACTTTGAAATATGATAAGGATGAGTTGTTATGGTTTTATGGTGAATAGGAAGATTCATTAAGGGTGATTTGGTCATATCCTAATTAAATGAATATTATATTCATTTATAGTGGAATATAGTGTAAACTAAGATGAAATGCACCCAACATTTCACCCAAATTTGATATCTTCTTCTCTAACCAGACGTGGGCTTCTTCAAAGGTAAGAGAAAGCTTCAACTCAATTTTCAAGTAATTTACTTAGGATTTTGAGTAAGTTGTAAATAGAAAAATTTTATACGCGAAAAACTCTATCTTTTGGTACCGATATTGCATGGTAATCTTGTTGGTGTTCAAAGATCCCAAATTTAAGGGTTTTTGTTCATATAAGGGATCACGAAATTGATGATGAATATTGACGTTTGTGAGGTAGTTGATTCATATTCAAGCAGGTATGATAATTAGAACATGTTTAATTTTTCTAGAACTTGTTCTTTAAGTTTTGCCATGGATTGTTTGAGTGAGAAAAATTATGGAAAAATTATATATGGGTTGGAAATGATGAAGGAAGTATTCTACAAGTTTTAGAAAAATTTGAGGACCATTTCATAATTTTTGAAAAGTTGGAGATCAATTCGTAAATTTTAGAAATTGAGGGGTTCTTGTTTAAGTGTTGTATAATTGATGTACTAAGCTGGAAATTGTTGATTGGGAATTTAAATGAGTTTCAAATATATTATGGAGCTATTTTGGGATATGTTTATGTTAGTACAAAACTAACATATGTATTGTTATGAATTTGTGAATTATACAGATCGTGATTGATTTGTGATCAAAGCAAGACAAATAGAAAAGGGTTTATTGTGGACAATAGTGAGGCATATAAATATTTGGAAAATTTTAAAGTGTCAAGGTGAGTGTAATACATGCATGAAATTTTACATAGATGTTTTATACATCATCAGGAAGACTTGCGATAAGTCGACCTTATTTATATCAGCATGACATATGTTATTTTTATAACTTCGACATGACATTGAACTGTCACGGTATGAAATTAAAATTCATTGATTATGAAAAATGTGATATTTTACCATGAATGTTTTCGGGTATGAACTGCCCAATGTTAAATTCGATAATATACTTTACCATGGATGAATCAAATAAAATAGACTATATGCCCAAGTAAGTCATTGAGGGACAAGGTATAGTTGGCATGCCATAAAGTATAGATGCTGCAGGTTTATAATAGCACTATAGTGTGAAAGGGCACTAAGTGCGGTAAGGTGGATACGGCCTTATGTATCATGTCCAGATTAGCACTATAGCGTAAGCTTAGTGTACGTGGTGGGCACAACCTTATGTGTATTGTTTAGCAGTACGGTGCATGTATTTTACTCGAATACCCAGGGACCTCAGGGTTCTATATTGGGCTATGGACTATGGATTATGGTTTATTGGTTAATAAATGGTAAGTATGCAAATAAGCTTACGAGCTTATGGAATAATGGAAAGTATATTGGTAAAATAAGTTTATGAGCTTATGGGATAAATTGTAAGAACTTTTTATATAATTTTGATTATGGTAAAATATTTACATGTATGTAACATGATTTTATGGCATTTGTTTTTTACAATGAAATTCATGCATGAATTGTATTGCACTGTTTATTGTTTTAATTGCCTCACTAAGTATATACTTAGCGTGTGATGATTTTCATGTGTAGGTAAAAAGCCAGTAGTGGAATAAGGAGTGCAAAGCAACATCAAGCATCAAGAAATATATTTCTATATCAGTAAGACATCCTAAGATGTAATGTAGACTTAATTAGTGGCATGTAATTATTAATGTTTTATTTGCTTTGTTGACAAAATTGGAAAGAAAATGGAATTTTTATGAATTTATATGTATTTTTGGAATTTACTGTAGCAATAAACAGTAATCACGTTTTAAGAAAATTTCCAAAATGCTTTTGGGGTACCGATTCCCTGGTAAGGGAACCGATTCCCCTACTGTTCACTATTCACTATTCATAACACTATTCATTAAAAATATTTTGAATTAAATTTGTTATAAAAAATGTAAATTATGATATGATATTTTTATAATATCAATTATCATTTTTAAGAAATTAAATTTTAAATCGATTTTGAAATGATAAAATGTTTTTGAAATTCGGGTGACATCTATAATCTGTATAGGTATAATTATACGGGTCTTGTGTGTTACATTTATTGGCATCAGAGCTACAGGTTTAGCCGATTCTAGGACTAAACCGAGTTTGTTTTAAATTAAAAAGTGTATACATGTCACTAGGATATCAAAAGTTACTGATAGTTGTATATATACTGTGATGATGCTTATTAGGAGTAAAGTTACTCTTTACTAATGGGCAATGATTTTGACTGTGTTCAGATGTCAGATCATCAAGAATCGAGTAGGGCAGCGAGCATGTTACTCCTGTACATAGTGGGAGTAATGAGGTGAATCAGAATCCACCCAATGCTCAGCCGAATATAGAACCGACTAATCTGAATCAACATGATATGCCTGTTCAAGATCGGGGTTGTTTTTATAAGCCCTAGACACCATTATTAACAGTCAAACCCAATGTCAGTTCCGAAAGAACTAAGGAAGATGAGAGCACCTAAATTTTTAGGTGATTCGGATGCTAATCTGATGGCTGTTGACTTCTGGTTGAATGATGTCAAGAATATGCTCAACAGGATTCCTTGTGATGATCAAGGAAAATTGGAAGGGGTTATGTCTCTACTGATAGAGCATGCCAGTGTGTGGTGCAATACAGTCGTCGTACGAGTTTCCACTGAGCACATCACATGGGAATTCTTTCTGAGGGAATTTAAGGAAAAGTATATTGGGGACGTGTTTGTCAATGAGATGATGCAACAGTTCCTAAATTTAAAGCAATCCGGCAGAACAGTTTACGAGTATGAATGTGATTTCTTAAGCTGAGTCGATTTGCTTCAGAATTTATTTCGACTGAGAAATCTAGAATTGATAGATTTGTTTATGGATTGGATACTCAGTATAAGAGAATTCTGGTTTCTCATCATTTTACTACTTTCCAAGAAGCGGTAAACAAGGTTAAAGCTATGGAAAAAGTTAACCTATAAGATATAGAGGCGAAGAAGGCTCAGACAAACAAAAGGTTTGGAAGCTCTTACTCTGCACCATTTTCCAAACGCAACAAGGGCCAGCAACAGAAAAGTTATGCTTCCTCAGTATCCATGGGCAGAAAAGGATTTTCTGGAGGAAAGTCCAAGCAGACACAGGCAACTTCAGTGGGTACTCAAGGCTCGGGATTTCGTCCTATTACAGAATGTAAGATTTGTGGAAGAAAACATCCGGGTCAATGTTGGTTTGATGATGAAAATGCTTTCATTGTGGTAAAACGGGGCATTTTAGGAGGAATTGTCCAGAACTTCATCGATATCAGACAGTATCGGGACCCCAGAGGGGTAGAGGTGGCAAAATGGGTAAACCTAGTATATCTGAGACTGTATCTAATCATGAAGGCAGAACTACTGCAAGAGTTTATCACATCAAGACTGATGATGATAGAGATGCTCCTGAGATTATAGCAGGTACCTTTTATCTCTTTCATGAACCTATTTTTGTATTGATTGATTCCGGTTCTACATACTCGTATATAAGTACAAAACTGGTAAGAAATAGGGGAATCATTTTAGAACCTATTTCTAGGGATATTGTGGCAATCAATCCATTGGGCCATAGTGAGAAAATTTTTCGGATTAGTAACAAATGTCCGATAAAGATACAAGGAGTGGAATTTCCTGCAAACCTATTAGAATTGCCTTTTAAGGAATTCGGGATAATCTTAGGCATGGATTGGCTATCTTCCTATTATAGTTGGGTAGATTGTCGTTTGAGGAGATTGTTTTTAAAGGATACAACGGGTTCAGAGATAATATTTGTTGGAGAAAGGTTAAATCCCTTATCCAATGTGATTTCAGCTTTTACTGCTAAGAAATTGTTGTCACAGGGATGTCAAGCAATTTTAGCAAATGTGTTGGATATGAGAACTGCTGAAGTTAAGTTGGAAGGTATTCCAACTATACGAGAGTATCTAGAGGTGTTTCCGGATGAATTACCTGGATTACCTCCAGATAGAGAGGTCGAGTTTGAGATTGATGTATTCCCAAGTACAACGCCTATTTTGATGGCTCCTTATCGAATGGCCCTAACAGAGTTAAGAGAATTAAAGGCTCAATTGCAAGAGCTACTGGATTGAGGATTTATAAGATCGAGTATTTCACCTTGGGGTGCACCGGTGTTGTTCGTGAAAAAGAAAGATGTATCAATGCGTTTGTACATAGATTATCGACAGTTGAACAAGGTGACTATAAAGAACAAGTATCCTCTTTCGAGGATTGATGACTTGTTTGATCAACTTAAGGGAGCAGCTGTTTTCTCTAAGATTTATCTTAGATCGGGATATCATCAATTAAAGATTAAAGAGGAAGATGTTCCAAAGACAGCTTTTAGAACACGGTATGGACACTACGAGCTCATAGTAATGCCGTTTGGGTTGACAAATGCTACAGTAGCATTCATGAATTTGATGAATTGAGTATTTCAACCTTATTTAGATCAGTTTTTGGTGGTCTTTATTGATGATATTCTGGTATACTCAAAGACAAAGATAGAACATGATGTTCATCGTGTTCTTCCTCGGTAATACATACATCCATCTGACTTGATTTCAAAGTCCTTAGTCTCACCTTTCTCCACTAGTGAAATCTTTTCCAAACAACTTTCATCTTTCCTTTGTACCTCTATTATCCAATTTATAAGCATCTTCTTTATTTTTAATTTAGCAAATAGTGCGCCATTTTCTTTCAACAATAGTCACACATCCATAGCTCGTAAAGCTGTAAAAGTTTTCCAATTAAGTGCATCTGCTACAACATTTTCTTTACCTGGATGATAATCAACGATCAAATCATAATACTTTAAAAGTTTTATCCATCTTCTATGTCTCAAATTTAGCTCATTTTGAGTCAACAGATATTTCAAGCTCTTATGATCCGTGTAGATGTGGCATCTCTCGCCATACAAATAATGACGCCAAATCTTTAGAGCAAAAACTACCGCTGCTAACTCAAGATCATGAGTAGGATAATTCCTTTCATGCGTCTTTATTTGTCGAAAGAATAGGCTACCACCTTACCATCTTGCATAAAGTAAAGGAAAATAAGCATTTACAAACTGTTTTTTTCATTTTATTGCTGATCAAAAATTCCTCTACAATGTTTGGTTGATTGGGTTTTTATACCCATTACAAAAATTCTCTAAAAAAAATCATTTGCTTGCTTCCTTGATGTGTTTGGTTTAACAGTGAATGGGAATTTGTTTGGTTGGTGTGGAAGCATGGGCACGGTAAGGTGGTAGCAGGTGCTGGCAGGGGATGGATTGAGCATGGCAGTGGCAGGGTGTTTAACGTGGGGTAGGGTTTGTTGTGAAGTTGGTGTAAACAATAGAGGTTAGGAAAAAATTGGTGATTACAAGTGTCCGACAGGATTTATTAGAGTGTTCCTAGAACTTTTTCTACGATAATACTACTCAGCGTGAACTACAACCCTTGGTTTATCAAAATGTTGTTGTGTTAATACTCCTCGATGTAAACTATAACCTTTAGCCTATCATACTCAAACATTCAACCTTTTTAGTCGAATAAAACCCCTATTTTTATCTCTAAAGACTATTAGAACCTCACCATCCTAAATTTGTTCCATTGTTCACATAGATCTAACATAACTCTCTTGATATCAGGTATCAACTCCTAGAAAGATGGTAATCTCTCAAAAGCTCTTACAAAGACTATGTATGTTTTGTCGAGGCACCAGGCAATCTCTTAAAAGCTCTTACAATGTCAAGGCAAAATATTAAAATAATGAAGAAAACAACAATTAGCATAAACAAACGACATCATTCATTAACAATCAGATAAAGTATCAACAAAGCATCATCCAACACCAAGTAAAACAATTTTTGGTGTGGCAAATATCATACCAAAATCAATCTTTAAGTACAATCCCTTTAAGTGATACGAATATAAATAACAAAAGAAGAAAAAAGTCCCAAAATAGAGCTCTGCCGTGACATTTGGACCACCACCATGACTGCTCCAGCACCAGCCTCTCTCGAGGTCCTGGCCGCCACACCAATAAAGCCCAGCTACAGAGGGCACCAAGAATGGTCGAGTGGGGAATGGTGGAAAAGTGAAGTGCTACAGTCGCTTACTCCAAGCCTAGGGTACATTCGACTCTCATCGATTCTCCCTCTTTAAAGAGTTATATTGGGGTATTTATAGTGAGAATTTCTAGGGTTTAGTCCCCTTGGAAATTCCCTAAATACCCTTCATGTCATACCCATTTTATGAATGATACAGCACCTGGAAGTGGTCTCAATTAACTTAATGAGGGCATGATTGCACGTGAGTTTGAAGTTGGGCAAGTTACATCAGTAGTTTTGTTGAGCTGCGTCAGACTTACAAGATATATCTTGCCTAGGCAAAAAAAATTTGTTCCTCACTGTCGTCTTCTTATGTTCCACTAGCCCTATCAAATTGATTTGTCTCAGCAAATAAATTCTTCCTTAGTCATTTCCTGCATCAACACAACCAACAAATAACCTTCCTCCTCAGCAACATCAGTTAAGCCAATTAATGTTTTCCTCAGCAAAACTTATCCGCCGCATGCAAATATGTCCTAAATACAACTATATGACTAACAATAACTAAGTAGAAAGACACATAAACACAGTCTTTTACAAAGTTATCAAATATTCACACACGCTAACCAATTATTATGTTGACTTTTGCAAATTAAACTATTTTTGGATCGAGATGAACAAGACGAAGATTTTCAAGCCAATGTACTTGAAAGCGTAGAGGATGTTGATAGGCTTACGGAATGGACTTCAAAAATTCTAATAATTATTGAAGATGCACAAATAGAAGAGTAAATCTAAGGGTGTTCATATTCGGGTACCTGAAATTTCGAGTACACGAGATTTTCAAGTAGTGAAAATTCAGCCCATGACCTGGCCCACAATAATCAGGTACTCGTAAAACCCAGGTACCCACTAATCTGGGTAACATGGTACCGATTTCCTTATTTCTTTTTAATTAAAATTAATTTTTACAAACTTACAACAGCTACTCTTATCTGCTACTACTATACAATATTACAATTAGACAAGTAATGAATGAAGGGTAAGCTTTTACTTTAAATTATATTCCAGTGCTGGTTTTTGGTTTCCAATTCCACTATTATACAAGCAGACAAGCACCAAAGACCAATGCTAATAACCATTGTTATCCCATATATTGGAGAGTGAGACGGTGAGCGAGACAGTAAGAGAGGCGACTGAACGAGGGAAACAGATATTTGCACCTTGCAATTTAGTTTGGTTTGGATATTGGGATGAGTGAGGTTAGACGTGAACATTGAATGGTAAGAATTGTTTAGTTTTAATAAAATAATAAAAAAAGAAATCATATACCGGGTAGTTGGGTACCTGGATAAGAAGAATTTTATGACCCGAGCCTGACCCAAAAACCTGTCAAAATACCAGGTCGAGTACCTGACCCATAAATTTTGGTATTATCTCTATAAATACTCTGTAATTTTTAATCGGGTTGACGGATCGACGGGTCGGATATTTCGGGCTGGATATTTTTAAACACCCCTAAGTAAATCATCCAAAGGAGACCAGATCTCCTCACCAGTAAGAAACGATATCATGTCTCCCTAAAGAAGCGATATCATGTCTCCTTGAAGAAATGATATGATTGATAAAACCATGAACTTTGCCAAGTTTAATCTTCATGAAAGTGACAGTGAAACAAATCAACTAAAATCATGTCTCCTTAAGGAAGCATCAAAGTGAATCAAATAAATCGCAAAGAAACATATCAACTTTCTCATGCAAATCTAGAGCTACATCAACTGGACACAAATCAAATATTTTGTCTTTTCTCTACCCTCGTTTCACACAAGTAAGCAAAGAGGGGCAGTTGTAATGCCCATTTTTTGTACGGACTCAAACTTATTTGAATGAACCATTTCTTGAGGAATGCTAAACAAACCATCCAAACAGACCTTGGAAATAAGAATATACCATCATTTCAAAGAATATTTTGAGGGAATCTTGTCATATCAAGTGTGATCTCTTATAAAGATAAACGAACGTGCTAAGTGATTTAATTTTATAAGATTAGATGCTAATTCCCTAGATGGAGGATATCATATGATTTGAATCATCTTAGGCATCAATGTAAATAATCTAGACCATTGGATGTAGGGAGATTCAACTATAAATAAAGGCATTCTCTATCTCATTGAGACGCATAGAAAAATGGTAGAGGGAAAATAAGAGTATGGAGGAAGAAAAGAAAAGGAAAAGAGGAGGGCAAGAAACAAAAGGTTATAGTAGGCTCTCCAACGAAAATCGTTGAAGGATTCCATCATTTCAAGCTTTTCTATTCTTCCTTTTTATTAATTTGCTTAATCTTTGTTTAACATTTTTCATTATGAATAATTATTTTTTTATTTCTTTTAATTTCAATAAAATGACCGAAGGACCCAACTCAGATTCCATAGAGGATATGTGCTTTTTAACGGGTAGGGGATAATTTATGTAGCAATTCCTCAAAGTTTCCTTAAACAAATTCAATTTGATTCTTTTCTTATAGTTTCACTTTAGTTTCTTTTAAATTGGATCTTTGATTTTATTTTAATTATTTTAGTACTTTTTTATTTTTAGCTTAATTTTGGTTTTAATTTAAAAACTTTGAATAGTCATTGTTTCATATTTCGTAAAATTTATGCAGGTATCTTTTTTCCTTGCTTTTTAATTATTTAATTTTTTTTATTTTTATTGTTTTGTTACGTTTTATGTAGTTGATGGATATATATATATATAGTTCCTGCCAAATGATTGTTTCCTTTTCCTTTTCCTTATTACGCTAAACTCTTGCTATAATTTCCTTTAATTTGTTTAGTGTGTACTATATGTTTTAAATTTTTAGTACTTCGTTTTAATTCGTTTAATTATCTTTTTATTATGTTTTAATCTCTGTTTCCAGGTTTTTTTCCATGCGTTTACCTTTTCCTTTTTTTTCATTTATGATTTGTTTATTTTTCATGTACTTACTTTGTATATATATTAAATTTGTTACTTTAATTATTAAGCATGATAGCCTGGGCGCATTACTCAATCTTTTTCAATAATGAATTAACATACAATGCTAGTTTATTTTAAATTATCAAAGAAAATTATCTTAATCCACTTAGGTGGTTTAATTCGGTAATTTAAAATTAACAAGTACCCTCTAATGAAACCATTTAAAAATAATGACATCTTAAAATCAATCAGGAAGGTAGAAAGAGAAAAAGCTAGAAAGAGAAATGTTCTTGTATTTAGATCTAACGAGGATGAGTCACTCGACCATATTCGGTGGTTTAGACTTGGTATTTATAAATATTTGAACATTCTCTATTTATCTTAAAAGCTTGGCAATTTATATAAAATGTTTGCCTATTGCATAACCTTAGGTAAATAAATACAACGTTCAATTACGACATTTCTTACTTCTTTTAAAAAAAAAAGGAAAATTGACATTCTACCTTATATTAGAGGGTGTTTCCTTTTGGTTTGAAATGTGTAAGTGTTATAAATTTAACATAAAATTTTTTAGATGAAATATTGATAACTCACCGCTTTAGTTGGAATTGAAAGGGATATCACTCTACTTTTTATTGGGTGGTTTACTCTCTTCAATTAAATGCAACGTATTGTTAAATTTTCTCTCTAGAATTTTAATCGGTTAAATAATGTTGTATTTATTTAACTAAAAAGATGATCATTAATGAAATTGAAATTTGAATCTATAAATTTTATTACAAAGACAATAGTTAATCGACTAGGTACTGATTTTTAGGTGTTGTGGTGGTGTCAACTCTTCTCCACACGTAATCGACTATCGAACCTATTTTTCAAAAAAAATATCAAATATTTAAATTTTATTAAAATATAATATTTTTGAGTGATACAATTATACCTTAAACAATAAATTTTAATTAAAATGAACCGTAAAATTAATTTTTCACTTTTTTTTGGACATTATGACACTGTCTTCTAGGTGCATTAGGCATGTATGGCACCTGGCACCAGGCGGACAACCTTTCAATGCATGCACGTACACATGAACTGGGTACTGCTTTGACTAAAATTTGTGTTTGTATGCTTATTTGTGTAAAATGCCTCGTTTAACCAAATATATGCAACTCTGCTGCTGTGGCTTAATCTTATAATTGATAGCACCCGCAAGATTACTTGGCTTATCCATTAGAAGTCCTGTTGGTGTTTTGCTATGGATCTGAATAATCTCGAGGGTCTTGTGTGTCTACTCGAGTATGCCACTGATACGGATACTGATGTTGTAATACCCCAAATATCAGGTCAGTAACTTTATTGAAAAGATTTAAAATGTGAGGATTTATTTGATTAAATGATAAAAGATGAGAAATGATTTGAAATAGTGGTTTAGACTAAATTGTAACAATGCATGATTAAAAGGGCATTTTGGTCATTTAGAATAAAATGAATTTAAATACATATTCTTATTACGGATTAAATAGGCAAAAAGAGGAAAGGGAAGTTAATTACTCTTCTTCTTCTTCTTCTTCCCATGGGTGGTACTCTTCTCCATAGCAAAAGGTAAATCTCATTTAATTAGTTTTTTTCTTTCAATTATGGTTTGTTATTGCAACCTTAAGTGATATGTAAGCTTAAGGAAGAGTTAAATAAGGTTAGAACTAGGAGATAGATGAGTTATTAGAGATTAGAGAAAATGGGTTTTTGAAGGATATGTTGGAATATGAGTTTTTAATGATGTTTATTAGTATATTTGATTTGTCAAAAAAGTAAATAAGATATTAGAAGCTTTTGATGAGTAAAGACATGTTAGAAAAGGTGGTGTGATTCTTAGATTGAAATGCTCTTGGGATATTTTAGATGTTTTAAGAAGATAAATGAAGGAAAGTTAGTAAGGATAAGTAAAGAAGAGTTTAATAGTATTGTTGGGTGTAAACCTAAGGAAATTTGACCAGATTTGGGTAAAAAGCGAGCTAAAAAATGGAAATTTTGGGTAAGGGTATCGGTATTGATAGAATAGTACCGATACTATAGGCTTAAATGGGTAGAAATGTGGCGATACTGATGGGGTATCAATACTACAAAGGAAAGTATCGATACCATGGATAACAGAATGTCAAAATGGTATTAATACTGAAAGAAAGTATCGGTACCATAGTTTAGTAGTATCGATACTAAGAGAAAGGTATCGGTACCATAATATAGAAGTATCAATACCATGGTAGGGGTATCAATACTATTGAGCCTGGAACTATAAGATATGTTGAAATTGTTATAGAAATGTAAATAATAGTACTTGTGAATATTATTAAAGTATAAATGTTAGGAAATATACTAATATTTTATATTGTACATTTCTTTAATGGATGCTTGAGAAGATCGAAATCAAACTCCCGAGTCAAATAAAATGAAAGACAAAAGCGAAGTAGTTGAGTAATCAGATTTGCGTTTTGGATATAATCATGAGGCAAGCCAGGTGAGTACATTTATTGTAATTATTTGAGATGAATAAGATTCGTCATGATTCAAATTAGAATGTTTTAAGATAATGTATGTGTCGTGTTCGTCTTTCGGGTGAGTCATGAATTGAGTTTTGACTTAAGTAAATGGGTTAGAGTCGCCACTGATCATTTATTTTTTTAAACTTTAAAAAAACTAGGTTGATTGGACACCTTCTTACCTGATCTGCGTTTTACCAGAAATATGTCGGATTTAGGAGTCAGTTACAGTCAATGAATGATTAGCACCCTTGTATTGCCCTTTCAGTACTAATTTAATTTCCAGTTATCTTAATTAAGAAAATTGCAAGTTAAATTTAAAAGTAAAAGTTCGATTCAAATTATTTACCGTTAATCGATTGAAACTACCTCTAAAAAGCTAAAAATGTTAGATTATAAAATAAAAGAAATATCAAATAAAAATTAAATTTAAAAAAAAAATCAGAGAATGAAATATTTAATTTAAAAATATTATATAAAAATATTAAAAGAAAAAATAAAATAAATGAAGAAAATATAAAATTCCAAAAAAGAAAATAATAAAATATAAAAAAATGTTAAAAGAGAAAATAAAAATAAAACGAAATAGAATAAAAAAAGAAGTGGGAAAATAAAGATAAAATAAAATAAAAAAAGGAAATATAATAAAATAAATAATAATATTAGCAAAGATAAAAAGGGGTTTTTAAAAGTTGTTTTTAAAATAAAAGATAAGAATTAAATAAAAGAAAATAATTAAATAAATAATCTAAAGAGATTAAGATAAATAGAAACTTATAGTGAAAGCAGCCTCAGACTTTAGCTTTGTCTCAAATTTCTCGGATCATCGAAACAGATCTTTACTTCAAAATTCACGTCAGCTTACAAGGACAATTCTACGCTGCTGACTCGAATTATGTTGTTTTAACAATAACTGGTTCCAATCTCAGTTTCTTCTTAGCAAACAATTTTGCTAAGTGTGTTCTCAAACAGTTGAATATGCTTCAATAAGCAAATCCTTCTTACAATTCTCACGTTTGGAATTGAGCATTCGCTTTAGCCCTAGACTTAAAAAAATTAGCTAAGCATGACCAAAGTCATACTTAGCATTTGTTGAAAACGAAAATTAAAATAAAATAAAGGAGTATGCGAAAATAGAGAGAAAGCTAGAGAGAAAAAGAATATTTTATTCTCAGATCTGTCTGTGAGCTTAGATGTCCCCTTAGGCTTACCCTGAGTGGGTATTTATAGCCTTCAAATTCCTTAAAACAAGCTAAAGATAATTCCTAAAATAATATCTTTTATTCTAATTAAAACACATAAAACTAAACTAAAAAACCTAAAATAAAGATAAAATAAAATAATATTTAAAATAATATCCTAAATCCTAATTGAAATACTAACATCTATTTAAACTAAAATACATAGATAAAATATAATATTAATATATATACTAAATAAGCCCTGGACGAAAATGGGTGTCTACTGTTGTATTTTTTTGTCCTTTTCGTGTAACGAAAAATATACAAAGATAAAATGACACAAATTTTCGTTCTATAGTTGCGGATGACTTCTCCATCGTGAAAATAGTTCAGTCCTGAAATGATATCCTTCATTATGTAGTTCGAAATTTGAATCGAAAGGTGGTTTCTTGTGGCCAAATCGTAGTCAACCTTGGTTTTCTTCTTGGTTTAAAGACCTCGGTTTGCAAATTCAATCGGAAAGTAATTCCTCGATGATACAATGTGGTTTATATGCCCTCGAGCTGAATGGAATCGAACTCGAAGGTTTTTGTTTACATATAGCCCTTCTCACCTTGAGCTATGTTATAACTTAGGTTAGGAGATAATTCCTTGTTGTTGTACATGACTCATTTGCTGCAGAATTGAGTCGATCCATTGGGTATGATATCCTTCTTCGTGAAGCTGAAATCGTGAGTGGCTCCCCCGTTGTGAAGTTGAGTTGAAAAATCTTGAGCACGATATCCTTTGTCGTGAAGTTGAAACCGGGCTCAAAGCATTGGAAAATCACTCCTGGATCATCTTCTAGCCCAATATACTTCGTCGTGGAGTTAAAATTTGACCTGAAGACTTTGGTATGAACCTGGTTTTTCATTGTTTTGTTACAGATGACTCCTTCTTCGTGAAGTTGGGTCAATCTTTTGGGTATGATATCCTTCGTTGTGAAGTCAAAATCGTAGGTGGCTCCTTCGTTGTAAAGTGGAGCTTTGAACTGAAAAATCCTTACCACGATATCATTTGTCGTGAAATTGAAACCGGGCTCAAAGCATTGGAAAATCGCTCTTGGATCATCTTCTAGCCCAATATACTTTTTCGTGAAGTTGAAATTTGACCTGAAGACTTTGGTATGAAACTGGTTTTTCATTGTTTTGTTACAGATGACTCATTCGTCGTGAAGTTGGGTTAATCTTTTAGGTACGATATCCTTCGTTGTGAACTCAAAATCATAGGTGGCTCCTTATTTGTTTAGTTGAGCTTTGAACTGAAAAATCCTGAGCACGATATCATTCGTTGTGAAGTTGAAACTGGGCTCAAAGCATTGAAAAACCATGGGTTCCTATTGAAAATCTTTCCCATTTAATCTGACCAACCTTCTATCTCAGCTTTTCTGGATTCTTTTCCTCTTCTATTGTTGGCTGGGCTAAAAACCAAGCCAGAACTGGTCTAGCTTTGTTATAGGAAGGATGGGGTTAATCTTTCCTTGTAACAGACTCCCAAATCCTCTTCCCACCTTAGCACCCCTTCCCAAGGTCTGTTTGATCTCTATTTTAGTGTATTCGGAGAGATGGGGTTTAGAAATTTTTCCTCCTTCAGCCACAAATGTGGCATTCACAAACTCTATAGAGCGAAATGAACATTCTACAGCTTCATCATTTTCTTCTATTTATGGGGCATCAGTGGTCAAACTCACCATGATATCTTCTTTGGCATTTACAATTACCAGAGCCCCGTTGATGACAAACTTTACTTTCTGGTGCAGCGTAGACAGTAATACTCTAGTTTGGTGGATCCAAGGCTTGTGGAGGTATATCTGATCCTTGTTCCCTCTACTTTTGAGACATTTTATGTTAGTTAATGTGAAATCTAAAATCATGGAAAATAATAAACGAAATGAAATGCAAGGTATGAAAATAATGCATGATGAATGAGAATTAGAGGCATTGATCCGGAAACATGTCTGTTATTATAAATAATATTTATTGAGTCAAAAGTGTTTTATTTTTTAGAGACAAAAATATATTCAAGGTAGATTTTGACTAAATCCTCTAAACCCATAATAACGTTTGACAAGTCTTCTTCCTTCATCTGTTACTAGTTGAATACCTTGTTGGACAACTCTTGCTTCCCGTGCTAAATCGTGCAAGTGATGAGCTACTTTTTGTACTTGTTCTAGGAAATCTCGGATAACTGAATCTCTAGCTTTCACCTTTTGTTGGGATTGTTCCCAATGAAACCACCACTGAAATCTCCCATCAAATGGAACTATATAATGCACACTTGCTTGTTTCTTGAATATGTCCACAATGGCCTCTAATTCAGCTACAGTTTTGCTATCCCGCTCCTGATGCTTCTAAAGATATTTCTCTAAGTCAGTTACTTGAATCCTCAAATGCTTATTCTAGTGTTGGTTGTCTACAAACATCTCTGAGAAGTCTTTAGTTGTTTTTTCAAGGTCTCTTTTTTCATTCTGCCCTTCACACTTCCTTTTCCGACTGCTAGCTTCACTTTTCCAGTACTAATAAGATCTTTTCAGATTAGAATTGCTCTGGACTTGTTCTTGATACCCTTTTCTCAAATCCTCAAGCTCAAAAAAAATTTTCTTCTGTTTCCTCTCTAACTTGTCTGCCCAATCCTTCTGAGTATCAGCATCCAACTTCCACTGGAATATTTCAGCCGCAATTTCCCTTAGACTTTGCTTCATCTCCTGCTTGTCAGCTTCAAATTCTTTTCTTGCTATGTCTAGCTTAGAGGGAACATGCTTAAGATATTCTTCCATGGTTCGAGTGTCTTCATGGTCTGGAACTAGGATGGTGTCATTTTTCCTTAATCTCCGCCATTCTAAATAGTCTAAAGTAAGATTGTCCTTAGTGGTCATGACATCCATACAAAACATTTTCTTCCATGACTCAGTTATTTCTTTGACCTTTTTCTTGTAGTTGTCCCTATGATATGCAAATTTTAATCCAGATATTCCATGTGTTGTTAGGATAAACTGGCATGCCCCATACTATCGAAGTGCCAAAAATGGAGAGTATCTGACTCCTCCCCATGATCCAAATAATGTCATAGTTTCTGAGTCACCACATCGAAAAAAAATGTCAGTAAGGATTAACCAGGGGGCTCTCTAGATAATATCCCTATTCTGAAGGTGTGTGAATACCTTTATCCATTTTTCTTTTAGGACACCTTCTACAATTTCAAGGTGAGGAATTCCCCTAAAGGAGAATAAGTGGTTCTGAATCGGCAGTAAGAAAAAAAAGACTATGGATCCAAACTTGGAGAAGCTATGCATACCCTACAAATCTTCCTTCGCTAGTCTTTCTGCAGTGGTTAAGAGAGCGAAAAGTTTCAACTAAAATTGCCAGTGCTGGATTTACTCATTTCAAGAGTTGTTTGAACAATTCCACCACAACCGTCTCAATGTATCCCAAAGTCTTTGGGAAAATAACTAAATCATAAATGCCCAGAGCGAAAAGGTTCATTGCCTTTTATTCATCGCAGTGATTCTTCATTAATTTCTTGATATGGGTCCAAGCAATTCCTTCCCCGCTACCTTTATGTTGAATCCAATCAGTTACCCATTTTTCATCTACCCCTCAACTTTTGCCAACCCGTTCTTGAAAGGTTGACTCTTGATGTAAACCCGATCCATTCTGATTCCTTCACAATGCAGTAGAGCAATATATTCTTCAATTGTGGATATCATATCTTCTTGGTTAAATGTGAAGCAAATGTATCCCGGATTCCAGAATTGTACTAGGGCTTGAATTAGGGGCTTATTTGTCTTGACATAGAGTAGAATTGCAATATCACCATACCGCTGGCAGAACCCATGTTTCTAGTCATTTTTCCAGCTGTCCCAAATGCTCCGTAGTTCTTGAACATCATTCTGCTTTAAACTGATAGAAGCGTAACCAACCAGATCTGACATATAGTTTCTTTGCAGACTGTCTCCCTTTTCTTTCTAATTCTTTTTGGACCATAGTCGTACCTCGGCATTTTTCACCTATTGCATTACAACCCCTTTGTCCATTAATGCAGATTATGTTTTGTATAACAAACATTTTTTATGGATCAATTACCTCTTTTTATGATGCAAATGATAAAAAAGACAAGCATGAAAGAAAAATCAGTTAGTATGATAGAAATAATAATGATACAAGTAAAAAAATGATAAGTTGCATGATAAAAGTAAAAACATCCTAAGTTTTGAAATGGAGTTTCGAGGTGGGCTCTAATTCCCTGTAGTCTCCCAGTTTAGGTTCTAAAAGAAGGTACTCGAGTTCTCCTTGCTGGTGCCCCCTTGGGCGTGCCAGACCCTCAGTCGTAAGCCCATTAAAAGCTCATGTAGACCAAGTTAAACTCGAAAGGATACAATTCCTTATGTCCATACAGAGAATAAATTCACACAAAGACATAAGGTAAATGAATCCTGAAGGTTACTTACTAGGCTTATACGGAGAATAAATTCCCACGAAGACGTCATTTTTACCTCCACTTAAGAAAAGGTTTGGAGATCGAGTATAGAGCATGAGATGAAAATGTTTAATAATCTGAAATCATTAAAAAAGCGTCAGTATAACTATTTATTTGAAAAATAATCAACTAAGTAATAAGGATAAAAAAATTACATTAAAATTTAAACTTATAATTTTCACTTAAGAAGACAAGTGGAAATTAGTCTTAGCCTGACTCACTTACCTGTCCTCAGCAGAATCGCCAAGCTGTCACGACCGTCTTTCGGGTGGGCCTGAAATTGGGCTTTGACTTAAATAAATGGGTTAGAGTCGTCACTGATCATTTATTTCTTAAAATACATAAATAAACTAGGTTGATCAGACACCTTCTTACCTGATCTACGTTTTACCAGAAATATGTCGGATTCGGAAGTCGGTTACAGTCAAGGAAGGATTAGCACCCTTGTACTGCCATTTCGGTATTAATTTAATTTCCAATTGTCTTAATTAAGAAAAATACAAGTTAAATTAAAAAGTAAAAGTTCAATTCAAATTATTTACCATTAATCAACTGAAATTACCTCTAAAAAGTTGAAAATGTTAGATTATAAAATAAAAGAAATATCAAATAAAAAAATAAAATTTTAAAAAATAAATCAAATAAGGAAATTTTAAATTTAAAAAATATTATATAAAAAGTATTAAAAGAAAAAATAAAATAAATGAAGAAAATATTAAATTTCAGAAAAGCAAAAAATAAAATATAAAAATGTTAAAAGAGAAAATAAAAAAACAAAATAGAAAAAAAGTGGGAAAATAAAGATAAAACAAAATAAAATAAAAAGGGAAATAAAATTAAGTAAATAATAATAGTAGTAAAGATAAAAAAAAGTTTTTAAAAGTTGTTTTTTTTAAAAAAAAAGATAAGAATTAAATAAAAGAAAATAATTAAATAAATAATCTAAACATATTGAGATAAAATAGAAACTTATAGTGAAAGTAACCTCAGACTTTAGCTTTTCCTCAAATTTCTCGGATAATCGAAACAGATCTTTACTTCAAAATTCACGTCGGCTTACAAGGACAATTCTTCTTTGTCGACTCGGATTATGTTGTTTTAACAATAACTGGTTCCAATCTCAGTTTCCTCTTAGCAAACAGTTTTGCTAAGTGTGTTCTCGGAAAGTCGAATATGCTTCAATAAGCAAATCCTTCTTACAATTCTCACGTTTGAAATTGAGTCTTTGCTTTAGCCCTCGACTTAAAAGAAAATTATCTAAGCATGACCAAAGTAATACTTGGCATTTGTTGGAAACAAAAATTAAGCGAAAATAAAGGAGTATGAGAAAATAAAGAGAAAGCTAGAGACAAAAAGAAGATTTTATTCTCAGATCTGTCTGTGAGCTCAGATGTCCCCTTAGGATTACCTTGAGAGGGTATTTATAGCCTTCAAATTCCTAAAAACAAGCCAAAGATAATTCCTAAAATAATATATTTTATCCTAATTAAAACACTTAAAATTATTTAAACTAAAATACCTAAAACAAAGATAAAATAAATAATATTTTAAATAATATCCTAAATCCTAATTGAAATACTAACATCTATTTAAATGAAAATACAAAGATAAAATATAATATTAATATATATATTAAATAAGCCTCGGACGAAAATGGGTGTCTATAGTATGTTTTATAGTATCTAATATGTTATCATTATATGTATATAAAGGATATTATAAATGAGTTTTTGAGTATGAACTTCTCTAAAACAAATCCATAAATGAAATGCATGGATGGATGTCATAAATGAAATGCATGAAAGGATGCATTAAGGCATGAAAGGATACCATAAATGAAATGCATGAAAGGATGCATTAAGCCATTAAAGGATGTCATAAATGAAAAGCATGAATGGATGCATTAAGGCGTGAAATGATTCCATAAATGAAATGCATGAAAGGATGCATTAAGGCATGAAAGGATGCCATAAATGAAATTAACGAATAATTACTAAAGAAAAATTAAAAGAAAAATGTATAAGAAAGAAAAGTATGTTGGACATACTGAGGATGTTTATGACAATAGTATGAAAGAAGTTTGGTTTCAATAATAAGGACTTATCTAATCCTTGTGGATGATACGAATTAGTTCAAAAACTAAGAAATTCATAATAAGTTTATGAAATTCCTTATGGGTAATATGTGTGCAAAACTAAGAAATTCATAATAAATTTATGAATTTCTGTATTGGTAGTGGGTGTGCAACCCATGTAAATTATAGTAATGTTTGGGGAATGACTATTTTGGCACTACGGGTGTAAACTATAGAATTTATAATGAAATTAAATAGTTAATTGATAATATGAATAATTATTATAGTAGGATCTATTCTAAAATAAAAGATTAATGGCCTAGATGTATTTGACAGAAATGTGTCAATCGTGCTAGTTAGATGAAAGGTTAAATACTTTTGAGTAAAAGAATAAAAGCCTAATTGTGTCTTTGGCATAAAAGTGTCAATCATGCTAGTTAGATGAAAGGTTAAATACCTTTGGGTAAAAGAATAAATGTCTAACGGTGTATTTGGCAGAAAGATGTCAATAATGAAAGTTGGATAAAGGATTAATTGCTTACTCGTGCTAAATGAAATTGTATAACCACACATAATTGGTATGGAAGAATGCCATAAATGAATGTATATATATATATATATATATATATATATATATATATATATATCAATTCATAATTCGCATGAAAGGATCCCACAAATGAAAATACATAATGATATATTAATGGTGTATAAGGTGCCACTCATGATAATTATAAAAGATAAAGGATTAATTGGCATTTTGGTGAAATACATGTGCATTACTTTCTCATTTAACGTACATAGGGAAAATAAAGAATATTTGGGAAGAATATACGTAAGGATAGGTAGGATGGACCTACTAAGAATAAATCTAAGGTTGACTCTCATTATTAACGGTAGGACCATCATTTTTATTTTAAACATTGTTGGCATGTAATCAAAATTAAGAAAAATGCTATGGAAAGTATATAAAGTGGAAATTTTGGTAGTATATTCAACAACTATTTTATGATGGTACTAAAATGTTTTAGTTTAAATTTCGAAACAAAATTTTATAGGTTTTAAAAGGAAAATTTGTTTTAAAGGTGATGTGACATCTATATCTCATGTACGGAAAAGTATACATGAGATGGATGTTACATATGCTGAGGTCTCGTGAGTTACATATGCTGGTCAATCATACTTTTTTAAACTATTATAATAAAAAATATCACATCCCAAAAATTCTTTAAAATTAATTAATTGTTTTTCGGGACTAAATTGAAAGTTTTTAAAACTTTGTGCTAAAGTCAAAATTCTGGGAAATTCAAAGACCAACCCCATAATTTATCCATCCTTATCTGTCAACTAAAAAAAGGAGAGTAGGGGACTGGCCTGGCTCGAACCCATGACTTAGTGTAAGGCCGGCCATGCCCCTACCAGTCGGTCTAGACCCTATTTTTGTTTTAAAATAATAATCTATGTATATTATTCGTTTTAATTTTTAGGTTTTTATTAACCCCAAACCAGAAAACCGCTTCCCCCGTCGAGAGCCATTTTGCCCTAAATTCGGGAACCCTTAGCCGTCACTCCTCATCACCGATTTAGCTATCGTTACCACGTTCTGTCTCCACCGGTTGAATTAGCATCCTCCGATGAACCCAACCCAAGCCTTACCCGATGCTAATCGGCCACCAATTGTCGTGAGAAACTGATGAATTCTCGTCGAAATTCCTAGCCTGCCGTTCAGTTTTTCACGAAATCCGGCAATCGTGCTTAGCGGTTTGCCTCACCGTCACCACTTCCGTACTCCCCGTCGTCGTCCGCTCCAAACCCAGCCCGTGGGTCGCTGTATCGTTGTTGTTTCCTCCTCTGATCGACGTTGCGTAAGTTTGATTGTATTTCTGGTTGTTTGGTTTGGTTTATAGCATTTTTAGATGAAATTATTGAGTTTATTGGTTGTTTGATGTGCCCGGGAGTAATCGGCCATCCCTCACGTGCCCCCACACACCGCGGTGTGCGCATGGAGCTTGACCTAACTTCGGTTTCCTCTATAAACCGGTCCAGCCAGTCTATACCAACCCAACCCAAACTGACCCGAACCGCTGACATGACCGACCGAACTGTTTGAGCCAACCCGACCTGTTGACTTTGACACGAAAAGTCAAATTTTTTGAAAAGTCATATTTTATGTTTTTCGACGTCTTAAGTCCAAATCTGAATTGCTTTTTGCCAAATTCAAACATGAAAGCCTCCGAATTGACACATAAATCTGATAAATGCATGTTTATTTAAGTGTTTTAATTCTGTTAATTTAATTGAAGGGTCAAAGGCTAATTATCCTATCGTATGTTAAAGGTACTCGGGGATCTCCTGACCGTGTGACTGCTCGTCCTCGAGAGTCCATGAATACATGTGTAGTTTTGTAACCCTGTTAGTTATTTTGTTTAGAATATTATTCTGAATATGACTCTGTTCTGATATTTCTTAGGTTCACATTCAGTCGAAGAGCCTACTGAAGCCGGTACTTGATAGATCTTCCAGACTGATCCATTTTGCGAGGTGTGTTCCTCGTGTTAAAAAAAACTGTTTTAAATATTTGTTTGAAATCTCATGTGGACATGATTGTTTTCTCTGATTTGAAATATAATGTTTGATATGATTTGACTACAGTATAAATTACCAGTTTTGAAACCTTATACCTGATTTACTGAAATGTAAAGCATGGTTGTCTGAACTATGATTTCTGGTTACTGTTTTACTGAACTGATTATCTTTCTGAACTTTGATTTACTGTTACTACTAGTTACTGTCTGAAAATATTTTATTCAGGCACTATGGGATCTTGTAAAAAGACTCTGGTAGGTTCAGTCGCTGTTGGTAATTCCTTGAATAGGTTCACCACTGACTGGTAATTCCATATGGACCTAAGTCGAGCCTTGGGTAAGCTCTGCGGCCCCGATATTTTTCTTGGGCAAGGCTCTATGGCCCCGAGAATTGTCTTGGGTAGGCTCTCAGGCCCTAAGGTACTCCATTAGGTTGTGTATTTATGGGGAATTGCACATGGCGTTCGGTTGGAGGACGTTTCGGAGTTTTTAAATTTAAAACTTTTATGATGTTTTAATTACTGTGAACCGTACTGTTTTTAAAAAGCGTAACTGTATGTTTTTTTATTTCTACACTATTGGGACACACTGAGCCTCTAACTCACTTTTCAAACTGTTTTACCCCCTTTCAGATATTCTCGGATAGGCACTTTGTATCAGACACTTGGAGGACTGTTTTTCACTGTTGGAACATTTAGTACAAAACTTTTTATTGTAATGTGTTTATCTTTCGAACTACTTTTAATTATGGTGACATGTGTCTTATTTTTGAAGTACTTATCTTTTTATGATGTTTACTGCTTTTGCTACTGATATCTGATTTACTGTGTTCCGGATTTGTTACATTTTTTATTTTACCTAGTCACTTTTACTTTTATATTTATGAGTTGAGTTTTTATCATTAATTATTATACATTTATAAATGTCATTTGTAATATGATTTAAATTATTGAATAACGTTTTTGGAAAAGTTTTTAAGAATCTTTAATATAATCTGCTAGACGTAGTCAAAAAGTATAGGCTAGGTCTAGGGGACACATTTAATTAGTATCAGAGCTTTTGATTTTTAAATCTCACTATGAAAGGGTCCAAACTGAAAATATTGTTTTGAAATGCTTTACAAAACAAGTCACTAAGTCCATGTCACAAAGTTTTTATGAGTTTAATTGTGTTCGGGCTCCAAGTTCCAATATAACCGTAGGCTTTACTTCTGTAGTAAACTCGAGATCCACCAAGATGAGTGCTAGGCGTGGTCGTTTATTTAACCGTGGACGAGGTCGAGCGATTAGATTTACAGACCCGGTAGATGATATACGAGTAGATCCCCCGCATCTGATAGGTGAATATGCTCCTGCGACCTCGACGGATCTACCTTCTACCTCTAGTATTGGCTTGACTACTCCGATTAGAGGAGTGACTGTTTCTGAGCCTGTGTCTACTAGAGTTGTATTAGATGAGAATCTTGGACGTCAGTTTCTCCAGTTGATTCATGGAGTGGTCAGAGCTGCTGGCGTTGCACCTGAGGTTTCTATTTATCAGACTTTGATTACTAATGAAGTTAGGACGTTTAGTTGCCTTATTGGTAGAGCCCCGACTGAGGCCGAAGATTGGCTTAGTGATACTGAGCGAAGCATGGATTAGCTAGGTTTAGATTCGTAGGGACGTTATTTAGGAGCAATTTCTATGTTAGACAGAATGCCACACTTTGTGGGAGTCTGTGGTTAGCTCCGGCCGATCGTTTGACCTGGGATTTCTTTAGAGAGCACTTTAGGAGCCGTTTTGTAGGAGAGCATTATCTAGTTTAGAGACGACAATAGTTTCACGACCTGTTTCAGGGAGATATGATTGTTTCTGAGTACGAGATCGAGTTCTTGAAGTTGTTAAAGTATGGATTCAGTCTGGTACCTACCGAGAGAGATAGATGTCGTAAGTTTTCTCAAAGACTCCGATATGAGTTGCGACGTCAGGTAGTTACTCATTAGGATAAGGTATTCGATATTATAGTTGGGAGAGAAAAATACGTGGAGGAAGTCGAGGCTTCTGCACTAGACAGTGATAGGGTAGATCGAGATCGATCTAGGAGACCTTCTGGTTAGTCTGCTCCTTCCGCACGCCTTGATAAAAGAAATCGTATTGTTTCTCATCATATGAGGCATTCTGGTTCGAGGCTTGGGTCTCTTCCAGCTACTGTTAGTCGAGGTGATTCTACATATTTCACTCTGAAATTGAGTTGTGAGTTCTATAGAAATCGACACGGGGGAGAGTGTCGTAAGAATATGGGTACCTGATTTCATTGTGGATCCAGTAAGCACTTCCTAAGGAATTGTCCATATCTAGCTCCTGTCAATCAGGCACCCGCTCAGACTCCTATGCATTCTCAGGCCTCTGTTCAAACTCCAACTAGGAGTCATAGTCAGGATAGGACTTTCGAATCTGTTTCTAGGGTCGATAGTATAGCCCTATCGTAAAGTAGAGAACCAGTTATTTATGCTCGACAACCTGCTCTTGTTTACGCTACCTAACGTTCCGGTGATCGAGTTGAGCCCGAGACTTATGCATGTATATTTATTTTATTTATATTTCATGGCATGTATCTCTAACAACCCCATTTCTATATTCGAAATTCGTATCTTAAGATCCATATACTTTGATTAAGACATCAAGACCCTGTTTTCGCTATGAGATTAGTAATATTCTCCGTTATCGTTAAAAGAGTAATTAGCCCTTGTACTATAAAAGAACCTTCAGAGACCTAGTTTCGCTTTCTGTTCGACTATGGTAAATTTCGAGGACGAAATCTTTTAAAGGGAGGAGAATTGTCATACCCCAAAATTTATTTGTAATAATTAATTATTTTTCCAGACTAAACTTTAAATTTTTAAAACTTCTATACTAAATTTTAAAGTCTAGGAAATTCAAGGACCAACCCCATAATTTAACCATCATCGTCTAACTAAAAATAAAAAAAAGTATGGGGCTGGCCTGGCTCAAACCCATGACTTAGGGTATGGTTGGCCATTCCCCTACCACCCAGTCTAAACACTATTTTTGTTTTAAAATAATAAACTATGTATATTATTCGTTTTAATTTTTGGGTTTTCATTTACGACAAACCAGAAAACCCCTCCCCCCGTCGAGAGCCATTTTGCCCCAAATTCGGGAACCCTTAGCCTTCACTCGTCATCGCCCATTTAGCTGTCGTTACCGCGCTCTGTAGCCACCGATCGAATTAGCATCCTCCGACGAACCCAACCCAAGCCTTACCCAACGCTAATCGGTCACCAACATTCGAAGGGAAGCTGATGAATTCCCGTCGAAATTCCTAGCCCGCTGTTCGATTTTTCGTGAAATCGACCACCGTACTTAGTTGTTTGCCTCATCACCACCACCTCTTCATTCCCTGTCGTTGTTCACTCCAAACCCATCTCGTGGGTCACCGTATCATTGTCGTTTCCTCATCCGATCTCCATTGGATAAGTTCAGTTGTTTGGTTTGGTTTATAGCGTGTTTAAGTGAATTTTTTGAGTTAATTGGTTGTTTGATGTACTCGGGAGTAATCGACCATCCACCCTTGATCATTCGTTATCTCACGCGCCCCCACGCACCGTTGTGTGCATGTGGGGCTTGTCCCAACTTTGGTTTCTTCTAAAAACTGGTCCAGACGATCTGGACTAGTCCAACCCGACCTGAACTGCTGACCTAATTTGACCCGTTGACTTTGACCAACTGATCCGTTAACTTTGACCAAAGTTGACTTTGACCCGAAATGTCAAATTTTTTAAAAAGTCATATTTTATGTTTTTTGACGTCTGAGTCTGAATCTGAAGTCTGTTTTGCCAAATTCAAACCCGAAATCCTCTGAATTGACCGTAAACCCGAAAAATGCATGTTTATTTAAGTTATGTTAAAGGTACTTGGGGATCTCCTGACCGTTTGACTGCTCGACCTGGTTCCTCCCAATCCGCTTGTCCTCGAGAGTCCGTGAATACCCATAATTTATGTAACCCTATTAGTTATGTTGTTTAGAATATTATTTTGTGAGGTGTGTTCCTAGTGTGCAAAAATAATTGTTTTAAATATCTGTTTGAAATCTCATGTGCACATGATTGTTTTCTCTGATTTGAAATATAATGTTTGATCTGATTTGACTAATGTATAAATTACATGTTTTTAAACCTTATTCCTGATTTACTGAAATGTAAAGCATGATTGTCTGAACTATGATTTCTGGTTATTTTTTACTGAACTGATTATCTGTCTGAACTGTGATTTTTTGTTACTACTAGTTACTATCTGAAAAATATTTTATTCGGGGCACTTTGGGATCTGGTATGAAGACTCAAGCAAGTTCAGTCGCTGTTAGTAATTTCTCCGATAGGTACTCCCTTAAGTTGTGCAGTTCTGGGGAATTGCACAAGGCGTTCATTTGGAGGACGATTCAGAGTTTTTAAATTAAAAACTACTATGATGTTTTAATTACTGTGATTTGTGCTGATTTTAAAACGCATAATTGTATGTTTTTTTTATTTCTGCACTGTTGGGACACACTGAGCCTCTAGCTCACTTTTCAAACTGTTTTACCCCCTTTCAGATATTCTCGAATAGGCACTCCGTATCATGCACTTGGAGGATTGGCACATTTAGTACACAATTTTTTTTTTGTAATGTTTCTATCTTCCGAACTGCTTTTAATAATAGTGACATGTGCCTTATTTTTCAAGTACTTATCTTTTTATGATGTTTACTGCTTTTGTTACTGATATCTGATTTACTATGCTCCGAATTTGTTACATGTTTTATTTTACCTAGTAGATTTTACTTTTATATTTATGAGTTGAGTTTTTATCGTTAATTATTATATCTTTATAAATGTCATTTGTAATATGATTGAAATTATTGAATAATGTTTTTGGAAAAAAGTTTTTAAGAATCTTTAATGTAATCTGCTAGACTTAGTCAAAACGCATTGGCTAGGTCTAGAGGGTCACAAGAAAAACCATATAAGACTATTTCACATGGGGAGTTGCGTTATGGGACGCCTATAGTAAGGTTAATAAACGATGTGATCTGCAAAATAATGTTACAAGTTAAAAGACTTATCGATAATATTATAACTTGTAACCATAATACTTATCAGACGAGTAACATAACAAGATTTAGTATAATGTTATAGAAGGTAAGAAATTAAGTTATAAATGGTAAATGCTATTAATACAATTAACGTAATAGATTGTGATGAAAATGTAATCAGAGTTAAAACTGATGGAGTCTTTTAATTTCTTAAGATAAGAAAATAAGTTAAGAAATGAAAATGTTATGAACATATATAATAAATATGGTTGCGCTCAATAATGTCTTATTTCGGTAAAGTATCTTGTTGTAATCAGGAATCTTATTATTTGTAATAATAAAATGAGTTGCGCCTAAAATATTATCAGAGTTTAAGCTGATAGAGTGTTCAAGTTTCCAACAATAAGAAAATAAGTTAAAAGATTAAAATATTATTAATATATACAATAGATATGGTTGAGCCCAATAATATCATGGTTCAGTAAGAAATAGGTTGTGATTTGTAATGTTAATATCTTTATTAATAAAATAGGTTACATACAAGCATCTCATGCTTCCCTAAGTAAGTATGGAATCTTACTATTTTTAATAATTAAATTAATTGCACCTTAAATATTATCAAAGTTTAAACTAATAGAGCGTTTGTGTTTCCACGATAAGAAAATAAGTTGAAAGCTTAAAATGTTATGAATATGTAGAATAAATACGGTTGCGGCCAATAATATCATGGTTCAATAACAAATAGGTTGCTATTTGTAATGCTAATATTTTTATTAATAAAATAAGTTACGCTCAAGAATCTCATGGTTCCCTAAGAAGGCATGTTGCAATTGGAATCTTACTATTTTTAATAATAAAACGGGTTGCGTCCAAAACATTATCAAAGTTTATGATGATGGAGCGTTGGAGTTTCTCACAGTAAGAAAATAAGTTAAAAGCTTAAAATGTTATCAATATGTATAATAACTAAGGTTGTACCCAATAATATCAGTGTTCAATAAGAAATAGAAGGTGATTTATATTGTTAATATTTTTTTAATAAAATAGTTGGTGCCCAACAATCTTATGGTTCCCTAAGAAAGTCTGTTGCATTATGAAATCTTACTATTTTTTATAATAAAATGGGTTCGCCTAAAATATTATCAAAGTCTAAGCTGATAAAGCATTGGGGTTTTCCACGATAAGAAAATAAGATAAAAGCTTAAAATGTTATGAATATGTATAATAAATATGATTTCCCCCCTATTATATCATGGTTCAACAAGAAATAGGTTTTGATTTGTAATGTTAATATTTTTATTAATAAAGTAGGTGTGCCCAAGAATCTAATGATTCGCTATGAAAGCATGTTGTAATCTGGAATCTTAATCTTACTTTTTTAATAATAAAATGGATTGCACCTAAAATATTATCAAAGTTTTGGTTGTGTGAGTGTTTTAGTTTCCCACGATAATAAAATAAGTTAAAAGCTTTAAATGTTATGAATATGCATAATAAATAGGGTTGTACCTAATGATATCATGGTTCAATAAGAAATAGGTTGTGATATATGTAGTTAATATTTTTATTAATAAAATAGGTTGCGCACAAGAATCTCATGCTTCCCTAAGAAAGTATGATGCAATATAGAATCTTACTATTTTTAATAATAAAATTTATTGCGCCTAAAATATTATCAAAGTTTAAGCTAATGGATCGTATGGAGAGTTTGAGTTTCCCACAATAAAAAATAAGATAAAAGCTTAAAATATTATGAATATATATAGTAAATACAGTTTCGGCCAATAATATCATTTTCAATAAGAAATAAGTTGTGATTTGTAATGTTAATATGTTTGTTAATAAAATAGGTTACACTCAAGAATCTCTTGGTTCCCTAAGAAGCATGTTGTAATATGGAATCTTACTATTTTTAATAATAAAATGAGTTGCGTTCAGAATATTCTCAAAGGTTAAGGTGATGATAATTGGAATTTCACATTATAAGAAAATAAGTTAAAATCTTAAAATGTTATGAATATGTATAATAAATATGGTTGCGCCCAATAATATCATGGTTCAATAAGAAATATGTTATGATTTATAATGTTGGAGTTTCCCAAGATAAGAAATAAGATAATAGGAAATAAGATAAAAGCTTAAAATGTTATGAATATGTATAATAAATAGGTTTTGATTTGTAATTTTAATATTTTGATTAATAAAATAGGTTGCACCCAAGAATCTCATGGTTCTCTAAGAAAGCATTTTGCAATCTCGAATCTTACTTTTTTTAATAATAAAATGGATTGCGCCTAAAATATTGTCAAAGTTTTAGTTGTTGGAGCGTTTGAGTTTCCCACGATAATAATATAAGTTAAAAGCTTAAAATTTTATGAATATGTATAATAAATACGGTTGCGCCCAATAATATCATGGTTTAATATGAAATAGGTTATGATCTTTGATGTTAATATTTTTATTAATAATATGGGTTTCACTTATGAATGTTATTGTTCTCTAAGAAAGTAGGATGTGATCTGCAATGTAATGTTAATATTTTTATGAAATAGGTTGTGCCCAAGAATATCTTGGTTTTGAATAGAAATTTGGTTGTGATATGTTATATTAATATTTTTATTAATAAAATAGGTTCCCAAAAAACAAAGATTTCAAAATTTAAAATACAATACTGAGTCTATTATTATCGATACTTTAAAATATTGAAAAAAAATGAAGATAATATCGAAAGTGAAAAATCTATAGATATGATGTAATTACCGATACTTTTAAAAATTTGAATGAAAATAAGTAAAAAGCTTAAAATGCCATAAATATGTTTAAGACGCACGGTTGCACGAAAAAATAAAAAAATGATCATAATATTAAATATCAATATATTATATAATTGTATCAATACTTTTTAATATGAGAAAATAACCTCAATGACCGAAAATTCCTTATAATATACGATTTTAACCAACTTTTTTACGATTTGCCAAAATGACCAACAAAATCGCAATGTGATCTCTAAATCGCAACGTGATCTCCATTATCGCAATTCAGTTTCAGATTCGCAACGCGATTTTGACCATCGCATTGTGATTTTCGAAATCCGCATTGCGATTTTAGATAATCGCAATGCGAATATGTAAATCGCAATGCGAATATGTAAATCGCAACGCGATTCTGACTATCGCAACGCGATTTGGACTATCGCAACGCGATAATACATGATCGCAACGCGATTCTGACTATCACAACGAGATTCTGACTATCGCGTTACGATTTTTAAAGCGCCATTAGTATCGCAACGCGTATTTTATTTTCAAATTCCAAACACGAATATTTACCCGTAATCGCAACTCTTAACCTTAAACCCTAAATAACAACTCAGTCCCATCTCCATCTCTCACTCTCTACGGTGACATCCATCCCCATCTCTGACGAAATCCATCCCCATTTCTGGCGAAATCCGTCCCTATCTCTGGCGAAATCCGTCTATCTCCATCTCTAAGAGCCACCCTCACAATCATTCACGATCAGAAATAGAAAATCAACCAAATCAACCACCGAGGGTTAGTTTTTTTAATTATTTTTATTTTGAAATTTTTGCATTATTATTAGGTTTTTCATATTGAAATTACTGATAAGTTTACTGATAATTTCAATAATAGATTGCTGCCAATACTGCTACTGTTTAGTCTTTAACCCTGTGAAGTTAGGATTTGTCTTTGTTTTGTCTTTTGGTTGAAGTAATACAATTCATTCAAGTTTCAATTTTAGACAATTACCATTTGAAACCGAGAATCGCAACGACAAAATTCGCGTTGCGATTATCTCGTTGTGATAGCCATTTCGCATTGCGATTATCTCGTTGCGATAGTCAAATTCACGTTGCGATAATCATTTTCGTGTTGCGATTTTCATTTTCGTGTTGCGATTTTAAGTTTCAGAAACTATTCTTCTTCTGCAAATTGAAACTTGAATGAATTGCATTACTTCAACCAAAAAACAAAGACAAATACGAAATTCACAGTATTGCAAAATTAAGTTTGAAGAATAAACTACTACGCTTTATGTTTATTATTGTTTTTGGTATATCTTCACAGTGTAGTTTTTGGTATATCTAACTTGGTATGTTTACTGTTTTTGTAGAACTTTTTTTCGGCTCAATTGACCTTAAGGAATAAAATAAGCCTAGTCACTACAATTGTGTCGAAGCTTTCACCTGTACAAAGACAATTGTTTGAGGATACTTACTTCGGGCCATGGCTGAAAGTACAACATCTGGGTGGAGATGCTATGTTGACCCATTTGTGGCTTCAGACCATGACACGCGATCTACCCGAGAGTATAGAACGTGGTAATGAAGAGATATGGTTTCATTTTCCACCGGTGTATACGTGTTTTGGGCGGGAGGAGTTTTTCTTAATCACTGGTCTACGCTTCGGACACGATGATGTAGGTCGATACACTAGTCATATTACCCGCCCATCATTGTTATCTCGGGTTTTTCTTGAGCTATCAATGGAGAAGCCGAATTTACACGTCGACGACTTGACGAGATTATTTAATAAGAAAGATGGTTTTACTCGGATGAATGACTTCGATGTTGTCCGAGTATGCCTTTTAGTACTTTTACATGCCGGCTTTTTAGGCAGAGAGGGCAGACAACCTATTCCTAAGGACCTAATATTATTGGTAGAGGACCTAAATGCATGGAACCTATTTCTGTGGGGTTCGTATCTATGGAAAGCTACCTGGAATAAGTTGTCGTCTGCCTTTGATGACCGCAAAAGTTTGTGTGGCGATGGTTCCAAATACACTTTGTCAGGTTTTATTTAGGCTTTTAAGGTAAGAATTTCTATATAATGTTTCCAAAATTATAATTAATTATTTTAACAATTACTAATGTTTGTGTATTATATTGTTTGTAGATTTGGATATTTGAGGCTTTTCCCGACATGTAGACATATGCATTCAAAACTTCAAATGATATTCCTAGGGTTATTTCCTGGAAGAGGAAACGACGGCTGTTGATTTGGGAAGAGTTACTACGGTATACGACAATAAATGATGTAAGTTAACACAAATACTACCATATATAAACAAGTTATTACTAGTACATGTTTAACTTTATTTGAGGTTTTATATTGTTAGGAGGCCAACACTCCATTACAGAGGCTGACACCCACGGAGGTTGAGCTTGCCACTGATTGGTGGCAAGCTAGTAAGCATTTTTTTGATGGCACGGATGATGAGCAGCCTCCACTTCGAGAGGCATCACCTCACCCAGAGCCATCACCTGATCGACCATACTATACACCTCTACAACGAGAGCCATCACCTATTCTGTCACATCATCGAGCCTCTTCTCCACCATCACCTCATGATAGGCGACCGGAAAAGATGACACGAAATTTATCTCCCTGTTCTCCACCTCCACGGGATGAGTTAGAGGAGTTACATGATGAGGTCAATGACTTGCGTGAGGAGGTCAGTACTTTACGCGATGACAATGGTGAATGGCGTGAGGAGGTATCTACTTTACGTGGTGAGGTAGCAACTCTACGTGAGATGGTAGCATCGTTGCAGAATGTGGTTCATACTCTACGCAATGAGATAAGTTTAAGATTTTTCATTTAACTTGATTTACTCGTAATTTCACTTAGATTAACCATTTCACTTGGATTTCTTAGTAAATTCATTCGGTTGCTGCCAATACTGCTAAACAGTTCTAAAATAACTTAGTATTTGTCTTTGTTTTGTCTTTTGGTTGAAGTCAGTAAATTCATATTTGTCTTTTGGATTGCTTAGTAAATTCATTCGGTAGTAGTTTATTCTTCAAACTTAAATTTGCAACACTGTGAAGTTAGTATTTGTCTTTGTCTTTTGGTTGAAGTAATGCAATCCATTCAAGTTTCAATTTGCAGAAGAAGAATAGTCGCAACACGAAAATGATTATCGCAACACGAATTTGACTATCGCAACGCAAATTTGACTATCGCAACGCAAATTTGACTATCGCAACAGGATAATCGCAATGCGAAAACGACTATCGCAACGCGGAAATGACTATCGCAATGCGAAAATGACTATCGCAACGTGAATTTAGTTTCGCGTTGCGATTTTGGTTTCGCGTTGTGATTTTCTCGTTGCGATAGTCATTTCGCATTGCGATTATCTCGTTGCGATACTCAAATTCGCGTTGCGATAATCATTTTCGTGTTGTGATTTTAAGTTTCAGAAACTATTCTTCTTCTGCAAATTGAAACTTGAATGGATTGCATTACTTCAACCAAAAGACAAAGACAAATACTAACTTCACAGTGTTGCAAATTTAAGTTTGAAGAATAAACTACTACCCTTTATGTTATCCTTGAACATGAACTAAACCTATATGTTGTCCTTTTAAATGTTTATATAAGTGCTTACTTCCAGAATGTTATCTGATGCATTTTGTGAACTATGATAGAATAATGACTTGGGTGAATACCGTGCAAGTTTGAAACATATTTGTCTTTGTTTTCACTGTTTAATATCATGTCTGTTTATTTACTGATTTTATGTATTAATTTATTTTTAGCGGCCCGATAAGGTGGATGCTTTACGTCGGGTTTTTCTTGCACGACGGGGTTCACGCATCAGACGGCGTGCACGTGCCATTAAGTCTCCGTTCACCCCAATAGTGCGAAGACTCCGTAAGAAGAAGTCCGACTCACCTGTCATCGTTCAAGAGGCCTCTCCTATCGTTCAAGAGGCCCCTATCATCCCTTAAGAGTCCCCTCCCACCGTTCAAGAGGCCCCTGTCATCGTTGAAGAGGTCCCTCCCAATATTCTAGAGCCCGATTCACACGGCATATTATATTGAATTATTTGAGAAACCCCCTCCTGTGCCAGACATGATGGATGATTGTTGGCTTTCGTATAAGTTACCGGCCAGTACCATTCCGGCAGATGAAGTGGAGAGGAAAAAACTACCGGAAACAATTCTGGATAATACCCTTTGAGATAAGACCGTAGTTGATTTTTATCTACATGAGCGGAGCCAGGGGTGTTACGCTGACATATACAAACTCAACGATGATATGCATTTGTTGATTGATTGGTCTTACTGGGGTGTGTTATTAGGGGTTGAAGATAATGGCTATTTCGATGGGGGGTAAGTCTTATATTTTTCTTCTTATATTTCATTTTGATTAATTTTTTTTAAATTTATATAATTCACTAATATATGTCTTTTTTTGTAAACAGCATATTGATGCATGGGTGTCACGTCTTATAATAATAAGGAAAAATCAAGAAAAAAAATACGCGATATACAATTATGCCGACGTCTTTTCATGTAGTTCACATGAAGAATCAACGACACGAATAATATGTGTTGGCTAATGGACAAGCTAAACTTTATCCTGCATGGTGGGAGGTCGATAAGGTTAGTATTTATTTTTTAAATATTTTAAAGGTGTTTATAAATAAGTGCGCAATTGAATTATTACTTATGATTGTAGATGTTTATCCCTGTTTTGGAACGTACTCATTGGCTTCTCGTCAAGCTTCAGCTTCTATCCCTGAAGACAATAGTATATGACAGCATGATAAATTACATATCATTGTCTGATTTGAGAGATATTATTAAGGGATGGAACTCTCATTTGGCTAAATTCTTGTATGCGATTAATTATTGGAATTATTCTGGAAACAAGAAGCCAAAGAAGTTCAATATTACAGTTATCAGAGACGAGACCATGCCACAACAAACGCAAGAAGTACAGAGTTTCTACCTCCCACCGATAGAGATAGAGGTGCAGTAGGCTCATGGTTTCGGCATTTTATGGCTAGAATGATATATGCGAGACGCTTCCTACGTGCATCCGCGTTATTAAAGTGTCCATAAACAATTGGTAAGTCAAATGCAAGTGTTGTTAAGTACCTAAAATTCAATATAATTTGTTGTTTGATGGTTTTAGATGTGTAGAAAGTGTTGTTTGAGCAAATGTTTGGTTTCTGCAGGTTAATCCTGAAGTGAGCTGCGTGAAATTGATGTGCATAAACAACTGTCTGGGGTAAACATTTTTTATTGTAATTGATTCTTAAAAGTCTTACTTGTTTAATTGATGAGAAAAATAATATAATAAGAGTTGATTTGTTTAATTGATGTGTAAATAATTCTTATTTGGTTAATTGATGTGTAAATAATTATTATTTGTGCTTGTTTAATTGATTAAAAGTTGATTATTGATGTATAAATAATTCTTATTTGTGCTTGTTTAATTGATTGAAATTTAAAAGTTGATTTTTTGATTTCAATCTACATCATATTCGCGTTGCGATAGTCTAATACACTTTGCGATTTTCTCGTTGCGATAGTCAAATTCCCGTTGAGATAATCAAATTCGCGTTGCGATAGTCATTTCGCGTTGCGATTATCTCGTTACGATAGTCAAATTTGCGTTGCGATAGTCATTTTCGCATTGCGATTATCCCGTTGCGATAGTCAAATTCGCGTTGCAATAGTCATTTTCGCATTGCGATTATCCCGTTGCGATATTCAAATTCACGTTGCGATAGTCATATTCGCGTTGCGATAGTCAAATGAATGTGTAATAAGTGATAACAACTGAACAAATAATAGCAATGTTCAAACTCAAGTTACTAATATACATGGGCCTAACTGAAAATGTTAAAAGTTTACACATAAAATACACATAATACAACGTTTGCAATTAAAAATCACCTAAGTTAATAGTCCCAAAAGGTGAAGCCGGTTGTGATTGGGATTTTGATTTTGATTACGATTTTGATTGTCTTTTGCTTGACACCATATGAGCTTTGGTAGAGGAAAAGATGATTGTGATGGCACTGGTGATCCACATGTCAACCTTGTATGACCACTTTCCTTGCACCGACTACATGTCGATCTCTTCTTCTCTTCACCCTTAGACGGTATATGATCGTGACTTTTTGGTCGGCCAGGTAGCTTCTGTCCATGGCTGGTGGCAAAACTGTTTGTAAGTCATCTGGTATGTCCCACTCAGAAGGATGTGGAATAGGGTAGATAATCTCGGCATAAGTCTGTCGATATACTTCTGTATTGTAGCAATCCATAGCATATGCACTTGAATCATCTTGGTTTAGATGAAGAGCAACTTTTATAACATGGCCACACGGATAACCAGATGTTTGCCATTTCATACAACTACACGTCTTTGCATTTAGATCGGCAAGCCCATTTAAGTTATTATCCAGTACTTCAAACAAAGTGTTTGAACATGGTTCAACTCTCCATGACGTTGACTTCACAACACGTTTCGTTATCTTTTTTTCAGTCCATGGTGTAACACGATGTTCCAATGTTCCTATAAATTTAAATAAATAATACTTAGTAACTTATATGATAAGTTACGAATTTAAAGAAATAATACCTGCATGGTTTCTTTTCTTGTAGTACCACTGTTGAATAGAGGCTCAAAAAAACTCCATTAACATAGTAATGGGTAATTTCCGGGAATGACGACTTAGAGCGTTGATTGATTCTGTACTATTAGACGTCATGAAACCATATATTGCTCCAAGTTGGTGTACTCTTGACCATCTTTCACACCCGACATCTTCTAGTGTTTGAGCACACTGAGACAAAACACGTCTTAAACAATTTATATGCTTATTAAAATCCACTTCCCGATAAGCTTTTACAGCCTTCCAGTATGTCCATTTGTGATTTTTTATACCAGCAGACATTGATTTTAGATTTCTATATAAATGAACACCACAAATTCCATGAAAAGCATCTGGGAAACACCTTCTAACAGCGTTGTCAATTGAGTTTGCCCTATCGGATATGATTGTCAGATTGCTAATAGGACCTATGTAATCCCTAAGATGCCCCATAAACCATGTCCATGAATCAGAGGTTTCAGATTTGCCAACCCCGTAAGCTATTGGTAGTATCCCATTATTAGCATCCATGGCTATTGCTAATAAGTTTACTCCAAGGTATCGACCTTTTAAATGTGCTCCGTCAACTATAATAACTGGGCGCATGCAAGTAATAAACAAACGAATATACAAAATCATATACACAAAAAATATAATCATTTAAATGTGAAATGCATGTAACTAACAAAAATGAGTCAACAAAATTATATTTATTTACTAACCGCAGCACCAATGGCGATAAACAGCAACTCAAAGCGTACATCTCTATCTGTTTTGATATGAGTTACCGACCCAGGATTTTTCAGCTTTAAATTGTGACAATAAGCCGTCAGTTGGGCAAACGATGCTTCTGGCGACCCCCACAACAATTCCAAGGCATAACATTTGGCTCTCCAAGCTTGAGAATATGAGATACTAATCTTGAACCGAGCATTCATGTCAGTCATAATTTCATGTCCCCGATATACCCTGCCATTCAAAAACATTAACTCAGCCAGAAAACCACCCAACACCTTTTTGTTTGCCTGTCTATGGTGAGGAAAAACTTGGGTTCTTTAACATGTATGTTTATCAATAAAAGTCCTAACTTGAAACATTTCGCAATCTTTTATCCTCTTTGCAATCATACGCCACGTACAGTTTTTGTCAATCATACACCTTGTTTCGAAACGATCTTTGCTTGATTTGTTAACTTTTAGTTGATAGCCATCTTCCACACATTTCGTATACAAAGCTATCTTCAAGTCTTCCTTTGTATCAAAACAATCATCTTTCTTGATACGAATAATTTTTGTGTAACAATCAACTGCTATTTTTACCAACTATTCTTCCGGTATCTGAAGTAATTCTGGCATATTCCAGTTATACTCCCGTGGCATTTTCTTCGGGGACTTTTCTTCCGGGATTTCTTCTTCTTCTTTTTCTTCTTCAGGGTTATATGAATTACAGAATGGATGTTCAACATGTTCATTCACAGTTGTAACTTCCTCCTCATTATCATCAACAACATCTTCCTCGACAGCGGCTGTTTCATCATCAAAATTTGGGTATTGACCAATATCAAAATCATTACACGTAGGGTCTGTTTCTTCTTCTGAAACATCATCAAAATCCGAGTATTGACCAAGATCAAAGTACGGGTATTGACCAAGATCAAATTTCGAATACCGACTAGTACTCACACTTTTTCCTGTTGGCTCATCATCGTCTAACTGGTTAATACGAAAACTGAAATTTGGTGCTGAAAGTTGATTGGGATTTGGATTAGGGAAAGATTGTGGGTTTTGAGATTGTGTTTGGTATTGGAAATGTGGTGAAACAAAATTTGCTTGGTGATGAAATTATGGTGGAACCATTAAATTTTGAGCACCATAAACTGGGGTTGAAAAACTTATTTGATTACTACCCGCTACTGACCCAACTTCACTACTTCTAGGTTCAACAACATACAATGTAACATCATCTTGCAAAACACTAATGTAAGCAATGAATCGTTCAACATCTTCATTGTCGGTTAACAAATAAACTTTACCTTTTCTCTGATAAGATAGCCTAAATCCACTTAAGGGCTCTAAATTCAATTTATTTGCAACACGTAACATTAGAGTTTCATAAGTTAACTTTTTTAATGACAGTTTTAGTTGAAGATTCATGGGTAAAGGCATATATTGTAAAACACCATGAACATTCTCCCATGACCCTCCAAAATACAAATCTATCCAAACATGATCAACATTAGATGATTTCATTATTGTAAATTAATTTACTAAACAAACGAGCTGCGAAACGAAAACCTGTTGCCGGATGGGGAAGGATGTCGTTGGATATAGGAACGGATGTCACCGGAGAGAGTTATAGATGGAGATGGATTGAGTTGTGATTTAGGGATTTAGGTTATGAGTTGATGCTGCTGCTGCGTAGTTATATACCCATTTGTGTTGCGAAACTAAAACCTGTTGCGAATTTGAAATTCAGTGATGCGTTAGTCAGAATCGCGTTGCGATAGTCAGAATCGCGTTGCGATCACGTATTATCGCATTGCGATAGTCAGAATCTCGTTGAGATAGTCAGAATCGCGTTGCGATCACGTATTATCACGTTGCGATAGTCCGAATCGTGTTGCGATAGTCAGAGTCACGTTGCGATCACGTGTTATCGCGTTGCGATTTACATATTCGCATTGCGATTTACATATTCGTTTTGCGATTATCTAAATTCGCAACGCGGATTTCGAAAATCACAATGCGATGGTCAAAATCGCGTTGCGAATCTGGAAACTGAATTGCGATAATGGAGATCGCGTTGCGATTTAGAGATCACATTGCAATTTTGTTGGTCATTTTGACAAATCGTAAAAAAGTTGGTTAAAATCGTAAATTATAAGGAATTTTCGGTCACTGAGGTTATTTTCTTTTTTAATATTGAAGAAGTTCAAGATAAGATGGAAAGTAGTCTTAAATCACTCTGTCATTCCTTAGAATTCTCCACTTCGATTGTGCTTCCTAGATCTTTGGAATGTAGTCCACCTGGGGACACAAGCTCTCAGACAATTACGTCATATATTGGGTTTGAAACTGTAATAATCTGTGTTGCTGATGGTCCAATTAATTAAACTTCTTAATATTGTATTCGTTGTTTCAAATATAAAGGATGGATATTTGACCATCCTTGGTTTATGCGGTTGTGGCTAAGTCCTTGAAGAGTGTCTCCCTCTCAGATTCGAACGTCTGCCAAGCTTTTGTTAAATAGGTGAGATAATTGGCCATAGCACGGTGGTCTGCGCAGTTAAGATGGACGACAAGGCTATGAAATTGCCCTACGGTGATTGGTTAAAGGTCTATGTCCAATAGACGAGGGTTAAGCCACGGCCTAGGAGGATTATTGTGTATGTGACACCTGTTGGGTTACCCCCTGTTGTGACAGCACACACGTTGTCGGAAGAACAACATGTTACTAAACCTGAAAAAGATCTCTTGTTAAAGGCGTTACTAAAGTTGAAGTGCACTGTACAGGTGATGATGGGCTACCTCATGTGCAAGGCTCCGCTAATATTGAAGTGCTCTCTCCAGCTGATAGGAATAAGGAGGTGACTATTGATGCTACCCCTTCTACTGATGGTGAAACAGCTGGGGGTGCAAAAAACTCATTAAAACGCGAAGGAAAGAGCATTGGGGTGGATGACAGTAAGAGTTTTGCTTCTGTTGAACCTGTGCTTGGTAAAAAAGAACTGGTTCCCAAACTTGCTAAAAGGACAGTACAGGGAAGTATGAAGTTGTTAATGTCACTTTGAAACGATCTAGACTATCCTGTACTTCAAATGATGGAGTTGGGCTAGCTGGCAAGACTAAAAGGATATTGGCGTAGCTGCAGGTCAGCCTCACCAGACGCCTTAAAGATTCTATGTTGGAACTATCGTGGTTTAGCTAGCACTACGACAATTCATAGTTTAGGCTGTTACGTCAATTGTGTCTCTTTTTCTCCTACTTTCCTTTGTGAAACTCGTTTAAAACAAGCTAGGAGTGTTTATGTAGGTGCAAGTTAGGCATGGGCAACTGTTTTACGTTTGATAACGGCAGGCTATATAGTGGTTTAACGATGCTTTGGAATAATGAGAACAATGTTGAAATTTTGTCTTACAACCGGATTCATATAGATACAATGATCACTTCTGGTTCCGATAAATTCCATTTTACTGGTTTTCATGGTCACTATTCGGATCAGCATAAAAAACTTACGTGGGATACTATAACGTCGCTTAGTAGGTTTCCTCTCTGCCTTGGCTTATAGGAGGGGACCTTAATAAAGTTTTGTACGATTCTGAGAAGCAAGAAGGTCGTAGGAAAGCTAGGGTCCTCATTGAGGACTTTGGCTCTGCGTTGAACACTAATGGCATGTTTGATTGTAAACCTTCAAGAGGTTGGTTCACATGGCCCTATGGCTCGATAACCTCTCCTTCTATCCAGGAACGCTTAGATAGTTTTTCTACCTCTAGGACGTGGTTAACTGTGCATGATTCATATCGTGCTACAACTAAATTTGTCGAGTGTTATGATCACTGTTATTTATTGATGGATACTAATGCCAAGTTTCGCGGTACTACTGGGTAGTCGAGAGGGGATTATTTTCTTTTTTATTCCTCTTAGGTAACTATAAAAGTATGTTGCGATAAAGTGATTGCTGCATGGACTTTGACTTTTGGGTCAACGATTGATAAAATACAGGCAGTGGGAGCGACTTTGGACGGTTGGAGGCGAGAGAGGGTTTCGTCCTCTAGTTCTTGCATTAAAGAATTAAGAGAGTTGGTCAATGTAAGTTTGCAACGTTATCTGTCTCCTCAGGATCAAGAGGCATTTTTGATTGCCAAAACTAAATTGAAAATGTTTAAGACAAGGAAGAACAATTTTGATCTCAACGAGCTCGTATGAATTGGCTCACTCATGGAGACTGAAACACTTCCTATTTCCACACTCAAGAATTAGATTCATGGACTTTATGATGGTAATGGCAACTAGAAGGATGAAAGAAAGGAAGTTAGAAGTATAATAGTCGACTATTTCCATAGTTTATTTATGATTCCTAAAGTTGACGGTCCACAGTATATGAAGCACCTTCGTCCATTAGGATGCAATGTGGTTTATAAGATAGTCTTTAAGGTCCTTGTCAAGCGTATGAAGGTTCATATGGGGCATTGTATTAGCGAGAATTAGGCGACCTTTATTGCAGGATGTCAAAATTTGGATAATATACTAGTTGCGCATGAGTTGCTCCATTAGCTAAATTCTTTAAAGAACGGACCAAATAAGGGTGATGCTCTCAAACTTAATATGGAAAAGGCTTATGATAGAGTCGAATAACCTTTCTTATGTATGGTTATGCTAAAGTTAGGGTTTGCTACTTCATGGGTCGAACTTATCATGCGTTGTGTGGAGTATGTGACATTTACAATGGGTTAATGGCTCTCTATTTGGGTTAATGGCTCTCTAACTCAAGAATTTAAGCCTCTACAGGGTCTATGATAGGGTGACCTTTTATCGCTCTTCCTATTTCTATTTTTCACGCAGGGGTTATCAGCTTTGCTATTGGCTGAGCAGTATTCAGGTAAACTTAAAAGGATCCGTGCAAGTTAGTCTGGACTGAGAGCCAGTCACCTGTTATTTATGGATGATAACTTGATTTTTCTTAAGAATTCATTGGCTGACCGGAATGGATGTCCTTCATCTTCAACTTGCTTGCTAACTTCTGAAAATACTTTCCAGGTAGCCCCTTGGTAAGTATATCTGCAACTTGATCTCACATAAAAGATATTCACATAATCCTATCTAATTACACATAATTAGTAACTAATCTAGGGAAAGATACAATCTCTTAAGGATTGAAACTACTAAAAGATATTCACATAATCCTATCTAAATACACATAATTTATGAATATATTTTCTGATACTCCCCCTCAAGATGGGGAATGGATTCCCTCCATCGTTAGCTTGCTTGCTAACTTGTGAAAAATACTTTCCAGGTATCCCCTTAGTAAGTATATCTACAACTTGATCTTTAGTGGACACATAAGAAGTACAAATTAGTCCACTGCCAATTTTCTCCTTTATGAAATGTATATTCACTTCAACATGTTTTGTTTTGTCATGTTGAGTTGGATTATGAGCAATATTGATTACTGATTTATTATCACAGTACAACTTCATTGGGTCTTCTCATTTGATCTTTAAATCCTCCAAGATCATCTTTAGCTACAACAATTCACAAATCCCAAGTGTAAGTGCTTTAAACTCAACTTTTGTATTGGATTTAGCCACAACATTATGTTGTTGCTTCTCTATGTTACTAAATTTCCTCCCAGAAAGGTGCAACATCCTGAAGTTGATGTTATATCAATCACAGACCTTGCATAGTCTACATTAGTATAGGATTCAAAGTCAAATTTCCTCCCTTTTTAAATATAATTCCTCTGTCTGGTGTGCTCTTCAAATACTATAGTATTTGAGTTACAGCCCTTAGGTGTGATTCTTTAGGTTTGTGCATGAATTGGATCACAACTCCAACTACATAGGCAATGTCTGGTCTAGTGTGTGCTAAGTAAATTAGTCTTCCCACAAGTCTCTGATATAAGCTTTTGTCAACTATTGCATTCTTTATTGCATCTCCAAGCTTTGTGATTAACTTTTATTGGTGTTTCTGCTAGTCTGCACCCTAGTTACTCTTTGTCAACAAGTCTAGGATGTATTTCTATGGATATATGAAGATCCATTGCGGTGAATGTGCCACTTCAATACCGATGAAAATTTTAATCTAACAAGATCTTTGACTTAAAACTCCTTCACCAAACACTCCTTTAGGTAATCAATTCCTTTCAAATCGTCCCATTTAATTGTGATATCATCTACATAGACCAATATAACAGTAACTCCCCCTGAAGAAGAATGTTTCATAAATAAAGTATGATCACCTTGACTTTGTTTGTACCCCATCCTCCGCATCACTTTGGTAAATCTTCCAAACCATACTCTCGAGAATTTTTTTAGCCCATATAGAGCCTTTTTTAATATGCACACTGCCTACCCATAAATTGGACCAAATCCAGATAAAATGTCCATCTAAACTTTCTCCTTAAGATCCCAAAGCAATAAGGCATTCTTAATGTCATATTGTTGTAATTTTCATCCTTGGTTGGCAGCTAATGACAATAAAATTCTCACAGTGTTCATCTTTTCATAGGAGTAAATGTCTCAAGGTAGTTTATTCCATAGGTTTGAGAGCACACCTCAACCACTAGCCTTGCTTTATACCTCTCTAAAGAACCATCTAACTTGTATTTTATTATAAACACACATATGCAAGCCACTGTTTTCTTTCCTTCTGGTTGTTTTACCAAGTCTCATTTCTTGTTCTTCTCAAGTGCTTCTATCTCAACATGTATGGCGTTCTTCTAATTCTCATTTTCTAATGCCTCAAACATAGTTTAAAGAATGGGAATAACATTTAAGCTATTAAGGAAGGCATTGTGCGTTTGTGATAAGTTCATGTATGACATAAATAGGTGAAGAATGTTTTTTGTGGTGCAAATTCTTTTTCATTTTCTAATTGCAATAAAAAATAAAAATTCTTATGATCAGAATTAAAATTTTCAGTGGTATTTGGATTAGAGATAGACTCGACAGTTACCTCGATTTGTATAGGAGAGGAAGATGATGATTAAACTTGCACTGGTCCCTTATTCCTTGAGTGGACCAGAAGAGGACTGTAGTGTCCTAAGTCTTTTGCTAAAGGTCTTAGGATCAGATTGTAAGGTTTTAGGCTGGTCAACACAGGTTGTATGGTAGGAGGCTGCTGAGATGGTTCAAGAGTAGGTTGTTGAGCTGGTTCAGGAAAGTCAATCAGAGGTTGGGGTAGGAAACAATCTTTGTCCTTATCTTCCCTGAATGATATCTCTCATTGAAGATAAGGGCGAGTAAAATAGCTTTATTTTTCTGTAAAAGTGACATCAAAGAAGATAAAATATTTCCTTAAATTTGAGTAGAAGAGTAGCTGACAAAGATACATTTGCAACACCCCATACCCGGTCTACGAGACCGACCCGGGGACCTGAACGTACATTCAGTTCAAATCATGTTGAATAAAAGAAAATCCAAAAGCATGTGATCTTTACGGAGGCTTACAAATTAAAATCAAAAAAGCATTTGACATGTGGTAGCGAAACTTGTTCGATAACATGAAATCATGTATCAAAAGAAACGGAGCATAAACATTGCAACAAACGATTATGGGTAAAATGGTCATTTTAACACTCCATAAATTCAAAGTTAATTAATCAAATTAAGTTTACCAATTCATAGTATTAGTCCTAAAATAACATTTTGCAAAATTGAAGGTCATTTGGATGTCAATTGAGTTCTTAATTAAACATTCAACTTTAGGGACTAAAACATAAATAATCAAAACTTATACATGAGGATCAAACATGCAATTAATTTTACCGTTATGAAATTAAATATACTTTAAGAGTGATAAAACAAGTCCCATCCCAATCTGAGTGACTAACTATGATTAATTAGTGGGTCAATGTTTGGACCATTTTAAACTCATACAAACATTCAGGGAACAATCTAAGACTATATGACAGTTCAGCCCATTAATGAATACAATAATACCTTTTTCCAGGGGGATCAATCCTATGTTGAGAAGAAAGTTTGGGATCGGTCCTTTAGGCCAAATGATCGATCCTTTTTAAAAAGGGATCGATCTTTTCCCCTAAAGGGATTGATCCTTTGTTGGAAAAGAGCAGAATTCTTAAGAACATGGAATTTTAGGATGTCAAACATCCACATAGAAGTTACTATAAGCTAGATCATGCTTGGGTACTATCATACCACTTTATAAATGACTAAATACATGTATATCATGCTTCATAACACGAGTCAACACATCATACAAGAATATAGCACCAAAAGTCAAATATTGCATAAATGTCTATCTTTAGAACAAACCACCTACTCAAATTTTGCATTTTGGGTCATTTCATGTTACCTAAAAGTCTAACAAGTTTGGTTTACTTAATTACACTTTCCTAAACACTCCAAAAGCTTATTTAAGGTTTAAGTCAATATTTGATCATTCGCATACATCATTTAACCAAGATCATGCGTACCAATCTCCAAAATAACAAATCAAATTAACGACATGTCTCCAAACATTAAATCAACCATCCAAAACATAAGTGCAATTATTACAAATCAAAATAACAACAAATGTCTAAGTCTCAAAACGTCTCCCACATTGTCACCATTTATTTTCAAAACCACATACGCTTCATTTGATCATTTGCCTAGGTTGATTACTTTCAGTGCTAGCCCCTCACCTCTGAATAGATTCTAATTCGCTGAAAAATATTTAACAAAGAGTGTGAGCTTAAAAGACAATGATAACAATAATTCTAAGACAATACACATAGCCAAGATGAAGCGAAGTCATATATGCACACACCTCACTTGTTTTTACCTCAACATATATAGAATCTTATTATGCTCGGATTATTGTCTATTAAACACTAAATGCACACAATTTACAGAATATTCAGATTTCATTTGTTCATATAATTCAACAACAACCACACACACTCATGCACGATTACCTTATTCGGCAAGGCATACACAATGAACACATATATTTCAATTAAAAGATCATTGTCCATTGTTCGAAACACAACTCAATCATAGGATAAACGGACTCCATACAACTCCCATTTTATTTATAGACTCACAAAGGTCCAAAACCATGAAATTACGGAGCAAAGCTCAAGGCCCAACCTTACCCCGTGTTTTTTTAATCATAGCTCAATGCACCAGCCAAACCCCGTATAACCTTATCACACACATAATAAAACACATAGAGTAATCTTTCGTAGGCATGCCTTTCATAACTAAAGGCCCCATTGAGAACAAATAGCCAATTAATCCAAGTTCATCAAGAGTGGTTGTCAATGATGCATAGTTTTTCACATATATCGATTCAAACTCATTTTGAAACACAATCACAATTAGTTGTCATGATCAACCCACATTATTGGCAACAAGAATGTTTGACACATCCAATCATACATTTACACACACACAAGCATATATATATATATATATATATATATATGTATATAGATTTTCAGAAACATTTTCAAAATCTTATACATCATTTACAACACATCATGTTCACATTTCACATTCACATTTCCAATATATGCATCACACACAATGCAACTCAATCCACATTATCATTAATATTATTAATTGAATAACACAATCATAATTAAGAACAAGTATTGAATCAACCTACTCTTTCCTTAACCTTGAATACATCCATTCTCATAGAATGAAAGTCACTCACCTTGTTGTCCGGTAACCGAAAACGCTTTAAAACTCTCACCAAAACACAAAGAACAACCTCTTCCCAATATCTAACACATCAAACACCTTGACAATCAAAATAACGCATCAAAACTAATACTAAAACAAAGCATAATTTTCTGTTTCTGGAGCAGAGTGAAAAACGTTGAAATTACCGAAATCCTAATCAAAACGACTCTCTGAAACCTCCGATTTGATTTGCATGACTTCTCCTCAAAACAATCAGACCAAAAATAACTAAAATCAACATCGAATCCAACTAAAACTGCACAATTGAACCTCTACAACTTCTAATTCCCATATTCCCAAAAAATGTTGAAATCAAGCTTGTTTTCAAGAAATCGATATCCAAATCAAAAGTAATTGAAAAACTATTTTAATTTGATAATGGTCATCTAAAAAACATCTCAATTTTATCATGAAAAACTCATAAACACCTCAAGAAAATTAATTCAATAGGTAACTTCAACTATCAATTTCAACTCATAAAATCATTTTCAATAGATTGATTAATCATTAGCATCAAATCACTTGCCCCCGAAGCATGAAAGAAACCCAAGGAAATGAACATTACCTTACTGTAAAATGATTGAAAATAGAAGAATAAAATCAACAATGGTTCTCCAAGAATAAAACGGCAAAGGAAGAAAAAATGAGAATTAATTTTGGTTAAAATCAAGCTAAAGGAGATGAAAATTTAGAATCCAAAAGAGAAGAATAATTTGCAAGATAGTCACTAAAATCATAGTTTCCAAACACTAAAATCATTTAATAACCAAAGATCATCCAAAACCTTTCAAAAATATTATCCAAATCAAAATTAAATTTTTTTAATATTATTTTCATTTATCAAAAATCCAGAAATCAACCTGAATAACGACTCGGACTTTAGGATGTTACACATTTTAATGCCCTTGGATCAAGCTTACCCCTATTTTGAGAGTTTATATGAATAAAGGAAACATAGACAAATATTTAGGTTTAAGTTTAAGTGAAGAAATAGAATTCGGGAAGAAACTAGTTAGGATTTGAATAGGGCTTTGAGATTCAAGGACTTTAGTGGGTATTTTATTTATCATATAGGTGGCAGTTAACACAGGTTCTCCTAAATATTATTTAGGGATATTTTTTAAACAAAAGGGCTCTTGTTAGAACAAGGATATATCCCTTCTTTACTTTTTCATATAGTTCTATTAAGGGGTATTCACACAACAGGACTAATGTATAATGCATTTCTCTCAAAAATAGGGTGATAGGAATTTGTTGAAGTAGTACTTAGCATTGTATGATCGAAACCATGTTATGTATACTCCAAACTGATTCTTAATCATGGTATAAAAGGTTTTAAAGGTGGAACTTACATCTGGTTTCTTTTTTAGAAGAAATGTCCATGACATCGGGTACAATCATCTATGAATGAGATAAACCATCGAGCCCTATTTATATTTGGAATAATAGATGGTCCCCAAATATCACCTTGAATAAAGGTAATAGGGTTGGAGGTTTTTTTATTACTCACTAGAAAGGATGGGTGACCAAGGATATGATTAAATAAATAAACATAAGTTTTATAACTTTAAAGGATGGGTGACCAAGGTGGAGATGATGAATCCATATTTGGTCTTTATTTGTTGTAGATTCTAATAAAAGTGAAAAAGGTTAATAATTCAAGGCATTGACTTGTCCTTCGGGGTCTTCAAGGTAATATAGGCCATTTACTTTAATTGCACGTCCAATCATCATCCTCGTTCATTGTTCCTGAAAAATGCATTGAGTATGCTGAAGAAGAACACTGTAATTAGTGTCATTGGTAATTTTCTGGATGGAAATAAGATTAGGAAATAGTTTTGGTACATGAAGGACATATTTTAGTATAAGGGTTTTACTTATAATAATATCCTTTTGACCAGCCACTGTTATAATAGTACCTTCTGCAACTGTTATTTATTTTGTTGCTAGGACAGAGTGTATAGGTGACAAATCATAGTGAAAAATTAGTCATGTGGTATGTATCCCTTGATTCAATTACTTATGAGCTTTGGGTAGGTAAATCTGATACTTTAGAGTTCCAAGAAGAGGATATACCTGAGAAAACCAAACTACATGTACTTGTAGAGGAAGTTTTTTTCTACAAACCCTAACAATCTCTTCAGTTTCTCTATTTCTTCTTTATTGAACTCAATAGGCTGTTCTTCAGAGTCTTCAACCAACTTTTTGGTTGTATATGCCCTTCCTTGTACTTTTGATGATCCCTCTTTCTCTAAAAAGTTTTTACTTACAGTTTATGGCTTCCTATGAAGTCTCCAACACTTCCCTTTTGTGTGGCGAGGTTTCTTGCAGTAGGTGCACCATAGAGAGTTCATGTTCACTATTTTTGCTACTTCTAGTTAAAATATTTGGTAATATGTTGTTATATACCGTTTTTTCTCTCGGTTATAGCTCTAGTGACCAAGGTCAAACTCTTCACTTGACTGTTTTCAATCGTAACTCATTTTATTCCTTCCTCAACATGAATGATTACAACATCTTAATTTAGTGAGGGCAAATCTTACTTTCCAAGAATTTGGACTCTCACTACATGAAATTCAATATTTAGTTCAGTAAGAAAATCATAAATTTTATCTTTTTTCCACAAACCTCTTCAGGATTATTGCATCTTCACTACACCTAATTTGGATACACTGATGGTGATTCATCTCTTGCCAAAGATTCTACAGTAAGTTAGAGTATTTTGTTATTGATATGCTTCCTTACATGGTGGATAAAATCTTGGTCTTGATTTCATAGATCTAGGTAACATTTGTAAACATTGATTAAGTTTGTTTTATAGCCTCCCATATATATTGAGTTGTATTGACGAACATGCACATATCACTAATCCCTGGCATCATGGAATTCTATAACCGATACATTGCTGACGAGTTATATTCATCCCAAGCATCAAACCTTAAATGTCCTTGCTCAGGTTCAGTTTCAAGAATATGGCTTAATTTACCTCTTTCTTTTATGAATGTAAAAACCAATTGAGACCATTTAAGGTAGTTCTTCCCATTCAGTCTATAGACAGCTTGTATATTTTGTAAGCCACTCGTTGGATTAGAGTGACTCCCTTCACTCATTGTGACTTCTTGAACAGTCTCGAAACTGCTGGTATCAATCACTTCAACCATGATTTTGTTGGGGTAACACTATGCACTTGAGGAGGGGAATTAAAAGAGTAAAAAAGGATGCTAAACAGAGGTTAATAGGATCCAAAAATAAGCTAAAAAAGCTTTGATACCATGTGAAAATTAGAGTAATTCTCAATGTAATTCACTATTTTTCATGTAAGATTTGTTACATATTTATATAAAAGTTGTGATCTTAACTTAGGAAGATCTTAAGCTAATAAAGTAACTAATTCTAGGGAAAGATACAATCCCCTAAAGTTAGGGATTATAATTACTAAAAGATATTCATAGAATCCTATCTAATTACACATAATTTAGGAATATATTTTCTGACAACTATATTGTCATGCCATTAATTATTAGGAAGAACAAGTCGAATGTATTTGGAAAATAGACTAAAAATCTCATCTCCTTTGGTGAAAGAGAAATATTCATTAAGGTTGTGGCTCAGACCCTTCCTCAATATATTATGCGGTGCTATTTATTAGCGGACTACATAGTATAAAAGATTGTTAGTACTATGCACTGCTATTGGTGATCTAGATGGATTTTATAGCGGGATTAGCTTCTTCTTACGTGAAAGATAATGTGCTTGTCTAAGAATATGGGGTATGGGTTTCAGGAATACGAGAAGTTTCAATCTTGTTTTACTTAAAAAATAGATTTGACAACTCATTCATGATCCTATAGTCTCTTCGCTATGGTATTTTGTTCTAAATATTTTCTAGATGGGGACCTTCTTCATGCTAAATTAGGGGACAATAGCTCATTCACCTGGAAAGGGATTCATTATGCTCTTCAAGCAATGCCTGAGTTTGTACTAGAGTATTGGTCTCTCTAGCACTGTTCATATGCATTTGGATATTTGGTGAGGGACGTGCAAGGTCTCCTTATCTATATTGTATGTGGATAGTGTGGTGAACCTTGTCTGTTGTCATGTGTTCATGGTTCATGGGATACCTAGATGGAATAAAGGGTTGATAAGATCTTTAACACAGAAGATGCTGCCACTATCGTCCAAGTCCCTATTTCTTCATGTACAGGGGATGCCATTATATGGGGTTACTATAATTCAGGATTGTATACTATTTGGTTAGGGTACATGTGATTTTAACGTGCTTCTCATTTATAGGAATCCCCCTCGAAGGCCTGGAAGATAACATCAAACAGTAAGTTCTTCTAATGATTTGCATCGTTGTAATGTGATTGGCACGTACAGCTCTCCTTGTCCGTAGTAAGCTAAAAACAGTAGGCTTATATGATGGTTTATGTCCTATGTGTCATGCAAGAGAAGAGACAATCCTCCTTGCAGTACGAGATTGCCTAACGGCCCAGGAAGTGGTACGTTATGTTAGTTTTCCTATTAGGGTTTTCATTAACTCTATTGATACCTCCCTTGTCATGTTGGAAGAGTGCATGATTGTACTTGGAATTGACTAGTTTTCTTTTTCATTACCTTGTTTTGGAATTTATGGAATACTCGTAACTAGTTTATTCATGAAGGCTTGTTGCAACCCCATGGTTACTTGTGGCTAATGCAAAAATTCTACACAAAGATTTTGTGAATCCCATTAAAGTGAAGATGCATCGATCTGGTTCTTTGGTCAATGCTAGTTTGGATGAATTGGAACTTACTTCTTCTGGGATTTATTGGCAGCCGTCATTTCATGGGGTGAAAATCTATTTCGATTGATCACTTAACACTATCCGAGAGCTAGATGTTGTGGGAATTTTTGCTTGTGACTTTGCTGACAATGTGCTTGGAGGATTTACACAGGCGTTGTAAGGTATGGCTGATAAATATAATGGTACATGGTTAATTTTGTAATTATATACCAGGATTTTCTATTATAAATAGAGATGTAACCTAAACATATTAGGTATTGAATAAAATTTCTAGCACCGCCTAGACACCGAGGAAGTAAGCACATTGTCGAACCTCGTTAAAATTCTTGTGTTATTTTGTTTACTTTGCCCGATTCTTCAACAATTGGTATCAGATTTCAGGAGAAAAATTCGAAGTTGCAAAATTCGAGGGTCAGGGTAACTTCGGATTATGACAAACAAGGGTGAAGGATCTGGCGCAGCAGGGGATCCTGAAGGCTTTGCGACTTACAAAGCCGGCATCGATAGAGGAGGAAGATTGAGAAGAATTGCAATAGCGAACGGCAGGAACCATACGATTATGCTTGGCAGACGAGGTCATGTATCACGTCATGCATCTGTCGTCTCCAGAAAAACTTTGGAGGAAGTTGGAAAGTTAGTTTATGTCCAAATCCTTAACGACATAATTGTATCTAAAGCAGAGGTTGTATGGGCTGAAGATGCAGGACGATCATGATTTGGCACAACACGTTAATGTCTTCAGTCAAATCGTTCCTGATTTGGCTTGGCTTGATGTGAAAATTGAGGATGAAGACAGAGCGATGATTCTGTTGTGTTTGTTGCATCCCTCTTACGAACACATAGTGACTACTCTTACATATGGGAAAGAGACTATCAACGTTGAGGAGATTACTGCAGCCTTGTTGGCTCACAACCAGCGAAAGCATAATGCAGGGGAAAGCTCTCAAGTCGATAGCTTATATGTCAAGTGTAATCGATATCGTGGATGGAAGCCAGAGAAGGAAGGGTCTAGCAAGCATAATTCCATATCCAAATCTAGGGATAAACAGACAATTCACTGTTACAAGTGCAAGGAGGCGGGACATATGAAGCAAAACTGTCCGAAGTTGAAAAAAAAGACTGATGAGAAGCGTGATAATTCATCCAAGTTTGTAAATGTGGTCGAGGATGACAGTTTTGTTTGTAGTGAGGGTGATATGCTTTCTATTTCGACGACTCAATTGACGGATGTTTGGATTCTTGATTCTGAATGTTCTTATCACATCACGCAAAATAGGGAATGGTTTTCAACATACAGGTCGGTTAATTCTGGTTCTGTTTATTTGGGTGATGATCGATGTTGCAATAGTGTTGGTATTGGTGATGTCAGAATTAAGATGTATGATGGCTCTGTTTGGACGTTGAGTGGTGTTCGGTATATCCCAGATTTGAAGAAGAATTTAATTTCTTTGGGCACTTTGCACAAGAATGGTTTTATTCCTAAGGCTGATGAGGATAGGGAAACCATTCGGATTGTTAAAGGAGCTTTGACTATGATGAAAGGCATGATGACTGCAGGAAATATTTACAGATTGTTAGAGAGTACCGTTGTAGGTGGAGTTCATTCTGTTTAGTCCTGTGATGATACAACCAAACTGTGGCATATGCGTCTTGCTCATCTTAGTGAACTTGGTATGGATGAATTACATAAAAGAAATTTGTTGCATGGTGTTAAAAACTGTAAGCTTGATTTTTGCAAGTATTGTGTTCTTGGTAAACAAACTAAAGTTCGTTTCAAGACTGCGAAGAATACAACTAAAGGGATTCTTGATTATGTGCATTTTGATGTATGGGGGCCTTCCACGGCATCATCTTTGGGTGGATCTAGGTATTATGTTACTTTCATTGACAATTTTTCACAGAAAGTTTGGGTGTATTTTTTGAAACATAAGTCCGACATTTTTGAGAAGTTCAAGCTGTGGAAAGATGAGGTAGAAAACAAAAAATGATGAAAAATCAAGTGTTTGCGATCTGACAATGGTACAGAGTACACAGATACACAGTTTCTAAACTTCTGTAAGGAGCACGGGATTAAGAAGCATTTTACAGTGTGCAAGACACCACAACAGAATGGTGTTGCGGAATGGATGAACAGGTCATTGAATGAAAGAGCCAGATGTTTGCAGTTGAATACGATGCTTCCCAAACACTTCTGGGTTGAGCCTGTTAACATGGCGTGTTATCTGATCAATAGATCGCCAAGGGTATCATTGGTTGGGAAAGTTACAGAATAGGTATGGACTGGTCATGAAGTTAGTTTTGATCACTTACGGATTTTTGGTTGTCCTGCTTATATGCATGTACCTACTGATGAGAGATCCAAACTTGATGCAAAATTGAAGGAGTGTATTTTTCTGGGTTACAAGAAAGGTGTCAAAGGATTCAAGTTCTGGGATCCAGTTGCGAAGAAAATTGTGATTAGTAGAGATGTTGTTTTTGATGAACAGTCCATGTTGCAGCAGAAGACATGCACGACAGTGGTGGATTTCGAGCAGTTTCCAGTTGAGAAAACAGAAACTTCTCAATCGACTTCTGGTGGTTCCGCTACATATGATTTGCAGGATTATAGTATCGCCAGAGATAGGGTGAGACAGACGAATATAAAGCCTCCGAACAGATTGGGTTTTGAAGAATTGGTCTCTTTTGCACTTACTGTTAGCAGTGATGATCCAGTTACTTTTCATGATGCAGTTACTAGTCAGGAAAACGACAAGTGGATGACTGCCATGGTTGAGGAGATGGAGTCTTTGAATCACAATCCTACATGGGAGTTAGTTCCCCTTCCTGAGGGTAAGAAGCCGATTGGTTGCAAATGAGTGTATAAGAAGAAACCAGCAGTAACAGAAAAATAAGGGGAGAAGTTCAAGGCTCGCTTGGTAGCAAAGGGTTTTTCATAACAGAAAGGAGTTGATTACGATAAAAAACCCTTTGCTACCAAGCGAGCCTTTAAATCCACCATTGTTGTGCTTGTCTTCTACTACAGAAAAGAGTTGATTATGATGAAATTTTTTCTCCTGTGGTCAGGCACACTTCAATCCGAGCAGTACTTGTATTAGTGGCTAGTTGGGATTTGCATTTAGAGCAGATGAATGTTAAAACTACTTTTTTTCATGGTGATTTAGAGGAGCAAATCTACATGCGGTAGCCTAAAGGTTTCACTCAACCTGGAAACGAGCATTTAGTTTCCAGATTGAAGAAATCTTTGTACGAGTTGAAACAGTCTCCGAGACAATGGTATAAACGGTTTGACTCCTATATGATCACGATTGGCTACAACCGATGTGAGTATGATTGTTGTGTCTATGTTAAGAGACTTGATGATGGTTCTTTTATTTTTCTGTTACTGTATGTTGATGATATGTTGGTTGCTGCAAAGAACATGAATGATGTTATCGGTTTGAAAACCTTATTGAGTCAGGAATTTGAAATAAAAGATTTAGGTGCTGCAAAGAAAATTCTTGGAATGGAAATTTGCAGGGACAGAGACTCAAGGAAATTGTGGCTATCTCAATGGGGTTATGTTGAGAAAATGCTAGAAAGGTTTGCGATGAGCAGTGCAAAACCAATTAGCACTCCATTGGCGAACCACTTTAAGCTCTCATCAGAACAGTACCCTAAGACAGATAAACAATCTGAAGATATGGAGAAGGTTCCGTATTCTAATGATGTTGGCTGCTTGATGTATGCAATAGTATGTACTCATCTTGATTTAGCTCATGTTGTTAATCAAGTTTGTAAGTACATGTCTAAACCTGGTAAGCAACATTGGGAAGCAGTCAAGTGGATCTTTCGATACTTAAAGGGTATTTTGGGACATGGATTTGTTTTTGGTAGTCAGTGGGATAATCCTTTCGTTGTAGGATATGTGGATTTAGACTATGCATGTGACTTGGATAATAGAAGATCTACTACATGGTATGTTTTTACTCTTGGTGGAGGATCTATTTGTTGGAAGTCTATTGTTCAATCTATTGTGGCACTATCTACAACTGAAGCTGAATACATGCAGTGGTTGAAGCTGTAAAAGAAGCTTTATGGCTCACTGGTTTAGTGAAGGAGTTGGGTGTTCAGCAAGGTGGAGTTCAATTACTTTGTGATAATCAAAGTGCTATTCACTTGGCTAAGAATCAGGTATATCGTGCTAGAACTAAGCATATTTATGTACGTTTTCACAAGATCAGAGAGTTGGTTGCATCTGGAGAGGTTTTGTTTCAGAAGGTACATACTGATGAGAATGCCGCTGACATGTTCACCAAACCAGTTACGACAGACAAGTTGAAGCATTTCTTGGACTTGTTGAATGTTTCGAGTTGTTAAAGAAGTAAGGTAACCCAACCCACATTGAATGTTTCCAAAGGGGCAGGATATTCGTCAAGCTGGAGATTTGTAAGGTATGGCTCATAAATATACCGGTAAAGAGGACAGTTGATGGAGCGGAGTGGGCGAAACGAACGCAGCGAACATCAACTATCCTTACAAAGAAAGTCTCGTAGCGGGGGTTACGATTATGTGGGTTGGGGGTGCGGGGGCGTACAGGGTTAATTTTGTAATTATGTACCACAATTTTCTATTATAAATAGAGTTGTGACCTAAACCTATTAGATATTGAAAAAAATTTCTAGCGCCGCCTAGGCACCGAGGACGTAAGCACATTGCCGAACCTCGTTAAAATTCTTGTGTTCTTTCGTTTACTTTGCCCAATTCTTCAACAGACGTCAATGGTTTTTTTATCTTGTTTTGGTTAAAATGCATGTTTTTACCATTGCGTTGATCCTTGCCTGTGATAATGGTTGGACCAATGTACACTTCAAGTATGATTGTGTAGTTCTTATGAATAAGTTTGTTGTGTAGAGAAAGACGATATCACCACCTCTATGGTTTTCCTTCTTCTGGCCATGGAGCTATTCAAATCGATATTGCTTTCCATGTTTCTCTAGTGAAGCGGTCTTGTAATCGAGTTGCTGATAGTTTAGTTAAGTGAGTCATTCAAGCCAGCAATTAGTTTTATTACTTGATTTGTCTCGAGATTATTCTAAGTGAGGTTTTGAACGATATAAAGTTTACTACTTAATTAATTTTAGTCGGGTACCCTTTTTCCAGGTTAAACATCCTTAATGTTGGTTAGAGTTTGTTTTTAATGAGGCCGGCTTTAGTTAAAAAATAAAACACCCAATTTTTGAAGTAAACTCGAGTCTAATAAATTGTTTTTTAATTGTCCATGTCTTACGACAATATGACAAGTCATATGCGAACATTTTGGGAACCTTTGGTGATCTTCTTGTTCAAAACATCGCATCCAGTATTGTTGGTTTCTTTTTAAAATAGCTAGCTCATTTACCTTAAAGTTTCATGGTGCAACACTACAAAAATCACTTCATCGTTTTGTATGAAATTCTATTCATCGTTTCCTTTCCAATTCATGTTGTCGCAACCCTCCTTTAGCCCAGTTTTCGATGCTGCTCAAGTTTTGCTTCCTCACTTGATTCTGCATGTTCTCCATCGTAAAAAAAATGCCCTGTGTGACTCTCCACCATGTCACTAGCTTGACCCAAACATGTTGAATCAATTTTAAGCCTTAAATGAGTTGATCTTTTAGTTTTTGACATCATTTTTAATTAGTTTATTATTAATAATACCTTAAGAAAAATGAGAAGAAAAATTCTCTCTGATTTTTTCTCTTTTTCCTTTGTTTCTATACTCTCTTCTCGAAGGCTTTTCCATGCGCCGGCGGCAAGGATATGCTCTTCTTTTGTCATCGCGATCACTCTCATGATCATCCGATGCACGAAAATTGGCTAAATAATTAGTTCTTGCTTTCTTTAATTATTGGTTCTTTAGATTTAATTAATATCAAGTATTCCATGGAGTTGGATCTAACGGATTGTCACAACACTATGGTTGATGAAGAACACCTGGAAAATATAGAAATATTCAACACTACCCAAAGCAAGTATGTTCAGTTTGATAATCACAGATTCTTTATCGATTCATGGAATAATTTCGTTATTGTACTAATATTTTGGATTAAAATCAATATTCATGATTCATCTTTAATATATTTAGAACGCAATTTAAAGCTGTGTTGCATAGAATTAGGTTTCTTGTTTCACTTCTAATAGGATCTGGAATCAAGTATGGAACCATGGAAATTACGATTAGTTTGAATAATGTTTATCATAATATAGTAATTGCTTGCTATGTTAATCTATCGGATCTCTATCAATATGATGTAAGCCTATCTATGCTCTCAATGGAGAAGATGATAGATAGCCTTATTGTTGTCCCGACCTAGGAAATGATAGCAAATATTGCTCCAGATTCAATAAGTATGGCTGCAAAATAATAAGGATAAGAAAATGGATAAGTAATGATGAAAATGATGGAAATAAATAGAAAATAAAATGAATTAAAGATGAATAAATGATTAGAGTTGCTGCAAAAAAGTATGGCAATGGTGGTCTTCAAAATATGTTGTTGAAGATAGCCTTGATGTAATGGTATGCACGACAATGAAGGATGATGAGGATGACTTGATGTTTAAGTGAAAGATAATGAAGATGGTGGATGGAAATGAAAATAGTATCTTAGACAAGTTAATGAAGAAACTATACTATAGAGAGTATAGCCCCGGACTTTGCAAACTCGAATAAGGGGTGGTGTTTAAGACTTAAACTCACTAGTTATGGAAGCTAAGAATTATAAGTATCAAATGAAAGAAGTGATTCCACAAGTATAGAGAATTATACTTGCTTAATCGATAAAGTTCTTAAAAGAACTTGAAGAGATATTTCTTACAAAATAAGTTTATTTAATCAAAGGTTGACTACAAATGAAATAAGCCTCTCTATTTATAGGAGTTGAGAAGGCTGGCCAAATAGATATGTACCCATTTGGCAAAGTGCACGTCTTAAATAAAATGCATAACTATTAGGATGAATGAACAAGTCTCTTAGTCTTCATGTTGGTTCGGTTATCTCTTCACAAAGGAACTTAATTATTTGGCTAACACATGCATAGAACCTTCCTTGGCCGAATGGTGAGATGTTGGTTCATATTGGCGCCAAAACTCCTTGTGCATAGCGTGTGGGGGCTGGCCGAATGGTCATGATACTTGTCTCAAACCTCTTCGAGATTTAGGCCTCCTTTTGATGAAAACTCTTCACCAACGTGTACCTAGATGTCATGGCACTTCAATGGACAACTACTTTCATGAAAATGTCACAATGTTGAAAGGTAACCCTTCATGATTGAGCTAGTTTTAAGGTGAATGAGTTGGAGGTGATTTGGCCATAGGTTAATTGTATGATGAGGAGTGTTTTGGCAGCTCCTTGTTAAAATTCATCTCCAGGAAAGACACCTCTTTACAGAAAGGTACGATTTATGAAAATTTAACTTGACCCATATTTGAAGTATTATGAATGGTGATGTTGATGGTGCAGCTCTCCAGTTGAATTGAGAAGCCTAGCTAGCTCAAAAGTTCAGCTCAAGTCAGCTATGAGCTCGGAGTACAACTGACAACTTTTCTCCAAAATGATCTTGAGCTTCCCCGGAGTTGTCCTAGATTTTATCCCATAGATTTAGACATCAATTGCTAGCTTAAATCAGCTCCAATATGTGGTCGCCTATGTACCGTCACAAAGAAATAGAATATAAACTAAGTAATTAAATAAGCATATACTATAAAGATGTGTACTATAGATTATATGAATGAATATCAATCAATGATGCAAACCATGGGATATAATGAATGAATGTATATGTTATGATAATTCAAGTATAATCTAATATACAAATATGTGCTCATAATAATATATAGTGTATAAATGAGTAAATATAAGATAAAGTAAGATAGAACTCCTTTAGATTGAGCTTGATAGATCTTCAATGATGTGAATATGTCATGAAGAAATTTGGTGCTAGAAAGGATCACAACATCCCCCTTCTTTTAAGCGATTTGTCCTTAAATCAAAATGTGACTTCTCCTTAGTGTCTTTCCATCCAAACATTTTTGATTTGTCTTTAAAATTATCCATTCAACATCAACTTGTTCAAGACATTCCCTTTTGAAAATATCTTTCTTCAAAGGCATTTCTTTGGATATTATTACACCAACATGTACTTTTATAAAAGGATCCTTGTGAAAAGTCATGAACCTTAAATAAGTACCTTGAACTTCCTTGCCCTGAAAAGAAAGAATACTTTCATAAGTAAGAAAATTATTAATCATTAGTAAATTAAAGGCATACTCCCTGTTCACATCTTTTGGATGGCCAAGAGTTATGTCTTTTGAATCACAAGATATGTTGCTTTGAATGATCATAACTTTTTGCACTCCAAAAGACACATTCTTTGGCTCTCCAAGGGTTATGTCCTTTTATTAAAGAGTCACAACCTTTAGCAATTGAAGAGATAAGTCTTTTAAACTTCCATTGATAACGTGTCTTGGTTCCTCACAAGTTAGGAGTGGAGGACACCAAAACACACCAAGGAAGGTTGGTTGGTAAATGGTGGGGAAGCACTACAGTTGCTCGCTCACACTTTTAATAAGTCTCTTCTAACTTCATTGTCCTCTTCTTTGGCAGCTATGGCTAGTATTTATATAGGGAAATCTCCTAGGGTTTCGTATAAGTGAAGATTCCCTAGATACCCATTATTGTCTTGTCTAGGCTAAAAAAGGAAAGGCGGCTGGCGGCTGGCGGTTGTCAGAATCTTGAAGGCTTGCTTGCATGTGAAGGAAGTCGTACAGCTAGCTTGTGACATAGGCGATTTCATCATATCCACTTCAGACTTTCCAGATAAATATTGCCTTGGCGAGATAAATTTGCTCCTTATGTTCTTTAACTTCTCTATTCCATTGGCCCATACAAATTACGTTGTCGCGACTGAAATGTTCTTCCTCAATAAATTTCCTGCACATACACAATCCACACAGACCATTTCTCCTCAGCAACATCAGTCAAACCAAATAATTTTTTGCCGAAGCAAAACTTATCCACCACAAACAAATATAACCTAAATGCAACTAAAATGATGTGCATTATTTGTTTAGACGAGCAATAACATAAGAGAAAATACTAGAATTTGAGTTTTTTTATGAAGTTATCACACCCCCAAACTTAAGCTATTGCTTGTCCTCAAGCAAAGTATAATAGCTAGAAATAAATTAAAATTGTCATGGCAAAGCAGTGTTAAGAAAATCATGTGGTTTGAGATTTCAGCTCTAAGCAAAAAGTTAGCCTCAACATGTTTGACTGTCATAACAGTCAAGTACCTTCCCTAGTCAAGATTCCTTGTTATTGTGTGTGCGTGATTGTAATCAGTCTATGCATTAAAGTAATTAGAAAACTTAAAGTAAGTGCTTCTGGTTTGTCAAGGCATCAAATTATTTGTCAGGCTTAGTTTCTACTCCTAGTTAATTATCAACTTTTTTTGGGAGTCAGCTCATCACACCTACCTTCCCACACTCTAGGTGAAAGGGAGCATACCTTCCACCCCCAAGCTAGTCGGATAGAGTCATCCTATGACTACTCTCATTCACTTATATGTTTCGGCCACTCTTAGTTTTTCATGGAGTTTTCTGATTATGCCCTTGCATAGAGGAGTGTCCCTTTTATTCTTAAAGTTTTAAATACTAAGGAGTTCAACTTTACCCTTAAAGTTTTTTAATGTCTTGGCAAGTAGAAAGTTCTTTCCTACAAATTTTACTAATTACCTTAAGTAGAGACAGCCTATAAACATGTTTGTAAATATTCAAGGAATCAGACCTAGGGTTGGTTCTCTTCTTTAGACAGTCTTTAACAATAATTATGGCCTAGGCAATCCAATTATGCATTCATCATTGGGCATCCTTAATCCATTCCAAACAATAAACTTAACATGCTTATATCATGACAACCACAATTTTCAACCAAATATCATTTATTTCTATTTAACAAAGTATGTTACAATACCTCCCCCAAACTTGAGGGATACATTGTCCTCAATGCATGAAAAAGTAAACTACATGTATCTATATGCAAATGCTAAAAGGAAAGAAGAAAAAAAAGTAAAATACGATCTTACTTTGGTGGTGTGGCTTGACTGGATGCTCCCATTTGGCGTCGTTTAGGAGGAGATGGACTCTCTAATCTCGAATCTACCACTTCTATCGTCGAGGGTGATGGCTGAAGGAAACGGTCTGTCGTTCTCTTGATGCATCTTTTGGTGCTCGGGGCTCATGCTGGTGTTGGTTATTCTTCGGTTGGAGTGGGTTGTGTAAGAATTGGAGTTTGTCTTTGAGCTATTTCAAGGATTGGCATTGCTTGACGGATGGGGGACTATACTGGAGCTTGCTCGGTTTGAGTCAGGGCTCGAGTGAAATCCTCATTGGTGAAAAAGTTGAGTTGAATCTCTTGAGTGCTTTCGGAAGTAGAGAAGGAGGAGAAACTGAAGAATTCATCAGTGTCGTCGTGGCGTTCTCTGGTATGGGCGATACATGAGTAGCCAATGGTCGGATGTTTGTCGATACCTCTGGGGGAACATTCGGTGTCGAGGCTTGGAATGCTACCGCCAGCAGTGTGCTTCAGGATGACATCGAGAAGGGCGGCATATTATCGTTTTGATCAGGAGTAACTCCTTGAAAAAGGCATTGAGTAGTGAGTCTCGTGACTTGACATACCCAAAGAAGATCTCCATGTGATTCTCTAGGTGCTTGATCTTCTCACGTGTTTCTCGCGTGAAGTGACCACTGCTGCCATTCTGGCTGCGACAACAGATTTTGCTCCTCTCTCTAAACCTTCGTGCGGGGCATTGTCATCAAAACTCATTAATTCTTGCACTTTCTTCTTGGTGATTCCCTCTTGGATTTGATGAAATACTCAAATGGTTCCTCGGGGACCTTCTTTTTCCTACACAGAGAAGTTATCAAGTTAGGAAATAATAGATTACCCCGGTTTCTTTTGGCGCATTCATGGATTTGTTCGAAGATGAGTTCTTCAACATTGATTTTCTCCCGTGTATTATTGAGGGTAAAATATCAATCTTTTCACGAGCATGGTTATGTTATGAGAGGTTGGTATAAGTTTTCCTTTGAGAAAATGATTCCACAATTTTACAACCAACTTAAGGACTCGGCGATCGACCCTTTTCCTTATTGGCGCATTCCCCTCAAACTTAGCCCACCCTAAACAAAAATCTTTGAGTACTCCGTCATAAGTTATTGGTCTACCTTAGCCACAAACCTCTTATGTTGATCTTCCACTTTCCCCAACTTGAAATATCTATTGAGTGCTGAAGGGGAAAATTGTAGGAGTTTCCCTTTGACGTACATAATGTGTTGGGATGGGTCTTCTAGATGAGCCTAAAACTCTCTGACCATTATCGGTGCTATAGCTTTAGGGTTGCGAGAAAACTTCTCCCATTTATGCTTTCGAATCACATCACTTACCTCTGGTCTGAATGGCTCTTCGTTCTCTAAAGGGAAAACGAAATCGTCTTCCAAATACTCTTGCCATTTTTGGAGGTTCTTGAATTGTGCCTCGGCTTCGGCTGTTTGGAAACGCTCAAAGCTTGATGTTGGGGCTGGGATTTTCTTCGATATGGCCATGATACTTGTTTTGGTACAGTGAGTTTAGCGGCGGTGATGGGGGAATTTTTGAAGGAAAACTTTTGAAGTAGAGAGAGTGATGCATGATGATGAAGATGGAGTTGAGGTTGGTTTTTCTGGAAAGTTAATGGGTGGTTTCTTTAGGGCAATTCGGTCAAAACATGAGGGGAAAAGATTTTTCATTGATTTCTTGATATCTGATTATCGCCCAAATTTTCTTTGACATAGGGTTTCTCTTCCTTTCATATGTGAACTCTCTCCCCATACTGCCATGTACTTTGCATGCTTACAATAAATAAAGAAAACTAAAATAAATTAAAATAGATAATTGGTGCATAAAATAAATTAATTTATTTATGTACAAAATTCAGATTTTCGTTGCCTAGGCAAAGAATTTTGTTCAGGTAAGTAAGGCAAACTCTTGGGCATCATTTGTTGTTGATGTCGGTTTATCGTGCATGACTGGTTTTCCTTTGTATTCCTTTAGTCTCTGCCCGTTCACCTTGAAAATGGATTCATCATCTCGGTTCTTGATTTCTTTTGCTCCATTGTTATAAACTTGATGTACGATGAACGGTCCCGACCATCGTGATTTTAGCTTGCTTAGGAATAATTTAAGCTACGAATTATAGAGCAATACTTTTTGTCTAGAATAAAATTGCCTAGGCAATATTTTTCTATCATCCCATCGTTTTGTTTTCTCTTTATATAGGCGGGTATTTTTGTAGGCATGTGCTATGAATTCATCCATTTCGTTCAGTTCTAAGAGTCTTCTTTCTGTAGTAAGATGAGCATCCATGTTTAATTTCTTGATGGCCCAGTACGCTTTATGTTCAAGTTCCACAGGCAAATGGCATTCTTTACCATAGACGATTTTGAACGAGGACATTCCTAGTGGTGTCTTAAATGTTGTGCGATAAGCCTATAGTGATTCATCTAGCTTTGGCGACCAATCCTTTCGACTTGGGTTGACCACTTTCTCAAGGATCTTTTGATTTCCCAATTGGATACTTCGGTTTGTCCATTATTCTGATGGTGATATGCCATAGCTATCATATGTTGCACTCCAAATCGTTTTAATGCCTTGGCAATTAATTTATTATCAAAACGTGTGCCTTCATCACTAATGATAGCTCGTGGTGTTCCAAAACGTGTGAATATGTTCTTGAGCAAAAACTTGAGTAGAGTCTTGGAATCATTTTTAGGTGTTGCAATGGCTTCAACCCACTTGGATACATAATCTACTGCCAAGAGGATGTACAGATCTCTAAAAGATTTGGGAAAGGATCCCATAAAATATATTCCCATACTTCGAAAAGTTCAACCTCCATAATGTTTTTCCATGGCATCCCATGTCTTTTTGATATGTTCCCTGTTCATTGGCATTTATCACATGAGTTGTAGAATTCGTGTGCACCTTTGAACATGGTTGGGCAATAGAATCTGGATTGAAGAACTTTCGCCGTTATTTTCATGTCGCCAAAATGTCCTCCATACGTAGACGAGTGGCATTGGAGGAGGATTTCTTTGTGCTCTTCTTTTGGGATGCATCTTTGGATTATTTGATCTCCACATTGCTTGAATAGGAACGGTTCATCTGAGTAGTAATGTTGCACATCATGTTGAAATTTTTTCCGGCCTTGATTAGATAAATCAGGAGGCACAATACCACTAAAAAGAATGTTAACTATGTCAGCATACCACTTCATAGCCGTGAAAAATAAAATTTTCTCATCATGGAAATCCTCTTGAATTTTTGTTATATCACGACAATCAATCTTGTTATCTAGACTACACAAATGATCTTCTACTTGATTTTTCGTACCCTTTCTATCCTTGATCTCTAAATCAAACTCTTGTAGTAATAATATTCATCTAATTAGCCTAGGCTTTGCGTCTTTTTTTTGATCAAATATTTAATGGGAGAATGATTTGTATGCACAATTACTTTAGTGCCTATGAGATATGGCCTAAACTTATCGAATGCAAATACAACTACTAAAAGTTCTTTTTTAGTGGTGGAATAGTTTACCTGTGCATCATTAAGAGTATGGCTAGCATAGTAGATAACATGAAAGATTTAACTTTTCCGTTACCTTAGCACTGCCCCGACTGCGTAATCGCTAGCATCGAACATGAGCTCGAAAGGTTTTTCCAGTCAGGTGGCACAACGATTGGTGCTGCTGAAAGTTTTTTCTTCAAATCTGTAAAAGCATTCAAACAATCATTAGTAAACACAAATGGTTGATTTTGTTGAAGTAAAAGACACAAGGGTTTTGAGATTTGAGAAAAATCTTTTATGAACCACCTGTAGAAGCCTGCATGTCCAAGGAAACTGCGTACACCTCTCACTTTGGTGGGTGGAGGTAGGTTTACGATTATTTCCACCTTGGCTTTATCGACTTCAATGCCTTGACCAGAAATTTTGTGACCCAACACTATTCCCTCGGTTACCATAAAATGGCATTTCTCCTAATTTAGTACTAGGTTGGCTTCTTCACATCATTTCAGTACTTTGGATAAATTGTTGAGACATCGGTTGAAATCGTCACCTGAGAATGAGAAATCATCCATATCTATTTCCATGCACTCTTCCACCATATCTGAAAAAATGGCCATCATGCATCTTTGAAAGGTAGCTGGGGCGTTAAATAGCCCAAACGGTATTGGTTTAAATGTGTAGGTACCATACGGACATGTGAAAGTAGTTTTCTCTTGATCCTCCAGTGCTATGGCTATTTGATTATATCCTGAATATCCATCAAGGAAGTAGTAAAATGCTTTTCCTGCTAGCCTGTCTAGCATTTGGTCAATAAAAGGGAGGGGAAAATGGTCTTCTTTGTAGCTTTATTGAGCTTCCTGTAATCCATACATATGCGCTAGCCCGTGACTGTTCTAGTAGTTAGGAGCTCGTCATGTTCTCTTTTAACCACTGTCACACCACCCTTCTTTGGCACACAATGCACCAAACTGACCCATGAACTATCGAATATAGGATAAATCACTCCCAAATCCATCCATTTTATGATTTCCTTCATGACTACCTTTTTCATGATCAGGTTGAGTCTTCTTTATGGTTCCACAAAAGTACTATGGTTATCTTCTAAATTGATCTTGTGCATGCATATGGTAGGGCTGATTCCCTTCAAGTCTACCATTGTCCATCGGAGAGCCTTTTTGTGCTGTGACAAAACATTTAACAATCTATTCTCCTATTCGGAGGTTAAATTGGTAGAAATTATCACTGGTAAAGTTTCATTTCTACCTAGGTAGGCATATTTCAAATGTGATGGCATGGTTTTAAGTTCCAATTTAGGTTCTTGCTGTAAAGATGATTCTGGGGGGTTAACTTCATTAGAATCCAAGGGTTCAAATTTTGTACCTGATCTAGTATGAAGGAGACTAGATTGTTCCTCTGACTTTGTTTCATACTCTACCTTGATGTCATTAGCATGGAACCCGTTTTGTGCTTTTTAGACTGCTATTGTCAGGGCCATAATTCTCATAATTGTCTTCTGAAAATAATTCGCATGGGCCATGATTTTCTTATTTATGCATCATGGTTATTGAGTCGTGACACAAAGCATTGTATTAATCTGGTTTTAAAAATTTATTGTGGCCAAGAATTATCTTTTCTTCCTCTTCTATTGAGTCCACTTATCTAATGCATTGGCATTATTCTTAGTCGTCCACATATTTCATGGAGTTGAATACATTGATTGTGATGTTTTGCTCTCCTACCCGCATTGTGAACTCTCCCTTTTCACAATCTATTAGGACTCTTCTAGTGGCTAAAAAGGGTCGTCCCATGATGATAGGTGTGTTTTCATCAGCTTCAAATCCAAGATGAGGAATTCAACTGGAAATATGAATTTGTCCACTTTCACTATGACGTCTTCTATTCTTCCCTTAGGCCGCACATAAGACCGATCAGCCAATTGTAGGATAACAGTGGTTGGACAAGCGTGATACCTTCCTAGTTTCAAAAATATGGACTTTGGTATAAATTTACACTTGATCTTAAATCAACTAGAGTTTGTCCTACAAAGCTGTTACCAATTGAGCATGGTATTATAAAGCTTCTAGGGTCTTTTTGTTTTGGTGGGAGTTTGCTTACGTTGCCGTGGTAATATTTTCTACATTCCTCTTCTTTGTAACGATGTCTTTTAGAAACTTAGCATAGAAAGGCATTTGCTCGATGGCTTCAAGTAAGGGCACGTTGATATACAACTGGTCCAGAACATCAACAAATTTCTTGAACTGAATATCATTATTATGTTTCTTTAATCGTTGAGGGAACGGGGTGGAGGTCTCACATTATCTGTTATTGGTGCTGAGGAATTTCTGGCTTTGGCCATGAATTTCCCATTATCTGGATGATTTTTTTCTGAGCCTTCATCCTTTTCTTTCTCTTCTGGCAATTCATCATGTTCCTCATTTTCAGCTTGATCCTCTGGTTTGTAGTGCCTTGACAAGAATTGTTCAACTGTTCTCCCCCATACTTGTCATTTTGGTTAACTTGTCTTCCACTCCTTAGTGTAAGTACATTGCATTGCTCCTTTCCATGATGCGTAGTGATTTCAGTATCACTATGGAGATTTCCTTGTGGGTGGGAATGCAATGTCGTGGCAATTTGACCCACTTGGTTCTCCAATGCTCTTAAAGATGAACTATGGCTTTACAAAAGTTCAGCTTGGCTTTGTAACAAATTTCCTTGGTTTTTTATTCTTGAAGAGTGCTTGTACATCAGGGTAAGCTATACCTTTAGCATTTTTCCAAGGCAGCTGATGATGCTGATTATGAAAATGTTGATGGTTTGAGTTACTCTATTGTGGTCTATTTTAATTTACTGCTTGATTGTTATTGTTCCCTTGATTACCCCGTGAAAAATTTGGATGTTGTCCCCAGCCAGGATTGTACGTATTTGAATAGGGGTTATTATTGTTTTGGTTGTAATTGCCCACAAAATTGGTAGACTCTTGGTTTTCTGGATAGTCACTCTCATGATGGTTGTCGTGACAAAATATGCATGCATTATGGGTTGCCTTGACTTCTCTTACCTCATTAGATCGTTGCAAATTTTCCATCATATTAGTTATGGAAGAAAGTTGAGCAGCTATTGAATCCTTAACCTCTAATTAATATGCTCCATATACTTTTCTATCGGTTCCCAATATTGTATTTGGGAATTGATAGTCATTATTTGCTATCCTGTCGAGGATATCAAAGGCTTCCTCAGGTGATTTGTCAAGTAAGGTGCCATTTGTTGAGGCTTCCAACATCATTCGAGTAGGTGCATTAACTCCATTGTAAAACATCACTACTTGAGTCTAGTCATGAAATTCATGGTTGACATACTTGCGAAGTAAACTTTTATATATATCCCAACATTCATACATTGATTCATCATCTCCTTGGTAAAAATTTGCAATAACATTGTGAAGCTGTGTATTCATAATGGATGGATTATATCGAAGTAGGAATCTCTTGCATAAATCTGCCCATGATTCCATTGAGCTTGAAGGGATTCCACTGAGCCAAGCTCTTGCGTGTAGGGAATAAGGGAAAAGTTTTAATTTAAGCACATATTCATGCACTCTTTGTTGCAGAATAAATCGTATATTTCAAAGAATGCACTAATATGTTGTCTAGCATCCTCATTAGGTGAACCACTAAATCGACCGATAGAATTTAGCATGTTAAACATCACTAGTTTAAGCTCAAAATGAGTTGCTTGTATTTCAGGTGCCATGATTCCTGGATTGAGATCATCAAGAATTGGATTCAAATGGTCTAGTATTGCTCGTGGTCTTGCAACTTGAAGATTAATTACTGCAACATGATCTTCTTGATCTCTCATGTTGTTGCCTTGTAATTGTAGTTGGTTTATATACTCTCTGGTTCGTTCGTTACGTCGCCTCTGTATGAATGACTATTCAATTTTAGGGTCAAATGGTTCCAATAGTTTACCAACAAATCTCAGGGTCATGCAATAATAAAAACCTACAAAAGAAAATAATAAAATATGTTAGAATAAATAAATATAAGGTGACAAGAAAAACTTGTTTGTCAATCCCTGGCAACGATGCCAAAAACTTGATCGCTTGTAAATGTATATACTAAGGCAAGCAATTATGTGCAAGTATACACAATCGAATCAAGTAATATAGGGTAAGTGAATTATTGTCTCCTCAGGGATTGGTCAAAAGTTTTTAAGTTTTACGACAACCAGAACTAGTTGTCACAAGCTAATTCCTATTATCTTGTCGAACTATTAATAATAAAGCAAGAAAATACTATAAAGTATGATTGCAGAAACGTTTGGTCAAGAAAAATAAATATGCAAAACTATCAAAGTAAAATAAATAAAGCAAAGACAAACGTTAATTCAAATATATTCAAAACAACCTCACATATTTAGACTTATCACGGAGCACTCATGCAAATCTTTTATATATTGACAAGAAATTATTCTAAGTCCATAATGAATTATTATGGCATGCTTAAACTACCCGACATGATTACTAAGTATTCTTATACGGTTGCTATGGCAATATTCCTCAGTGTTAACTACAACTCTTGGTATGTCATACTGTTGTTGTAGCAATACCTCTCAGCGTAAACTATAGTCGTTGTCTATCCTGCTTATGCATCCATCCCTTTTAGTCGATTGAAACCCGCTCCTTATCTTTAAGGTAGACAAGTTAGAACATCACCATCCCGGATCTATTCCATTGTTCACGTAGATTTATCTTAATTTTCTCGAATCTAATAATCAATATCTAGACAAAAGGAAATCTCTCGACGCTCTTACAATGTCAAGGCATGTTTCACCAAGACCCCAAGCAATCTCCCGAAGCTCTTATAGTGTCAAGGTAAAATATTCAAACAATGAACAAAACAGTCATAAGTAGAATCATAATTCTTCATTCATAAAGCAGAAAATAATTGTTTAGGCAAAACAAAGATTAACACCAAGTAAGACAGTTCATGGTTCTATCCAAAAGTCATCCAAGTATCATCGTTTTAATACAACCCCAATACGTAAAGAAATTAAGAACAAAGAAATAACGGCTCCCAAAATCGGGGGCTTTGTCGTGACAATTCTGATCAACACTGCGCCTGCCTTGGCGGTCAGCCTCTCTCGAGACCTGACCGCCGCTCTGCTACAGTCTGGGTATGGAGGACACCAAGGAAGGTCAGTTGGTAAATGGTGGGGAAGCACTACAGTTGCTCGCTCACACTTTCAGTAAGGCTCTTCTAACTTCCTTGCCCTATTCCTTGCCCATCTTTATAGGCTATAAATTATGAAAACACTAAGGAATGAATTTGAAATTAAGGAGTAATTTCCTAATGAGAAATTATATTTGTCACGACAATTTCATGGTATACTAACATTATTAATTCTCTCGTTATTGTATTTTTCTTCCTAATTTGATTAGCCATGGAAAGAACAAGTTCATGCATGGTGTTCACTACTAGCATTGGGATGAACACTATCATTCAACTTCATGTAGAGATTACTTTTGAGGAGAAAATATTGTTGTAAGGGTCTTACAATTTGAGTTTTATTGGTCTAAACTCTTCAAGGATACCCAAGATTTTTGTAAATCGTGTGATGGATGCCAAGGGACGAAGAACATACATGGAATACACGAAATGTCCAAGCAAAATAGACTGAAGGTGGAACTGTAATATGTGTAGAGCATTTTGATATATATTGGTGCTCCAATCGAATGTAAAAATTGGTTATATCAATTCAAGATGTTTTGGAGTTTGCATTCCCTCAACCCTCTATAATTATGCTATAACAGTTCTTATTTTGTTTTATGTGTTTTCTTGTTTGTTTTTATTTACTTTATTTCCTTACTGTTTAATTTTAATCTTAATTATTTTTAGTATAATATACTCCCAAACATGTGGAGTAGAGTAAAGCCCCCATGGATGTCAAACCAACTTACAAAGAAGACCCACTTTTTGTTAGCATAAACAACGAGATAAATGATGAGGTCTCTCCTGCTCTAAAGCCACAACAAATTGCAAAACCATCGACAATACATCTCTTAAAGTGAATTGTTGGTCGAATGTGGATTTCTCCACCTGAAGAATATAATGAAGATATGCTACCACGCATCACCCAAGAACACGATCAAGCCAGCCCGTCTACAAAGAGAAGACACACCAAACATACGATAAGAAAAACCCTACCATCACCACAAAGAGGACAGACATCCCTCAAGTTTGGGAAGTTAGTGTTCTTAGTAGGTCATTTGCATTATAGTGTTAGCAGAATTAATTTGCCATAGCATTAGTAAGAATTAGGATAGCTTGTTGGAATAAGTTGATGATGCCCAATGATGATACTTCTTTATGGCTAGAATTGAATGTACATTACTTTGAGAATGATAGAACCAACCTTAGGACTCGATTCTTTGTGATTCATTAATACACGATTGTATGTTTTCTATGCTTAAATAAGTTAGAATTTTTTTATGAAAGAACTCTTGCATGTCGTAGTATAAAATTTTGACAGTGAACTTAAATGATAAATTATTACTTAAAGACTGAATTAAACTCCTTATATATTTTGAATTATGTTTAGTTGTGAATAAATGCTTCGACATAACTGTAGAGGGACACTCCTCTTTGCTATGGCATTGCCTAGTTATTGTGTTTTAATAAATGGTAGCTATCGCATATGAGTGAATGAAAATAGTCACAGGATAACTCTGCCTGACTAGCTCAGGGATGGATTGCTTTATCCAATTCATCTAGAGTGTGTGATGGTAGTTGTGATAGGTTGACTCCCCTTGTAGTAGTGCTTAACAAAATTAGACTAAGTGTTAATAAAATGGGAGTAATATTATTCTTAATTGAATAATAAATGCTTTAGAAAAACAAGAGTGCTTGATTACAAATTTTCTAGCTTCGTTAAGTATAGATTAGATACAATCACGCACACACCTATGCAAAGGATTTTGCCTTAAGGAACAGTACTTGATTTCTAAACCAGACCAGCATTTTGAAGCCAATTATTCTGAGGGCTGAGATTATATCCTATATGACTATTATCTTGAATCTGAACTTTGTCATGCCATTTTTCTCTTGTTGACTACTATCGATTGCATGAGGATAAACAATAGCCTAAGTTTGGGGGTTGTGATAACTCTGTAAAAAGGCTTTATTTAGGGCCTTATCACTTAAGTTATTGATTGTCTTAAGGCAAATTTAGATTCATATAGATTCATTTAGGAGCATATTATTGCATTTTGGTGGGTTTGATTTGCCGAGGAATATTATTTTGTAAATGGAGTTGTTTTATGGGAATGTTGTGTCTTGTTGATGATGTGCAAGATGATGAAGCAAAGGGTGAGCATGGAGAATTGTCGCAATATTCTTAGATGGTCAACAAAAGAGAATTACCAAGACAATTTTGGAGGACTAAGCATGATGAAAATGTCGCGGCGGCTGGGACGACATTTATGGGTGTAGAAAAAGAAAAAAGAGTTTAATATATTTTTTATCAAAGTGCCAGTTGTCCAGACTTCACGTGATTTCTACTACCAACAACCTAGAAGGGGATCATTTCCACCTTTGTAACCACCTTCACGTGAAGGGAATGTACCATAGGGTACTGATCGCTTGTAAATATATATACTAAGGAAAGCAATTATGTGCAAGTATACACAATCGAATCAAGTAATATAGGATAAGTAAAGTATCATTTTCGTAGGGATTGGTCGAAAGTTTTTAAGTTTCACCACAACCAGAAGTAATTGTCACAAGCTAATTCCTATTATTTTGTCGAACTATAATAAAACAAGAAAATACTATAAAGTATGATTGCAGAAAAGTTTGGTTGTGACAAAATAAATATGCAGAACTATCGAAGTAAAATAAATAAATCAAGAAAAACATTGATTCAAATATATTCAAAACAACCTCACATATTCAGACTTATCACAGAGCACTCATGCTAATCTTTTGTATTGACAAGAAATTATTCTAAGTCCAGAATGAATTGTTATGACATGCTTAAACTGCCCGACAAGATTACTAAGTATTCTTAGACGGTTGCTATGGCAATACTCCTCAGTGTTAACTATAACCCTTGGTTTATCAGACTGTTATTGTATCAATACCTCTCAGCGTAAACTATCTTAAAGTACACAAATTAGAACTTCACCATCTCGGATCCATTCCATTGTTCACGTAGATCTATCTTAATTTTCTTGAATCTAAGAATCAATATCTAGATAAAAGGAATTCTCTCAACACTCTTACAATGTCAAGGCATGTTTCACCAAGACCCGAGGAAATCTATCGAAGCTATTACAGTGTCAAGGTAAAATATTCAAACAATGAACAAAACAGTCATGAGCAGAATCATAATTCTTCATTCATAAATCAGAAAATAATTGTTTAGGCAAAACAAAGATTAACACAAAGTAAGACAGTTCATGGTGCTATCAAAAAGTCATCTAAGTATCATCGTTTTAATACAACCCCAATACGTAAAGAAATTAAGAACAAAGGAAGAACAACTCCCAAAATCGAGGGCTCTGTCGTGATAATTCTTATTAACATTATGCCTGCCTTGGCGGTCAGCCTCTCTAGAGACCTGATCGTTGCTCTGCTACAGTCTGGCTATGGAGGATACCAAGGAAGGTCGGTTGGTAAAAGGTGGGGAAACACTGTAGTTGTTCGCTCACACTTTCAGTAAGGCTCTTCTAACTTCCTTGCCCTATGGCTGGGTATTTATAGAGGGAAATCTCCTAGGGCTTCGCATAAGTGAAGAATCCCTGGATACCCATTATTGTCTTGTCCAGGCTAAAAAAGGAAAGGTCGCTGGTGGTTGTCAAAATCTTGAGAGCTTGCTTGCACGTGAAGGAAGTCATACAGCTGGCATGTGATATAGGCGATTTCATTATATCCGCTTCAGACTTTCCAGATAAACCTTGCCTTGGCGAGATAAATTTGTTCCTCGCATTCTTTAACTTCTCTAATCCATTGGCCCTTACAATTACGTTGTTGCGACTGAAATGTTCTTCCTAAGTAAATTTCATGCACATACACAATCCATACAGACCATCAGTCAAACCAAATAAATTTTTGCCGAAGCAAAACTTATCCACCACAAAAAAATAATATAACCTAAATGCATCTAAATGCAACTAAAATATTGTGCATACTTTGTTTAGACAAGCAATAACTTAAGTGAAAAGACTAGAAATTGAGTATTTTATGGAGTTATCACATTGCCAAGACAGTTTACTAAGCATGATGAAAATGTCGCGGCGGCTAGGATGAAATTTATGGGTGTAGAAAAAGAAAAAAATAGTTGAATATATTTTTTATCAAAGTGCCAGCTGTCCATACTTCACGTGATTTCTATTTCCAGCAACCTAGAAGGGGATAATTGCCACATTTGTAACCATCTTCACGTGAGGGAAATGTACCATAGGGTAACAAGGGAATTTTAGTACAAAAACCTAGTATAACAAAAATTGGAAGGATTCTTTAAGGGAAAAGTGAGGTAGGCAAGAGTGAAAAGGGGGCTAAAAGTTCCCATATTTTTCCTTTTCATCTTCTTGATGGTAACCTCCATATCCAAACTCAAGGGAGTTGTGAGCTAAGCATCTGAGAGGAATTAATATCGTTAAAGTGGTTCACGGTGGCCCAATAGAGCTCACGATAGCATACGTAAGGAGTTTCTCCTCCACGCTTCTGTGTTATTTCATTTTTTATTTTGTAGGTTATTATGGAACACATTATTTTCTTGGATGATTTGAACTTCACCATGAAGTAAACCATATTTGGTGTGGGTTATTATGGATGATTAAGTGTTTGTTGTAATGCATGTTTTAATTTTTTATGTTTATTATTTGCTTTACTCATTGTATTTAATTATTTAAGATTGTTAGAGCTATGAGAGTAGCCATTTCTTAGGTTCACTACTTAGTCTTCGAGAGAAACTAGGTGGTTCGATACTCAAGAAAAACTAGGTGAAGAATAACGTGAGCAATGTGTTTTAGCTGCTAACTAGAACGTAATCTTCCATTAAAGATAAGGTTAGGATTTCAATGACAAAATGAGTAGTGCTTAATCGATAGGTTTAATGTTACTACTCACACCGAGAGTTATTGTCGTGATTGTGTGTTAATGCAAGAGGGTAAAGTGATTACCTGCTATTCGAGGCAGCTAAGACCGCATGAGCGTAATTATCCAACTCATGGTTTAGAGTTAGCTATTGTAATGTTTGCTTTGAAGATTTGGCGACATTATTTGTATGGTGAGAAGTGTATCATTTAAACTGATCATAAGAGCCTCAAGTACCTTTTTACTCATAGAGAACTGAATTTAAGGCAAATACATTGGGTTGAACTATTAAAGGACTATGATTGTTCGATAGAATATCATCCGGGAAAAGAGAATATGGTAGTCGATGCATTAATTTGTAAGTCGATAGAGAGTTACGAGCTTTGTTCGCACAACTAAGTACTGCGAATGATGGTACTTTGATTTTAGAGATTTGGGCTCGACCGATTTTGACGCAAGGCATTCAAGAGTTGCAGTCATCTGACCGATTGCTAGTGGCTAAGGTGCAGTGTAGTTATTCATTGAATAAGGAGGGTATTTTATGTTTTTAAAGTTGTATGTGTGTTCCGGATAATGAAGAGTTAAGGCAAGAAATCTTGGTGGAGGTGCATACTAGCCTTTGTATGTACATCCTGGTAGTACGAAGATGTACAGAGATCTTCATGAATTTTATTGGTGGCCAGGAATGAAGCGTGATATTGTTGAATTTTTGGGGAAATGTTTAGTCTGTCAGTGTGTTAAGGATGAACATCAGTGTTCTTCAGGCTTGTTACAACCAATTAATATTCCTGAGTGGAAGTGGGAGCATGTTACTATGGATTTTATTTCGGGTTTACCTTTAACTCCATCTAAGAAATATTTTGTTGGGTGATTGTTGATCACTTCTCAAAAAGTGCTCATTTTCTTCCAGTTAGTACAAATTATTCATTGCATAAGTTAGTTGAGGTTTATATTGTTGAGTTAGTTCAATTGCATGGTGTTCCCATTTCAATTATCTTAGATCGTGATTCCCATTTTACCTCAAAGTTTGGAATATCTTACAGGAAGTTTTAGATTTAAAACTTAATTTAGCATGGCTTATCACCCTTAGACGGATGGTCAGTTTGAGCGTGTGATTCAAATCCTTGAAGATATGCTTCGGGCTTGTGGTATTGATTTTGATGGATCTTGGCAGAGGTATTTGCCGTTGGCAAAATTTTCTTATAGTAATAGCTACCAGTCAAGTATTTAAATTGCTCCATTTGAAGTATTGTATGGACGAAAGTGTTGCACTCCCTTATGTTGGACCGAATTTGGTGAAGGAAAACCGTAGGACCTGATTTGATTAGAGAGGCAAAGACAAAGTCAAGTTGATCACAGATAGATTGAAAGCTACTTTTGATCGACAGAAGTCTTATGCAAATTTAAAGCGTCGTGAAATTGGGTACAATGTGGGAGATCTTGTATTCTTGAAAGTTTCACCTTAGAAAAATGTATTGAGGTTTGATCGTAAAGGAAAGCTTAGTCTAAGGTTTATTGGTATGTATGAGGTCATTGAACATGTAGGACTAGTTGCATATCGTCTTCAGTTGCCCCCTAAACTTGAACGCATTCATAATGTGTTTCATGTATCGATGTTGAGGAGATATCGTTTGGATCCATCGCATGTTGTTCCAGTTGAAGATATTGAGGTTCGTGTGGACATGTCATATGAAGAGGAACCTATAGAGATCTTAGCGCGAAAGGTGAAAATTCTAAGAAATAAGTTGATTCCTTTGGTGAAGGTGTTGTAGCGAAACCACAGTGTGGAAGAAGCCACGTGGGAACCTGAAGAGTCGATGAAAGTGCAATATTCGTTTTTATTTGCTTAAGGTAATTTGGAGGACGAAATTTTTCTTAGGGGGATAGAGTTGTAACATCCCAAAAATGGAGTTAGTTATCCGGATCAGTGATTTGATCGAATTGTGAGATTTCCGAAAAAGACATAATTTTTAAGATTTTAAATGTAGAAATTTACTTTAGATTATTATTATTGATTTTGACTTGGGATTAATGGGGTGACAAAGTGAATAAGTTCAAAAGTGTAATTATAGTGGTTAAAATGGAATAGGATCAAATTATTAAAATCTTTGAAGCAATTATAACAAGAGTCGATATAATTTCTTGTATTTTTTATTTTTGCTTTTAATCTATTTTAAAAGATTTTATTATAATTTTCCTTTTATTAAATTTAGATATTATCTTTTTCCCTAATGTTTTGATGCTCATCCAAAACAGGTTCATTTTTCCTCTTGTTTTCTTTAATGAATAAAACCTCTATTTCCTTCCTCTCAAACCTTTTTACTAATTTTGTTCTTAATTCAATCCATTTCTAAACTTCATTTTCAACCTTCCAATACTTCTCTTTACCATGGATTCTTTAGCTTAGTGGAGTTCTCTTGTCTTCTTTCCTTGATGGTTTTTACTCTTCTTCAATCAATTTCCAGCAAGGCAAACTTCGTTTTCTTGGTTCCTTTTTGCTTTGCCAATTAAAAAGATCCTTTCTATTATTGATGGATGATAGTTTTCAATGAGATGATGATTTTTGGAGAAATAAAAATGATTTTCAGAATAAAATAAGAGCTAGTTTTATTGAGATGATTTGGGGATTTCTGGTGATAAATTAGATGTTAATAATGAGTTTAATATTGGGTTAAAATAGTTTTTCAATCGGAACTTGATTTCTTATTGAATCCTTTGAAATAAGTTTAGTTTTAGACGTTTTCGGAAATCTGGGAATTCCTTAAGTTGCTACTATTTTTGGAAAGTTATTTGTTGTTTTTGGAACTTATTTAGGTTGCTTTTGATCAATTTTAGGGGGAATAAAGTTGTGTTGAAGTTGTTGAAAGTTTCGAGTGCAAGAAAGGTCAAAATTTTGGTAGTTTCGGCATTCTATGCTCTATTTTCGAAACAGAATCTCTGCTCTATTTTGGGCACTTTAGTGACACTCTGCTATGGTTTCTAAGGTTTTCTTTTGGTCTTTAATGGAGTAATATTGGTGTATTGTTGTTCGGTGTTTGCTGGACGTAAGTTTTGATTGATTCCGTATGGTAAAAGCGATAGAAGTGAATGGTTGTTCGTTCTTTTATAATGAGCATTGGTAATATTAATTGAAGATTAGAATGGCAAGTATTTGGTGAAACTAAAATTAAGTTACTACTCTGTTTTTGGTATTGGTTTCATTTATGCAAACATTTTATGATAATGAATGAGCATGATTATACATAAGCATGATGTTACCTTGTGATGTGTATATGATTTTGTAAATCTATGTTTATAAGCTATTATGAAATTAGTTACAGACGATTAAAGATACTTTGATGTCCAAGAATGAGTGGAGATAGTTCACTATTATTTTTGGGTTGATCATGATAACCACCATAGTTTGAAAACTATGCTTTGAAATGAATAAGTATATGTAAATATTATGCATCACTTGGCAACTATTTATGGTGAACTTGACTTAATTGACAATTTTTCTTAATGGGACCTTTGGATATGAAAGGCATACCTAGGAATGAGTACTCAGTGTTTTAAAATTGTAATTGTAAGAGATACAAGGTTAGGTTGGTATGTTGAGCTTTGCTCTGAGAAGATATACGAGGTAAGGTTGGTATGTTGAGCTTTGCTCCAAAATGTGGAAGTTGGGACCTATGTGAGTCCAAATAAAAGAAGTAATATGGAGTTCGTTAATCCATAGATATGTTGTGTTTCGAACAAATGCCAATGGTCTTAAATGAATTAATTATGTGTGCATTGTGTGTATGAACTTCCACCAAAGGTAATAGTGCATGTGGGCTTGTGTGTTGCATTGATGATCATGAGTTTACTAAGCATTCTATAACGTGGAAATTTAGTTATATGTCTTGTAAAGTGTATGGATATAGAGTATCTATGGATTGGTAAGTTTAATTAAGCTTTGGAAAAGAATGCATAACTTGTAGTTTGCTTCCATTGATTTCACTATGTGTATTATCTTAGAAGGTATAGTCATTCACCAGGATTTAAGCTTACACTCCGTTGTATAATTTTTTGAAGAGAATTAGTGGCTATTTCTTGGTGGAAGCGTTGTCTGATGGTGACCAAATAAGACTTTACTTTTAAAAAGAGTATATTAACTAAGAGTTAGCTTTGAGGAAATATGGGGATGCTACGTTTGGATTTTGTTAGTTTTGTTGTTGTTAAGTTTTGTAAAAAATATGACAATGGTTTGGTCTTGAATTACTTGATTGCATGTTATGTTGGTGATTTGAAATTTATCGTTTGTTAATCATGGTTTCATGGTAGGTAAATTATGCCAAAAGTTGTTATGAACTCTAACAACTGCTTGAACTGCTTAGACAAGTTATTTTGAGTGTATATAATATGTTAGTACCTTAGGAAGCATGCAATGTGAGGTTTAGTGTCTTTTGATTAGGCGACTTATGAAAAAGTAAGTTGTTTATGAAAATTTTGACTTTCGATGCTAGATTTCTTTATGAAGTGTTTATCGATGTTTTGAAGCATGCTACAAATGTGTTATGATGTATGTAGTGGTTTGAGCATGTTCATGTATGTATCTAAACCATAGGAAAGTTCGGTAACTCATTTATGCATGTTCATATGAAATTCTGCAGTTTTTCAGCAAAATGATTGATCCCTTGAAGAAAGGATCAATCCCTTCAAGCAAAGGATCGATCCCTTGCCCCAAGGGATTGATCCCAAAGCTACAAGATTGTAAAGGATCGATCCCCCGAGAAAAGGGATCAATCCTGTAGCACCCCCAACCCGTATCCGACCCGGATCCGAGTCTGAGGTGTCAAAACGGCTTTTCAAACATTTTTTTCTCTACAAAATGACTAAAAGACAAATTCACAATTCAAGAAAATGATTACTTTTCATTTATTTAAAATCAATTGGTTTACAAAGGTTGGGACCGTTGGCGCACCCCATGGCGCAGCGGAAACAAAACTCGACAGTCTCACTAGCGATCCAAGTACGAAAAACTAAAATCGGGAGGAAAATATGCGAATACTTATAGCAGGTTCCTTGAAAAATAGCAAGGACAACACTGAATACTGGTGGTATAGATCGATTCGAATCATAAGCCTCCACGAAATCACGTCTCGGCCTCTACTCAGTTCACCCGATTGAGAGCAATTTTGTTTTCCCCCAAAACAGTTTTGAGAGAAAATGATTGAAGGTTTTTGTGTGTGTTCTACCAAACGACTGCTAGACCTAACACACCCTTTTATAGCCAAGTTACCCTAATCATATTAGGGTTTTTATTATTTCAAATTAATTAAATCTATATTTAATTAATTTAAATTTAATAATTCTTTTATATCCAGATTACCCTAATCATATTACGGATTTTATTATTTCAAATTAATTAAATCTATATTTAATTAATTAAAATTAAATATTCGGGATTATTAAAACATATATTTAATGAAATCTAGATATATTTTAGTACCGTACAACAAATTGTACATCTTTGCTCGTTTCAATCCTAGGGTGTGACCTTGTAGGTTCTTGTAACGTTAGCAGTAATTATTAGAACAATTCTAATATTACATACAATGAGTGACATCTAGCAATATATCATTGTCACCTAAGTTACAAGAAAATATGATTCAACATATCATCTTGGTGATTAACTCTTTCATGTATTGAAATACTTAATAGCAATATATCATTTTGTTAGTTTTGTTGTTGTTAAGTTTTTTAAAAAAATATTACAATGGTTTGGTCTTGAATTACTTGATTGCATGTTATGTTGGTGATTTGAAATTTATCGTTTGTTAATCATGGTTTCATGATAGGTAAATTATGCCAAAAGTTGTTATGAACTCTAACAATTGCTTAAACTGCTTAGACAAGTTACTTTGAGTGTATATAATATGTTAGTACCTTAGGAAGCATGCAATATGAGGTTTAGTGTCTTTCAATTAGGCGACTTATGAAAAAGTAAGTTGTTTATGCAAATTTTGACATTCGATGCTAGATTTCTTTATGAAGTGTTGATCGATGTTTTGAAGCATGCTACAAATGTGTTATGATGTGTATGTAGTGGTTTGAGCATGTTTATGTATGTATCTAAACCATAGGAAAGTTTTAAGGAAAGTTTGGTAACTCATTTATGCATGTCCATATGAAATTCTGCAGTTTTTCAGCAAAAGGATTGATCCCTTGAAGAAAGGATCAATCCCTTCAAGAAAAGGATTGATCCCTTGACCCAAGGGATTGATCCCAAAGCTACAGGATTGTAAAGGATTGATCCCCCGTGAAAAGGGATCAATCCTGTAACACCCCCAACCCATATCCAACCCGGATCCAAGTCTGAGGTGTCAAAACGGCTTTTCAAACATTTGTTTCTCTACAAAATGACTAAAAGTCAAATTCACAATTCAAGAAAATGATTACTTTTCATTTATTTAAAATCAATTGGTTTACAAAGGTTGGGACCGTTGGCGCACCTCATGGCGCAGCGGAAACAAAACTCGACAGTCTCACTAGCGATCCAAGTACGAAAAATTAAAATCGGGAGGAAAATATGCAAATACTTATAGCGGGTTCCTTGAAAAATAGCAAGGACAGCAGTGAATACTGGTGGTATAGATCGATTCGAATCATAAGCCTCCACGAAATCACGTCTCGGCCTCTACTCAGTTCACCCGATTGAGAGCAATTTTGTTTTCCCCCAAAACAGTTTTGAGAGAAAATGACTAAAGGTTTTTGTGTGTGTTCTACCAAATGACTGCTAGACCTAACACACCCTTTTATAGCCAAGTTACCCTAATCATATTAGGGTTTTTATTATTTCAAATTAATTAAATCTATATTTAATTAATTTAAATTTAATAATTCTTTTATATCCAGATTACCCTAATCATATTAGGGATTTTATTATTTCAAATTAATTAAATCTATATTTAATTAATTAAAATTAAATATTCGGGATTATTAAAACATATATTTAATGAAATCTAGATATATTTTAGTACCGTACAACAAATTGTACATCTTTGCTCGTTTCAATCCTAGGGTGTGACCTTGTAGGTTCTTGTAACGTTAGCAGTAATTATTAGAACAATTCTAATATTACATACAATGAGTGACATCTAGCAATATATCATTGTCACCTAAGTTACAAGAAAATATGATTCGACATATCATCTTGGTGATTAACTCTTTTATGTATTACATCCTTATGTCCTTTATATCTATAGAATAGGCACAAGTCTTGGAATAGTCACACTTGTATAGCCCATCTATTGTTTCTTGATGTCTAGAGTAGACTTTAATTAACGAATAGTTTATGATATCTCATATCAACTTATTCGAGCATGGCCATTCGTTTCTAGTCTTACTCAATCAAGTGGCCTGTGATATATTTCCTATTATGCGGGGAAGGAAAAATCCTATCTTAATCATACACACCCACTACATATATTGAGATATATTCAATAACAGTCTTTATAGAGCAACCAGTTACGGAGCTTGTTTAGCTGCATCAAAATATACAACAATATATGTTGGGATAGTATTGATATCAAGTCTGAGTATCATACATATAGTCATCACCATGAGCAATGTTATGATTGTCACGTAATAATCCAAGACATATGCTCATGGTGGGTCAATCCAATACATTATTCTCTAATAATATAATCATGTATCAATTCTGACATCTCTATGTCAATGACAACTCGTTGTCATCAATCAATAACATGTTAGTCTTAAGCGTATTATTATTGTTCATGCCCATAATAATACTTGACTAAGGATCTTTTAATAATAACAATTATGTCATTATATGGAATTTATTATCTTCCATTTTATGTTAAACACATATATATAACTAAAAATAATAGCGGCAATGCCTTTATTCAATAAAATCTGTAAATAAAAGTATTATTACGATCATCATATGATTGGTCTTTGGGCATACTCTAACAACAAAAACATATCAAAGCTTATACAATTTACATCTTTAGACTACATGCCAACTACACTCTATATAACAAAATACATATCCTCGACTACAATTCTGATCTGATCTGTGGAAAGGAGAATCTGACCTGTCTTGCTCCTCTTCGCTTCTCTTCTCACGTTCCGGAACCTACGTGTGAAACACTCACATGCTAAGTCTATGACATGACTTAGTGAGGAATAGTAACACATATGATATAAACTTTAACTTCTAATAATGCATGCATAATCTATATTATCAGTTCATATAAAAATCATATGTTTTGTCATGCAACAACTATTTGCCGGCCCACATAACATCATTCAAAATATTATCATTATCATATATCATTATAATTAATCCATTTTAAAACAAATGATCTTGTACCTATTATTTCGGTATATCATATAACACGGATATCATTACACAAAGAAGCATATCTAGCATCCTATAATTCTTATAACATGTTTCATAGTACAAAACACATAAATCATATATAATGTATTTTTTATTATCTCTTTATTAGTCCATGTATATTACTGAGAACTTAAGGTATGCGAGTACATTGAGGTTGTGCACTTATGTTGTCACCATAGCTCGTATAAGGGTCCACTGAGTGGTATGTGAAATATGTCCCGAAGGAACTATGAATATGTCCCGAAGGACCTATGAATATGTCCTGAAGGACCTATGAAACCCTCGACTCTTGGCATGCCAACTATACCTATAGCTCTCACATCACATAACATGGGCATTATCATTTACATTTGTCACATATGCACATATAGTCTCATAACTTCGTATCACATAGATCATATAACTTATATATTCTCATAGCTCATTGTCATATATTGCATATCACATATAATTATTTTCACGTAGTTCAATGTCATTGAACTTATTTCACTTTCTCATGTTATCACATAAACATATCATCTCATATATCTTATCAATACCATTTAAGCTTACACATGTACTTATGTATACACTTTCATATAATTTGCATAGTCATACCGTATACTTATATCACATAATAATTACCCTAACTATATCTTAGATTCATTTCCATGCTTAAATCATATTACAACTAAGTTTTCCTCATAGAATTTATACTACATATAAATACTACTTATCTTGTCTAACTTTTCCCTTTTACTCACATAAATCCTTTATACCAATTCATATGGTTTATTCCAATAACCTGAATTTATACCAATCATGTAACCTATACAATAACATATAACTTATATCACTTATCTTACATTATTTATATACAAAGTTAATCTACTTATTTAATTTAGTTTCAAATGACTCTTATAACGTTCTCGTAGAGCTTTATAGTTCTTTACTCTATAACTCCTATACCATAGTTTCCTTTAAGTATAAATCTTCCATATATCACTTATCTTATAGATTTGTATCATCACTTATGTTCATGTACCCTAATGTATATCTATATTATTCTCATAGAGTCTCATAATTCATTATCATATGTGTCACGGCCGTCTTTCGATTGGACCCGAAATTGGGTTTCGACTTGGATTAAACGAATTGGAGTCACCACCAATCATTTTAAAACGATATTTAGGAATATCAGACACCATCTTACTTGATATGTGTTTTACCAGAAATGTGTAGGGTTCGAGAGTCGGTTACGGTCAATGAAGGATTATCACCCTTGAACTGCCCTTTCGGTACCAATTAATTTGTCAGTTGTCTTTAATTGCGAAAATTAAAAAATTTAAATTTAAAAACCCGATTCAAAATGATAACCTTTTTTCGATTGAAATTACTACTGAATAAGTCAAAAAGATGTTAGATACTAAAATAAAATATTAATGCTTAAAGACTTAGTGATTTAAAGGACCAAAATGATATCGATGGTAACTTCAAAGTCCAAACAACAAGATCAACAATAATTAAGGTATCAATCGAGGATATTAAACAAATAAGACACTAAAATAGAAATAAATCATAAATAATATTAAGGGCTAAAATAAATAAACCAGAAACAAGGACGAATAAATAACAATTCGAAACAAACAAATAATATAACAAGTGATCGGAATAAAATAAAACAAAACATGCATGTTTAAATCGAAACTAGCAAATAAATGTCAAATATAAAAGCAAAATCATGATGGGACCCAGTAACTAAACCTGCATCGATTTTTTTTTTTTGAGAAGGATGACATTTACGCTATTTCCCGATATAGGTAATCTGCCTGTTTGAGCAGTTTTTGTAGATAATACCAGAAAATCTCACGTGTCCAATAGGAACAAGATGTGCATTGTTTGGCCTAGAAAAAGCTTTCAAGGCCCACTACTCCCTGCACACACGTTCAATTAATTGTGGGAACAAAACATTACCATAAAAACTGGTATGTTCCTTATCTTTCTCAACTCCTGAAAGAGCTTCCAAGATAATAGTTGTCAGTCTCATTCCGCTGCCATTCTCCGTAGTCCGTCGCTTTTCGTCGACATCTACCGCCACCGTCCATCGTAAATTGTTCATCGCTATCGTCGTCTCCGATGGATACCAAATTACATCAAAAAGCTTGTCTCGACGAGAAAAGTTCGGATATGGAGTCGAAATCACCGGGAATGGCTCTGATTAGCATAGATCAGCCTTTGAACGTTTCATTTCTTCTTCAATGGCTTGAATCCACCGCTGGATCATTTTCAGTTTTTGATATGTTACTCGCAGATTGATCTTCTCCTACTTCTGCATTCGGATCTTCGAACGGTGACCTCTTGCCATCGAACGCCGGTGACTGAGATAAGACTTCTTTTTCCCTTTAAAATGTTCGTTCTTATCTCGTATGCTCTTTTTTCCGTTGTAGGATGTTTGTGAGATGACAAAGAAAGAATATAAATCGGAAAGAAATTAAATTTTTATTGATTTTTGTGTGGGTATAATGGTGTTGAAATCTCCCCTTCACTCTCTATTTCGAACTTACTCCCATCCCCCATTCGAATGAGATTACAAGCTTATTTATAATACTAAAAAACCTATTATTAGACTAGTCTTTGAGTCCTAATCAAACTGTGTGCTTACTTTTGTTGGTTGTTGAGATCACCTGCAAAATCGAGTTTGTTGTATGAGGCGTAAGGCAAGAGGTCTTCGGTGGGTTATTGCTGCATGAGGAATGCTGGTGAGATGGGGCGTTGGGCCTGTCATGAGAAAAAGAAAAAAAATTGTTTGTAAAAATATTATTAAATAATATAATAATATGATATATGTATTATAAATAATATAGTATACTCATAAAAAATGACAAAAATTGGTGTCTACAGCTGCCCCTCATTATCCTTTTTCATGGAACGAAAAATAAGGCAAAGATAAAAGGATACCAATTTTCGTTCGGTGAAGTTGAAAATTGATTTCAATTAAAAATAACTCTCTGTCGAATTAAGATGCGGATGACTCCTCCGTCGTGAAGTCGAGTCTATCTTGAAATGATATGGAATTGAAACCGTCGCTCAAGATTTGAATTGGGATGCGACTTCTTGTTGCCAAATTGTGGTCAACTTTGGTCTTCTTCTCAGTTTAAAGACCTTGGTTTGAAAATTTGACTAGAACATAATTCCTTGACTCCACCATATGGTTGATGTGTAGTCGAGCTGAATGGAATCGAACTCGATAGTTTTTATTGACATATAGCCATTCTTGCCTTGAGCTAAGTTGTAAATGATGTGCCTTTGAGCTGAGTATAATCGAACTCGAAGGTCTTTGGTTGGCAGATAGTCCTTCTCACCTTAAGCTATACTGCAAATGATGTTCCTTTGAGCTGAGTGTAATCGAACTCGAAGGTCTTTTGTTGGCAGATAACCCTTCTAGTCTTGAGTTATGCTGCAAATGATTTGCCTTGGAGCTGAGTGTAGTCGAACTCGAAGGTCTTTTGTTGGCAAATAGCCCTTCTTACCTTGAGCTATGTTAATGAACACGATATTGTTCGTCGTGAAGTTGAAATCGTGGATGGCATTGCTGCTTGTGGGTACGATTCCCTTCATCGTGAAGTTGAAACCGTGGATGGCCCCTCCGTTGTGAAGTTGAGCTTTGAATTGGATATCTTTCGTCGTGAAGTTGAAATCCAATCGAAAGATGAATGTTACTGGTGAGCACGATTCCCTTCGTCATGAAATTAAAACCGTGGATGGCCCCTCCATTGTGAAGTTGAGCCTTGAATTGGATATCCTTCGTCATGAAGTTAAAATCCAATCTAAATATGAATGTTACCGATGAGCACGATTCCCTTCATCATGAAGTTGAAACCGTGGATGGTCCCTCTGTTGTAAAGTTGAGCCTTGAATTGGATATCCTTCGTCGTGAAGTTAAAATCCAATCTAAAGATGAATGTTACTGGTGAGCACGATTCCCTTCGTCGTGAAGTTGAAATCTACTCTCAAGAAAATTGTGTTGCTTCGAGTCCAATATCCTTCGCTGCGAAGTTAAAATTGGTTCTAGCTGAAACCTTCAAAGTTATGCATATATGTGATACTATGGATGCAATGCTCTTAGGTGTGCCTAAAATGCATATGCAACATATGTTATTTTGGGCTCTAGAGAGAAATATCGATCTCTGGTTGCCTGTCTGGAATCTTGAAGTTCTGATTCCCAATCTTGAATTCTTCAAATGCGTAAATATGAAATTATTTGTTCCTTGATTTGGGAAATGCTTCTCGACCATCTCAAGTAGGTACATGAGCCTTGATCGGCTTCCAGGTACCTGTAATTTTCAATGAATCTTTGCACAGTAATATTTGACTATCTTTTGCATAAGTAAATAAATCATTAAGTTTAAACTCAATCCAAGATGCTCAAAAGGAATTGATTTAGAGAAAGAATGTCTTTATTCATAAGGGGAAAAAGAACAAATAATACATGACAATATTTTTGGAAAATGAACACATGAAGAAGTGTAAATGAATGTCTTAGATTTCGATACTGTGGGCACTTCCGAGCTAAAAAAAGCCATTTGATGACCTTGAACGCATCCTTTGTCAAGAAATCTTCGAAAATACGACAACGTTATGGAGAGTGCAACCTTTCTCCGACTCGTTGAGTCTATAGAAGATTCAGATGCCGGGATGTTTCCACTGTCTGGATTTCTTGAATTATCCAAATTGCCCTTTTGGGTTTTCAACTTGGACCCATCCTTGGTTGCAAGACGCCCTTTGTGGGCTTTCATCTTGAACCCACCTTATTTTTTCTTATTCTTTTTTCTTTTCTTTTTCTTTTTTTCAATTTAGGGCGCCCTTTCAGGTTTTCACCCTAAACATTTTTCTTTTTTTTGGTTCTTTTTTTCTTTTTTTTGACTTAGGATGCCTTCTCGGGTTTTCATCCTAAGCAAAGTATTTCTTGACTGCATCTAAATTGATGGGATCTGGCAGTTTAGGCCCGTCCATTTCAGCCGGGACAAGGGATCCTCTGGAAAAGGCCTTTTTCACAACATAAGGTCCTTCCTAATTTGGCGTCCATTTTCCTCGGAAATGTTTGGACTGGCCAAATTCTCTTTAGCACCAGATATCCTTCGCATAATATTCTCGGGTACACCTTTTATCATGTGCTCAAATCATTCGTTTCTGATAGATTTGACCATAATGAATGGTTTTCAGTCTCTTTTCATCTATCAGGTTCAGTTGATCATATCGAGATTGTATCTATTCTGCATCATCTAGTTTGACATCTGTCAAGACCCGAAGTGATGGAATCTCTACTTCAATGAGTAGCACTGCTTCCATTCCATAAGCTAGTGAAAATGGAGTTTCCCCAATCAAGGTTCGTACCGAGGTTCGGTAGGTGAACAAAGCAAAAGGCAACTTCTCATGCCAGTCTTTGTAAGTCTCGGTCATTTTCTCCACTATCTTTTGATATTCTTGTTTGCTGCCTCTACTGCTCTGATCATCTTTGGTCTGTAAGCAGTAGAATTGTGATGCTTTATGTTGAACTGTTCACAAGCAGCATCCATCATCTTGTTGTTCAAGTTTGTAGTATTATCGATAATGATCCTTTTAGGTAGACCATACCGACATATGATCTCTTTCTTTAGAAACTTACAAATAATGGATTGAGTGACACTGGCATATGATGCAGCCTTTACCCATTTGGTGAAGTAATCGATCACCACAAGAATGAATCGGTGACCATTTGAAGCCTTCGGATAGATTTTCCCGATAACATCCATGCCCCACACAAAGAAAGGCTATGGTTACGTCATTAGATGAAGTGAATGAGGTAGAACATTGATTTTATCTCCGTAAATTTGACATTTATGACATCTTCTAGCATAGTTGATGCAATCACTTTACAGTGTGAACCAAAAATATTTGCATCTCATTATTTGCCTCGACATCATATGTCCATTTGCATGTGTCCCACAAACTCCGTCATGTACTTCTTCCACTATCATTTTTCCTCTTCAGCATTGACGCACCTTAACAGGACTTGATTATGGCTTTTCTTGTACAAGACCTGCCCATCAAGGACGTATCCAGTTGTCATCCTTCTAATGGTTTTTTATCGGTTTCGGTGGCTTCTTCTGGATAACTTTGATTCTTGATATACTGCAAAACGTCCTAGTACCAAGGCTTATTGTCTTTCACTTCTTCGATTTGGTAGCAATGATTCGAGTACTCATACGACTGCATGTCAATTGGCATAATTTCAGACTCCCCGATAGCCATGAATGCGGCTGCCAAGGTAGCTAAAGCGTTAGCCATTCAATTTTCTTCTCTAGACACATAGTGGAAGGTGACTTCATTGAATTCTTCGAGAAGATCCAGTATTAGCTTTCGATATTCCATCAGCTTTGTATCTTTGATTTTCCACGGAGCTGATAGATTACTAAGGTTGAGTCTTCGTATACCCACAAGGTCTTTATATTTTGCCACATTGCAACCCGAATTCCCAAGACACAAGCTTTGTATTCTGCCATGTTATTGGTGTAATCGAAGTTCAGTCTGTGGTAAATGGGTAGTAATTCCCTTCTGGAGAGATCAGGATTGCCCCAATGCCATGTCCTAATGCATTTGATGCACCATCGAAATACATTCTCCAAGAACCGTTTGTTGAAGTACTTGCTTCTTCTGAGGATATACTCATCAAGTCTTCATCTGGGAAATCAAAGTCCAATGGCTTGTAATTCTCATTGGTTCTACTTGCCAAGAACTCTGATATGGAACTTCCTTTGATTTCTTTCTGGCTCATGTACTCGATGTCAAATTCAGACAAGAGCATCTTCCATCGGGCTAACCTTCCAGATAGAGCAAGCACACCAATCATGTACTTTAAAGGATCTAGCTTGGAAATCAGCCAAGTGGTGAGATACAGCATGTATTGTCTGAGTCTCTTTGTAGCCCAAACTAGATCACAGCAAACCTTCTCAATAGAATGATATCTGACCTCGCAATCGGTGAACTTCTTCCTCAGATAATAGATGGCACTTTCCTTTGTTCCAGATTCGTCATGTTGGCCCAGGAAACACCCCATTGAGTTCTTGAATATGGAGAGATACAAGAACAGAGGTTTGCCCGGGATAGGGGACATTAGGACAAAAGTGTGAGACAAATTTCCTTTACTTTCTCGAATGCAATCTAACAGTTTTCATCCCATGCTCCTAAGTTGTTCTTTCAGAGAAGACGGAAGATTGGGTCACATTTTTCGGTTAACTGAGATATGAACCGTGCTATGTAGTTCAATCTGCCCAGAAAACCTCTGACCTCTTTTTGTGTTCGTGGTAGAGGTAGACTGAATAGCCTTAACTTTATCGAGATCGACCTCGATGCCTTTTCTGCTGACCATGAAGCCTAATAGCTTCCTGCATGTTACCCCGAAGGTGCACTTGCTAGGGTTCAATCGCAGCTAGAACTTTCTCAATATCTGGAAGAGCTTTCTCAAGTTCTCAACATGTTCATTCTTAGTTTGTGCCTTGACAATTATGTTGTCAACATAAACCTTGATTTCTTTGTGTATCATATCATGGAACAGGGTTACCATAGCTCTCTGATATGTTGCCTCAACATTCTTTAATCCGAAGGGAATCACTTTGTAGTAGAAAGTTCCCTATATTGTGACGAATGTGGTCTTCTCCATGTCCTTAGAATGCATCTTAATCTGGTTATATCCTGAGAATCCATCCATGAATGAAAAGAAAGCGTTCCCGGCTGTATTGTCCACCAATGTGTCGATATGAGGTAAAGGAAAGTTTTCTTTAGGGCTCACCTTGTTAAGGTCCCGGTAATCGACTCACATGCGTACTTTCCCGTCTTTTTTGGAACATGAACTATGTTGGCTACCCCCTCCAGATACTTGGCTACTTTAAGAAAACCGGCATCGAATTACTTCTTGACCTCTTCTTTGATCTTAAGGAGCATTTTTTGTCGCATTCTTCTTAGCTTTTGTTGCACTAGTTTGCACTCTGGCTTGATTGGAAGTTTGTAGACTACCATATCTATGTCTAACCCTGGCATGTCTTGATATGACCAGGCGAACACATCTCTGTATTCCTGAAGTAAGACTATCAAGTTTTGTCTTGCTTCAGCTGAAAGAGTTATGCCGATTTAAACCTTCTTTTTGTCATCTTAGTGCCCAGATTCAAGATTTTGATGGACTCCTCATGTGGTAGTATTTGTTTCTCTTCTCTTTCTACCATTCTCAACAATTCAGTATGAAGGTTGCACTCCTCTTCATTGTCTCATTCATCGAATTCCTCAAGATAAATGGCTGATTCAAAATCCACCTCCGGATCAGGATCATCAGTGCCTACATTATTGTTATCTGGGGACCTAAGGGAAGAGAGAAACGTGTATGCGTGAGAGGAAAATATCCCACACAAACAGTTAAGAATTAAATTTGAAAGAAAATGGAAATGAAGTACTGAAACGAAGAAAATAGATGATGAATTCAAAAAGAAATGAAAGAAAATTTGTTTGCCATGGAAAGAGAAAAAATCCATCTTTTATTGAAATTAAATAAAATGTTTATTTACCCTTACAAAAGATCACCTATTGCCCGGGTATAGGCAAATAGGGATAGTTTGAATATTACTCTGAAATATTCTTGTAAACCACAGGTAATTCATCCACCAACTAGCTGCTAGGCACGAACCCAGGTGGCAGGGCATATCATGGATCTATCTTTGTTGTCAGCATCTCCTGTGGTCACGAAATTGATGTTCAAAACTTCCAGAGCCACTTATAAATCGAATGAGGTGGTTTCAAACACATAACCACCTGACTTGAACATATGGTAAAGAGGCGGGAATACCATGGGTTCCCGTTGAAGTTTACCTCTAGTTAACCTGGCTAGTCTTCTTTCTCGGATCTTTTGGACTCCATTCCTCTTTTCATGGTAACTGGGCTGAAAACCAAGCCAAAACTGGACTAATTTTCAAATGGGAAGGACTGGACTAATCCTTCCTTCCAGATGCTTCCCAAACACCTTTCCAATCCTGACACCTCAGCCCAGGGTTTGCTTGATCTCCATCTTTATGCTCTTGGAGAGTCAGGGTCTAGGAATCTTCTTTCCTTCTACCATGAATGTGGTATTCACAAATTCCAAGGAGCGGAATGAACATTCTACCGCTTCCTCGTCTACTTCGATGTATGGGGCCTCTGTGGTCATGCTTGCCCCGATATCTTCCTCGGCATTGATAATTACTAAGGCCCCGTCAATAACAAATTTGACATGTTGGTGCAGCGTAGATGGTATCACACCTGCTTGATGAATCCACGGCCTTCCCAAAAGATAATTATAGGATGGCATGATATCCATCACTAGGAACTCAACGTCGTAGGTGGTTGGTCCGATGGTCAACGATACCTCGATCTTACCGATTACCTCTCTCTTGGTCCCGTTAAATACTTGGACCACGTTCTGACAGGCTCTCATATGAGAGGTATCTATTGGAAGCCTCTTTAATGTAACCAAAGGCATTACGTTCAGGGTTGAGCTGTTCTCGATTAAAACATTTGGTAATGAGTTCCCCTTACAGTAGGTAGTAATGTGTAACGCCTTTGTTTAGCCACTTTCTCCAGATGGAATCTCATCATCTAAGAATGAGATGAGATTACCAACTTGAATATTATTCACCAGTCAATCCATCTTGCTGACTGACATGTTCTGCGGCATAAACGATTGATTTAGGACCTTCAACAATGTTTCTCGGTGTACCTCTGAGTTCAATAATAGTGCTAGCATTGAAGTACGTGTAGGTAAGCTGTGGAGCTGTTTACAACACTGTACTCGCTGTGCTTCAAGAACTTGAGGAACTCCTTAGCTTCTTCCTCTTTATAGGTTTGTTTATAGCTAGCACATCTTCTTTGAAGGGCTCTATTGGTCTCTACCCCACTTTGCTATCCCCTTTGGAAGTACTCACCTGGCATTCATATTTCCATGGCACTTGTCGACTATCCATGTAAAAGGTCGAGGCGCTGTGATCACCACCTTGGCTTGACTTGTTGCTGTTATCTTTGTCTTAGGGTTAATTACTAAAGGACTACCCTTGCCGTATTTCTTGTCTGATGATTCTCTGGTAGCACAAACGTCTGCCTCCGGGGAATCCTGAATTTCTTCATAAAATTCCAGCTCTTTCTTGTCCATCATGAGCTGGACTAATAACTTGAATTCTGGGAAATCTTGCACCTTATGCCCTTCTTCGTTGTGGTAACAGCAACGGTTACCATCTTCAATCCTTATTGCATGTGACTAGGGTGCAAGAAGCCTCGCCTTTACCATTTGGCTCCAAACCCAAGCCAAAGGAGCTTTAACTTCTAAAACATAAGTTTTGATTCTCCTACCGTTCTTGGTGGTTACTGCATTGATTCTAGTCTTCTTATGATTAGGCAAGGGATTATGGGTGATGTTCGGTGTTCCTGAGTTGAAATGGATCCAATTCTTGTTCTGCATTCATTGTACAAGCCTCTTGAATGCGAGACAATTTTCGATTGAATGCCCCTGCACACCACCATGATATTCTCAGTGAGATTTCTCGTCCAACCATCTCGGGTATGGGGGTTTATTGGATCCATAGGGTAAGGAGACACCACGTGAGTGTCGAAGAGTTGTTGATATAACTCTTTATACGTCATGGGAATGGGATCTAACTACTCCCTTTCCCTTTCCTTCTTGGTTCTCTCTAAGCTTGGTTAGAAGTACCAGATGGTACAGCTGCAGTTGTTTTTGAACTTGAGATCATAACACCTTTGTTAGTGCTGTAGTTGTTGACATTGTTGATCTCTCAGTCTTTTTTCTTCATGGGAGGCTTTTTACTGTAATCCCCTCCCTCAATTTTTCCTTGTTTTATAGCTAGCTCAATCATCTGATCAGCCATAACTAGATATGAGAAACTTCCTGATGTGATTGCCACCAGGTGACCGAGTAAGGTGCCTTCAGGGTTTGTACAAACAGCTCCCAGGTTTCCTTTTCATCCAAAGGTGGATGAACTTGCACAGCTAGATCCTTCCATCGCTGTGCATATTGTCGAAAACTTATTGCATGTGACTAGGGTGCAAGAAGCCTCGCCTTTACCATTTGGCTCCAAACCCAAGCCAAAGGAGCTTTAACTTCTGAAACATAAGTTTTGATTCTCCTACCGTTCTTGGTGGTTACTGCATTGATTCCAGTCTTCTTATGATTAGGCAAGGGATTATGGGTGATGTTCGGTGTTCCTGAGTTGAAATGGATCCAATTCTTGTTCTACATTCATTGTACAAGCCTCTTGAATGTGAGACAATTTTCGATTGAATACCCCTGCACACCACCATGATATTCGCAGTGAGATTTCTTGTCAAACCATCTCGGGTATGGGGGTTTTATTGGATCCATAGGGTAAGGCGACACCACGTGAGTGTCGAAGAGTTGTTGATATAACTCTTTATACGTCATGGGAATGGGATCTAACTACTCCCTTTCCCTTTCCTTTCTTGGTTCTCTCTAAGCTTGGTTAGAAGTACCAGATGGTACAGCTGCAGTTGTTTTTGAACTTGAGATCATAACACCTTTGTTAGTGTTGTAGTTGTTGACATTGTTGATCTCTCAGTCTTTTTTCTTCATGGGAGGTTTTTTACTGTAATCCTCTCCCTCAATGTTTCCTTGTTTTATAGCTAGCTCAATCATCTGATCAGCCATAACTAGATATGAGAACTTCTTGATGTGATTGCCACCAGGTGCCCGAAGTAAGGTGCCTTCAGGGTTTGTACAAACAGCTTCCTGGTTTCCTTTTCATCCAAAGGTGGATGAACTTGCACAGCTTGATCCTTCAATCGCTGTGCGTATTGTCGAAAACTTTCATTATGCTTTTTCTCTAAGCTTTGTAGCATAACCTGGTTGGTTTCATATCATTAAAATGTTGTAATGCTCCAAGAAAGACTTGGCTAAGTCTTTCCATGTCTTGATATGAGTTCGGTTGAGCTGGTTGTACCACCGGATAGCTGAACTGGATAGTGTCTCCTGAAAGCAGTGGATCAGGAGTTGGTCATTTCCCTATATACCGTCATCTTCTGACAAAACATAGTGATGTGGGCTAAGGGGCAGCTATTCCCATCGAACTTCTCGAACTCATGGACCTTAAAGTTTGGTGCAAGCACCAAATCTGGAACCAGGCTCAGTTCCATTGCGTCCACTCCATAATAATCATGGTCCCCTTGGACCATCTTCATCTGATCTTCTAACATCTTGATCTCTTCCATCTTCTTTGCCTTATCCTCCTCGTCAAAATCCGGGATAGGGTAGTCTTATGGATGACTATCAGGGTTGGCTGCAAAAGTTTGTATATTGCAACCGATACAGCTTTCCCTTTTGTGGCAGATGAGTCACCTTGTAGTCCGGGTAAGATCCGGAAGAGACAACCACTTGTGGGGATGGTGGTATGGTCACCCCCTCAGACGCACCTACTCCGGTGAACTTGATTGTTGTTGTAAACCAAATAACTTAGCCACGATTTGGTCGACTAAGGACTCCTGGCTTTTCGTTATGGAATCCAAGGTACTTTTACTATTCTGGGTCATTTTGTCCTCTAATTCTTTCTGTAGTTTTGCCATGTTCTCTTCGATCTTTTCGATTATGGCCTCCATTTGTCTCTTCTTTGCTCGAGTATTGTGCGATGATGCGTATCTAATTCTTGCGGTGGTAAACTTGGTGTTTGCTCTTTCTCTTTTTGAGACATATTCTGTTAGTTAATATGAATGTAAAAACATGGAAAATATAAAAAAACATGAAATAAAATGCAAGGAATGCAATGCATGATGTATGCAATTTAGAGGCATTGATCCAAAAAGTGTCCATTATTATAAATAATCCTTATTTAGACAAAAATCTTTTATCTTTTAAGAGACATAAAAACAATCAAAGGTACATCCGGACTAAATCCTCTAGACCCCGAATAGCTTCTAATAGGTTGACAAGTCTTCTGCCTTCATCTTTCACTGATTGAATGCCTTTTTGAACCACTCTAGCTTCCCTTTCCAGGCCGTGTAGATGAAGGTCTGAATTTTGTACTTGATCCAGGAAATATCGGATGATTGTGTCTTTGGCCTTCACCCTTTGCTGTGCTTGCTCCCAATGGAAACGCCACTATAAACCTCCGTCAAAGGGCACTATCTGAAGCTCGCTCGCTTGATTCTTGAACCCATCTACAATAGCTTCTAACTCAGCTATTGTCTTACCATCTCTTTCATGTTGTTTCTCTAAATCAACCACTCGGATTCTCAAGCATTGGTTCTGATGTGACTATCTGCTAAGCACCTCTGAGCAGTCTTCAGCTGTTCTTCCCAGCTCTTACATCAGGCCCCTCGAGCTTTCTTTTCAGGCTGTGAGCTTCGTCTTTCCATATTCAGAGGTTACCTTCAACTTGGAGTTATCCTCGACTTTATCTTGATACCCCTTTCTCAAGTCTTCGAGCTCGAAACGGACTTTCTTCTATTTTTTTCTCAGTTTGTCTACTCGATCTTTCTGAGTGTCGGCATTTAACTTCCACTGATAGCGTTCAGCTTCAAGTTCCTTACCCTCTGCTTCAGCATTATTCACAGCTTCAAACTATGCCTTGGCTATCTCAAGTTCAGAAGGGACAGGCATGAGATGTTCCTCCATGGTCCGGGTGTTTTCACAGTCTGGCACCGGGATGTTGTCATTTTTTTCAATCTTCACCACTCCACATAATCCGAAGTAAGCATGTCTTTGGCAGCTACGACATCAATCCGGAATACTTTCTTCCATGACTCGGCTACTTCTTTGATCAACTTCTTATAACTGTCACCGTGATACATAAACTCTGATCCACTGTCTGCCTTTGAAGCGTCTTCATGCCATTTCATAGTGAACTCTCCCAAAGGTGAATAAGTGGTGCTAAATCGGCGGTAGGCGACCCCGTTAGTCTTCTAGAAGTGGTTGTGAATCCAGACTTGAAGGAGTTGAGCACACCCAATGAACCTTCCTCCGCCAGTTCTTCTACAATGGTTGAGAGATCGAAAGGTTTCGGCTAAGATATTCGGTGTTAGGTTGACTCACCTCGGAAGTTGTTCAAATAGCTCCACCACAACAGCATCAATGTATCACAGTCTTCGGGAATATAATCAGACCATACAGACCCATTACAAATAGGTGTATTGCCTTCCACTCATCGGGATGGTTCTTTATCAATTGTTTGATATGAAGCCAAGCAATTCCTTCCCCGCTTCCTTTACATCGAGCCCAGTCAGTTACCCATTTTTCGTCAACCCCGACAACCTTGGCCAGTGCATTCTTGAAAGGCTGACTTTTGATGTGTTTAATGTAGGCTCGCTCTAGTTTGATGCTTTCACAATGCAGCAGTGTAGTGTACTCTTCGATGGTGGGCACCATGTCCTCTAGGTTAAAAGTAAAGCAATTGTATCCCGGGTTTCAAAATTGAACCAAGGCTCTTATTAAGGGCTCATCAGTTTTGGCATGAAGAAAAAGTGCAATGTCACCGTACCGCTGGCTGAACTTTTGTTTCTGATCATTCTTCCAGATGTCCCATATGTCCCGAAGCTCTTGCACATAGTTCTACTTTAGGTTGATAAAGGCATAGCTAACCAGCTCTGACACATAGCTTCCTTGAAGAGTGTCTCCCTTTTCCTTCTGAGTCTTTTTAGACCATAATTGTACCTCAGGGTTGTTTATCTCTTGTATTACAACACCTTTATCCATTAATTCAGATTATTTTATGTGTAATAAACACCTTTTTAGGGATCAATGGCCTCTTGTTATGATACAAATGCTAAAAAATAAACACAAAGGCAAAAAAGTTAGTAAAATAAATAAATAAATAAAATGACGAAAGAAAGAAAGAAAAGTAAAAACAACATGGTTAGGGTAAAAACATCCTAGGTTTTGGAATGTGGTTTCGGGGTAGGCTCTAGTTCTCCATAGTCTCCCGGTTTAGGTTCTAAAAAATGGTACCCGATTTCTCCTTGCCAGCGCCTCCTTGGGCTTACCAGACCCTTAGTCCTAAACCCATCACATGCCTGTGTGGACTAAGTTAAACTCGAGAGGACACGTTCCCTTATGTCTGTACAGTGAATAAATTCACACGAAGACATAAGATATATGAATCCCGAAGGCTACTTTCTAGGCCTGTGTGGTGAATAAATTCACATGAAGGCGTCACTTTCACCCCCACTTAAATAGGGTTCAGAGCTCAGGTTTAGATCCTTAAGTGAAAAACAAGCTTTGAATGTTGAAATCATTATAAAACGATTAGTACAACTATTTGCTCGAAAATATAATCAAAACTAAGCAATAAGGATTGAAATGTTACCTTAAAATTTAAACTTACCCTTTTCGTTAAAAAGACAACTGGAAATTACCATAGCCTGACTCACTTACCTGTATCCCCAACGGAGTCGCCAAGCTGTCGCGACCGTCTTTCGGTTGGGCCCGTAATTGGTCTTCGACTTGGATTAAATGAATTGGATTCGCCACCGATCATTTTAAAATGATATTTAGGTAGATCGGACACTATCTTACTTGATCTGTGTTTTACCAGAAATGTCTCGGGTTCGGGAGTCGGTTACGGTCAAGGAAGGATAACACCCTTGAACTTCCCTTTCGATACCAATTAATTTGTCAGTTGTCTTTAATTGCGAAAATTAAAAATTTAAATTTAAATTTAAACCTGGTTCAAAATGATTACCTTTTGTTGATTGAAATTACTATTGAATAAGTTAAAAAGATGTTAGATACTAAAATAAAATATTGAATGCTTAAACACTTAGTGATTTAAAGGACCAAATGATATCGATGGTAACTTGAAAGTCCAAACAACAATCAACAATAATTAAGGTATCAATAGAGGATTAAACAAATAAGACACTAAAAATAGAAAAATCATAAATAATATTAAGGGCTAAAATAAAATAAACCAGAAACAATGATGAATAAATAACAATTCGAAACAAACAAATAATATAACAAGTGACCGGAATAAAATAAAACAAAATATGCATGTTTAAATCGAAACTAGCAAATAAGTGTACAAGATAAAAGCAAAAGCATGATAGAACCCGGTAACTAAACCTGCATCATTTTTTTAGAAGGATGACATTTACGCTATTTCCCGATATAGTTAATCCGCCTGTTTGAGTAGTTTTTGTAGATAATACCAAAAACTCTCATGTGTCCAGTAGGAACAAGATGTGCATTGTTTGGCCCAGAAAAAGCTTTCAAGGCCCACTGCTCCTTGCACACACGTTCAATTAATTGTGGGAACAAAACATTACCAAAAAAATTGGTACATTCCTTCTCTTTCTCAACTCGTGAAAGAGAGCTTTTCTATACACTCCTCTACTCTGCTTTTTAGACGCCGACAATGGAGCTTCCAAGATGATAGTTGTCGGTCTCAGTCCGTCGCCATTCTCCGTAGTCCGTCGCTTTTCGTCGACATCTACCGCCACCATCCATCGTAAACTGTTCATCGCCATCGTCGTCTCCTATGGATACCAAATTACATCGAGAAGCTTGTCTCGACAAGAAAAGTCTGGATATGGAGTCGAAATCACTGGGAATGTCTCCGATTAGCATAGATCGACCTTTGAACGTTTCGATTTCTTCTTCAATGGCTTGAATCCACCGCTGGATCAATTTCAGTTTTTGATATGTTACTCGCAGATTGATCTTCTCCTACTTCTGCATTCGAATCTTCGAACGGTGACCTCTTGCCATCGAACGTCGGTGACCGAGATAAGACTTCTTTTTCCTTTTAAAATGTTCCATTCTTATCTCTGCTCTTTTCCATTGTAGGATGTTTGTGGATGACAAAGAAAGAATATAAACCGGAAAGAAATTAAATTTTTATTAATTTTTGTGTAGGTATAATGGTTGTGAAATCTCCCCTTCACTCTCTCTTTCAAAGTTGGTCCCATCCCCTCATTCGAATGAGGTTACAAGCTTATTTAATACTAAAAAACCTATTTTTAGACTAATCTTTGAGTCCTAATCAAACTGTATTGCTTGCTTTTGTTGGTTTTTGAGATCACCGGGAAAATAGGGTTTGTTGCATGAGGCGTGGGGCGAGAGGTCTTCGGCGGGTTGTTTCTTCGCGAGGAAAGCTGGTGAGATGGGGCATTAGGACTGTCACAAGGAAAAGAAAAAAATTGTTTGTAAAAAAATTATTAAATAATATAATAATATGATATATGTATTATAAATAATAGTATACTCATAAAAATACGGACGAAAATTGGTGTCTACAATATAGTTTATATTTTATTTTCTTATTAACACCTATTAGTATTTTTACATAAATCCTATAACATATACAAAAACATATCAACACATATTGACATGCATACATACAAATCATGTCATTCACATACTTATATTCATGCATTATAATTATAGGAAATAGACTTATCACAAGTCCAATTTCCATATACTTTTTTATCAAAATAAAATGCACTCACCTGGCCTCACTAGTCAATACTAATTTCTTATCTCTTCTCGATGATTATTACTTGAAAAATTGTTCGGACATTGCTCTCAATCGCTATCTACACAATCATACATTTATAAATATCAGTATTCCAATTGGCATACTCTAATCTTTCATTTCTTAGACTAAAGGAAAGATATATTTATATTTTCCCTTTGAAGTGTATCGGTACACATTATAGGGTATTGATACACATTATAGGGTATCGATACATCCCTTCACTGGTGTATCGGTACACTGACTATGTATCGGTACACAAATTACATTTGAAGTTTTTCGTTTCAAGGGGGTATCGATACACTCCTTAATGTATCGATAAACCATGAAGATATTCTTCAAAATTGATCTTAGTGTATCGATACCTATTCATGTGTACCGATACACCCTGCCCAGAACAGACTGTTTCCCCCAAATTCACTCAATTCAGTGCAATTGTTTCATATTTCATCCCTTACATATTCCTAAACATACACATGCTTAAACTCATTAATACTCATTTACCACCTCTTAAACCTCAAAATCCTATCATCTATATGAAATTCAAGAATTAAACTCAATTTTCAACATGTTCCAAATTCAATTCTATTACTTCATATCTTTTAATTAAGTTGATAACAAGTCAAATCTAACTTCCAATTCGAGTGATGAAATCTATTCCAAGATTTCATTCAAAAACTTTTAATCTTTAATCTCTCATAACTCCTTCATCTTATGGTTTTAAGACAACCTAAACTTTTCTTAAGCTTATTTATCACCCAAGGATCATAACCCAACTTTAAATTCAACAAATAAACAACTAAAAAGGAAACTCACCTTTGCTTTGGCTCTAACGCTAAAGAATAAGAAGAGAATTGAGAGTTCTCTGGAAACTTCTCTCTTTTCCCCACGTTTATATAGCCTACAAAAGAAAGATAAAAATCTTTCTTGTCAAATAACCATTTTATCCTTCTTTCTTTCAATCTTTACTATAAAATCCAACATAAAAATTCTCTAATTAAATCCCTAAACTTTTCAATCTTTAAAAATTATATCTCAAAATTTCAATACTTCCATTTTAGTCACTAGCCTTGATTTAGGATGTTACAGATCCTTTCGCTGTGTAATCGCTGAAAATGGAATAATTCAATTCATTAAAGGTTCTAAGTGTCCTTAACTCTTAATTTGATCCTAGGATGATTTTGTATGTTTAAAATGGTCCAAAAATGACTTAGTTAATTATTACTATATTTTAATTGGAATATTGAAGAGATTTGTTTTGGTCTTACAATAAAGTATTAAATCACCTGATATGACAGTAGATTTTATGATTGTTGTTCGTGTGAGACTCTTGATTAATTTACATTATGGTTCCTAGATTTTAAGTTCTATTAGACCCTCGACTGATGCTTGATCAATGTGAAACTTTCCATGTTTTAAATTAAGAATGGTAAATGAATAATAATGAGCCTAATTTCATAAAATAACTTGGGAGATTATAATTATGAAATGATTAGTTACCATGATGATCTAGTAGTGTTTCCTTGAAATGTTAAATGATTGAATGATGCTTATTTATTAATTGTTTACAACTGCCATAAATTGTATATTGTATGTTCAAAATTTTAATTGTTTCCTCTAGCTTGCATGTTTTACTACTTTTGATTCATTTGACAAGTTCGAAACCTAATGTACGCTTAGTTATCCAGGTTATCCTATGTGGTCGGGTATGGGTGTTACATCATCTGTGTATAGTTCATTTTGCCTCATTTTTCATCTACTTGTTCATACCATAGTAACTATACTTAGTTATTTTAGAATAGTTCATAAATTTTATTCAAGATCCCTCCAATCCTTGTGAGACGATACTCACGCACTACTATATTACTTGTTCGATTGTATACTTGCATATATTTTCGCTTAATTTATAGCACTCACAGTACACAACAATCACTATTTGGGATTACCAATATACATTGGGAAGAACAGAACTGAGGCCTTCGGATATCTACGAACCAAAGTGGTTGAACGTGTGGAAGGATGGACAAAGCGATTAATATCTTATGGATGTGGAGAGATTTTCCTTAAAGCAGTGGCACATGCATTACCTTGGTACGCTATGTCTTGTTACATGCTTCTGGAGTGTTGCTTAATGACATGACTGTTGTAATGTGACGTTACTGGTGGATGAGAAAGACCACAGATGAAGATGGCCTCTTATTGCATGGTCAAAGATTTGTCAACTGAAACACTTAGGAGGACTTGGTTTATGAGACTTATACTCTTTTAGTTTGGCAATGTTAGGTAAACAGGTGTGGAGGCTTATTCGATATCCCAATTGTATGCTCTCTTGTGTGTTATGAGCAAAAGATTTCCCTAGCGGGGATATTCTTAATGCTAAAAATAGAGTTACAAATTCTTATGCTTGGAAAGGGATATATAAGGCATTTCAAGCTCTTGTGGGATTGGAACTGATAACAAAGTATCAACCCCCGAGGATTGTGGCCCTTAACTCTCAATCGCTTCAACGGGAATACCTTTCAGCCAGAAATCAAGCTGCTAGTGGATCAGCTACCCTGCACCATTGCCGATCGAATGATGACTCAACGGCCAAGAACATTGACAAGGACGGTCAGAGGAATGAGAAATGGCAACCAGCTTTATTTGCAGGTATCTTCGTAGACAGTGGAGACCACCGAATTGGGACTTTATAAAAATCACTGTGGACGGAGCATTCGACCCTCGTAGACGGATTGCTGCAGTTGGGGTCATTGCTCGTGATGCTGCTAGATTACCTCTAAGAGGTATGGTTTTGGCGTCTCTGTTGGGGAGACAGGTCTCACCAAGATTCACACTGTTATTGATGGCTTGAAGTTTGTGATCGAGAACCAGTGGCCTCAAGTGGTTACTGAATCAGATTCCACTATGGTTGTTAATAAGATTAATGGTGGTATAGATGACTTGTCCACTTTTGGTTTCCATTTGCAAGAAGCACGGGATATTTTAGCTACTCATGTTTTTTTTTGTTACAAAGTTTAAATTTTTCTCTATTTATTTGTGTGCGAATCATCAAATTGAAAATCCAAACAATAAGAGATTTGATTTTACATTTCTCATTTCGATATTTTAGTGTTCAATCAACAATCCCAATGCTAAGACCCTCTTGTGATAGGTGGTGTCCGAAAAGCTATGGTTTGATGTCGGCTATGTGTCGTGAGTTAGATGTTGTGGTTGTTGTTTCAAGGGCCGAGTGTAGTGTTGTTTTGTGTCATTTGCAGAATTATGGAGATTTATTATAATTTTTAAAAATATGGGGATCGATAATTTATGAGAGGATTTGTCCTTTACTGTAATTTATGAGAAGTTTTGTCTTTTACTACAATTTATGAGAAGTTTTGTCTTTTACTACAATTTATGAGAAGTTATGTCCTTTATTACAATTTATGAGAAATTTTGTCTTTCTACTATAATTTATGAGAAGTTTTGTCCTTTTGTAACTTATGAGAAGTTTGACCTTTATTTAAGTTTCATAATTGTTATTTATATAAAAAAATTATTTTTAATAAAGTTGTTATAATATTTTTTTCATATTTAAAAAAAATAGTATATATTATTGGTGAGGATATTAATGATTGATAACGAAATTTTATATCATTTAAAGACATAAAAAATTGTCACTAAATATAAATTATAAAGGACGTTATGGATTAGCGTCACTATATGTTTAATAATGCGTGACAAAATAAAAAATATAATGTCACCCTAGATATATAGTGACACACCTAACGTAATAATGGTTGTGATATCGAATTTTATGTCACAAAATATAAATAGTGACGTAAATGTGAGTTTTAGTAATAATATTATCAACGTCAAAAATAGACAAATTTATTTTAGTGACAAGTTTAATATTAAAAAATTGAACTGAATTATAAAATTAAATGTCTAAAACAATCCGTAAAATAAAATTCCGAACCAAATTGAACCGTACAATATAATTCGGATTTTTTTCTCGATTTCCTTGCACAACCCTAACATCTATAGCATTACACAGCTTGATAACTAAGTTTTCACCTCAAGCGAAGTGGACACTGAAAGCAACTGCACAAAACAGCCCAAGGCAAGAAAAGGAAGCCTAATTTCTATCATCATAAACATGAAAACATGGAGGAATATATGGCCAAACCTATTCAAGCCACGCTTTCCACCAATAGATTCATGCAAAAATATATATTATTGTCACCAGTGCTGGTGTATTATTCTCAAACTTAATTTTTGTAGAATAAAACTTGATGAATGAGCTGGTGAACACAAGCTGATAATCATATTCTAATATTTGGAAGGAACACGTTCTCAGTTCTCTTCTTGATTGATTCCTTATTTGCGTCATGAGATGGTTGGTTTCTTCCATCGCACAAATTACGCATCATTCGGCTGCTTCATATAGTCCGAGTGCATGTATAAAGCACTAGATTGACCTTTTCTCATCGATCATCCTTTCAATCTCTCTCTAGTAATGTGCATATGTGTAGAATGCAACTGCTGCAAAGCTAAATGTAATTGCAAGGCCGGAGATGCCAATTGCTCCGACTTAATCTTAACCTTGGCCATGCCTTCTATTGGAGTTTTGAGGAAACGAGGACCAAAGGTAATTTCTCCACTTCAATTTTGTTCCTTTCCGATTATATCTGAAGTCGACTTGAATCGAACTTTTACATGGAGGAGAAAGTTCTCCCAACATCGAAATCTTTTCTTAAAGAACATCGAACTTCTTACCAGTGGCGGATCTAGAAACTAAAATATAGAGGTTCAAAATTCTAATATTTTATTTTCCAAGAAAAATAGGTATGCAAATTTCTTTATTTTTTTCATTCCCCTTAATATACTAAACTAGATTTAATATTTTTTTTCAAAATAATGGGTATGCAATTGAACCCGTCAAAACCATATACATCCGCCCCTGCTTCTGACCAGGAGGACAGAGCCATATAGGAGTGGGAAGGGCTCTTTCCCCTCTCAAAATTTGGTTTAATAGCATTTTATGTCCTTATTAGTTTAAATTTAAGTAAAATTATACTTTTACCCCCAAAATTCTTAGATTAAATACATAGCAAGTTCTTATTCTTTTGAAATTAAGTACCTTGCCCCTGCCAATATTTGATCCTGGCCCCGTCCCTACTTCTTACCATTTGATCCAATTCGGGACAGACGTATAATCTTATGTTTGACAAACTTTAAAATTTTAAAAGGGGACGAAAACAATTTATCAATTGAAAATTATAAAAAATATATATATAATCTGAAGTTTTCAGTATTGACTGTCCCGCTCGTTCCCTTTTAGTCCATCCCTGGATCCAACGTGCTTATAATTTCATTTTCTTTTCTTGTCATACAATATGTCAGTAATCTTAAAACTAAGAGGTTATAATATTTATGAAGCTAAGCCCTTTTTATATATTGCAGAGGCAATTCTGGCTCAGTGTTTGCCTGACAATGGCACTGTTTGTCCCAGGAAGCGTCTACGCTGTCACCGTAGTCATATTCAAGGAGAATAGAGGAACAAAATAAACTGATATTTCTAAATCCGCATTTTTGCCACCTTGTGTTTTCATCAAACTTGTAATGTAATTTTACGCTCTCTATAAGTCTAATGCATAAATCATTTCATTACATATTACTATAAATACTGTGTTGTATGTATAATCTTTCCTACAGAAATATCATAAGCACAGCCCATATGATTCTAAAAGGCATAATGTTAAAACAATCCCTCAATGTTTACTAAAATTGTCATTTTGGTCTCATTATTCTTTTTTCATAGTATTTTGACCTCCAACGTTTTGTTTTGGGTAAAAAGACCATTCCATGGATGGAAACTATCAGTTTATGATAATTAACACTCCAAAATAAGAGTCTTTTATCCTAAAATGGATCGTTAGGAGTCAAAGTGCTCCAGAAAAAGAATAAACCAAAATGATAATTTTGATAATGTTGGGGCTAATTCTAGCATTATGCCCTATAAAAAGCCTTATACATACCCATGAAAACCCAAGGCCTTCTTTGCCCAAGTTTGTGGTATAATAGATTTCAACATAGCCCACTGAAATAGTAATCTTGGGCGGATCCTCTATAAACTCCACTATCTAATAATAAGATGTCAACTATTGGAGTGGTCCCAGTGATTAAGAAAATTTTATTCTCCTTTAGTAACCTGAGTTTAAGCAGCTTAATGTACACGGATGCGTGAGATTATATTTAGGTCTTTTCAAAATATATTAACAAGATAGCTTTATAATTAAGAGGAAAACAAAGAGGTGGTCCTCAACTTTGAAGTACTAAGACAATGGTAAAAGGTAGAAAGAAAGTGGTTGTATTTGACAAAAATGGAGAAAAGGAAAGCATTAATTTTGAAGCTAACGTGGGAATGAAATTGCCTTTATAGATGCTCTCTCGCGTCCCCATCAAAGACCATTCTTCAACACATTTTCTAACTCCCCAAACAACCCATTTGTCCTTTGGATTTATTTCTTTTACTAAAGAAAAAATAGTAATGGATTTCGTTTTCTATGACCAAACCCTAGCATGCATCCTCCCTTAACCACATGATACGCTTTCAAACGTTATAGCAACACCCACGCCTACACCATTAATTCAACTCCTAATCTAAGTAGCCTTTTCATTTTCTGCTTCAACTAACACAGTTCCACTCATCAAGTCTATCCTAAGTTGGAATTAATTATTAGTCAACAAAATTGAAATACACCAATTTTATTAATCAATTACGGCTAAATTGTTTGTTTAGTCGCCCAACTTTCAACGTGTTTCTATTTTGACCACTTAAATATAAAATACTCCAAGTTAATCGCTAAACTTTCAAGTTTCGCCCATTTAAATAAATCAGTGGTTACTTCATAAATATCTTTTAAACTTTTTTTTTTTGTAAAAGCCCACAGAATTTTCCTCTTAAACCCAGATTTTTGAAATCCCTCTAATTCACAAGTTAAAATGTATTTTCTTACAAATACGAATGGCGAGGATGTCGAGAAAGAGGAGAAAATAATATATTCCATTTTTATACTAACCCAACGGCAAGGATTGTAAATCTGGGGAAGTATCGGCAGTCTAATATACGGTTAAATAAGTGCGTTACCGGAAATATTATTTTTTTTAACATTTTCAGTAAAAAATTATCTAAAACATTATTATTTCTACCGGAAATGTTATATTGGGCACTTTACCGGAAATGTTAAAAATTAATGTTTTAGGTAATTTTTACCGGAAATGTTAAAAAATAATAACATTTCCGGTAGCGCCTTTCCTTAGCCGTATATTAAGTCTTCCGTATGGTAGAATTTCCCGTAAACCTGACCTATAAAAAGTTGAATCTTTGCTTTGAGTCCCATCTGTTTCCATAGAAATTAAATTGGCAAGAAGAAAATGGGGAGAAATGAATTTTTTTTATATTAATTATGTTATAAACGATGACCGGTGATGGTTGAACATTGAAGAAGAAGAATCCTAGCATTAGGGAAGAAGAATGTCAAAGTATTAGGTTAATTTCACAAATGACAAAATTCAAAAGTTTAGTGATTAAATTAAATTATTTTTCTAATTAGGTGACCAGAACAAAAACATATTGAAACTTAGGTGACTAAACATATAAAAGCATTAAAAGAATCGGTTGCTTTGAAAACATAATACTAGCTGCCCATTCGCTTGCTGGCACGTCTTTTATGCGTAACTGTATACCAAACATTAATACAAGGAAACCCTATTTACAAGTTTCATCTCACTTCTCCTCTTTTTTATTAAGGCAATAAAGTAAATGTACCCATATCCTATAGGTAAAGTTAACATAGATTAATGGTTTGAAATGATAATCTTCTAAAAAAATCATCTCTTTTATTTATTTTTAAAAAAATTATCAATACAATTATAAGTACAAATAATATATGTTTAAGTAGTTATCATAATAATTAATTATTAATATAAAATATGATTAGATTAATAACTTTTTTGTTGAAGCAACTAACAACAACAACAACAACAAAACCCTATTCACATATACAATGAGGTAAAGGGAGGTGGGGTAGTAGGCTGCCCCCAACGTCAGATTGAGAGCAGCTTCCGTGGAAGACCTCCGGCTAAGATAATTAAAAATAAAGATAAAATATAATGCATGCATAAATAAATCAGTAAATACACAGTTGAACAGTCTTCATATGTGCGTCTGTAATGGGAAGTAATCCTTGCAAATAAATCTCTGCGTAAAAATCTCTGCTTATAGACAGAAACGTAAGTCCCGGTTCAATTTAAAAAGAGGAAACATGAAGAGAATGATACACAGAAGTCAGCGATAACAAGCTACAAGAAGGAATAAAGTCAAAATGGGTTAAATCCTAAACTAAGGCAACACTACTTCGTTATAGTTCTAAGCCTTCATAAATTCCAATGACAGAAACATATAAAAGTAGAAGTCATGGAGATACTATAAAGGCATTAAAAGAAGACAGAGATGCTACACTACTCGGGTACCCTGGTCTTGAGTCTCCATACTTTCCTATTAGAGGTCATGTCCACGGTAAGAGCTAATTCCTTTAAATCAGATCTCAAGCAGTCTACCCACTTCCTCCTTGGTCATCCTCTCCTTCTGGCACCGTCGACTGTAATCGACTCTACCCTTCTGACCGCATCCGACGGTTGTCGCCTAAGGACATGTCCAAACCACCGTAGTCTTCCCTCCCTCAATTTTTTGGATACAAGCATCACCCCCAAGGACTTCCTAATTGCAGAGTTTGGTGTCATGTCCCACAGAGTCCTACCACATGTCCATCGAAGCATTCTCATTTCTGCAGCCTCCATCCTCCTTACGTGATCCTTCTTGATTGCCCAACATTCTGATCCATACAGCAGCGCTGGTCTTATTGCCATTCTATAAAATTTCCCTTTAGTTTTAGAGGCACCTTCTTGTCACACAAAACTCCAGTTGCAGCCCTCCACTTTAGCCATCCCATGACCTTTATACGGTGTGTAACGTCATCATCTATACCCCCATCTTTATGTATCATAGACCCCAGGTACTTGAAACAATCCTTTGAGGGTAGAACGTGTCCTTCGATGCATACTTCTCCATCTTCATCGTTTTGGTTCCCACTGAAATTTGAACATAAATACTCTGTCTTTTCAATATTGATCCTTAAACCTTTTTCTTTCAAAGCAATCTTCCAAGTAGCTAGTCTACTATTTAGCTCAGTTTTTGTTTCAGCAACTAGGACAATGTCGTCAGCGAAAAGCATACACCATGGAACACCGTCTGGTGTCGTACAATAGATGTCGTCCATAATCAAGGAAAAGATGTAAGGGCTAAGAGTCGACCCCTGGTGGAGTCCGATTTCCACCGGGAAAGCCTCGGTGTCGCCAACTGTAGTCCTGACGTAAGTAGTAGATCTACAATACATATCACGAATCACCCGGATATAAGCAGTTGGGATCTGTCTCGTTTCCAAGGTCTTCCAGATCGTATCGCGGGGAACACTATCATACGCCTTCTCAAGGTCAATGAACGCCATGCGAAGATCTCTATTTTTTCCCTATATATCTAACTGCATCGACAAACAAAACACAAAAGGATATGAAGCTATTGAAAGACCACCGAAAAATCGTAAACCATAATTGAGCGACGTGAAAATACTATTCACGAACTTAAATTGTGTATCCAAATCCAATCGAGAGTCCAAAGCAGGGAATATCAGCATAATAACAAATAAAGTGATATCTTGATCAGTCATGGCGATGTCAAATCCAACCTTGAAAAAAATGAATAAACAAAAATAGCGGTCAAACGACCGAAAATATGTCATAAAGACAGAAAAAAAAATCTCATAAAAGCATAAGAATACGTGTCATAAAAGTAGAATTATTAAAAAAAATAAAGATACACTATAATAAAGTAAAGAAAAAATAATAAATATTTGCGGCTGGCGGTCGACGATCAACATCAAGACTAATATCACCGTCGATCACAAAGATGAAGAAGAAAAAAAGCTAATGGTGGCTAAGGAAAAAGGAAAAAAATAAGACTGATCATATTAATAACCAAGTATATTAGAATAAATTTAGCTATAATCTACGTGATGAGACTTGAAACATGATAAAACCAGAATTAAAAAACTTACGATATTAACGTATAATAAGATTCGAATATAAAATCTCATAGTTTTCAGAACTATAACCAAAATGAAAATTAATGCTTTTTAATGATGAAAGAACAAGATGGAAAATGGGTAGAGGATATTCAACGTCTACAAAGCTTGGAAATAGAAAAGGGAAAACACAGGGCTTTGTTAATAGATAAATATGTTCACTTACATGCCCCATCTGTACTAATCTTTAAACAAACCTGTCATTGGTGGACACCAACAAACATTCTGTCTTCTCCGTCACTGTTCAATGGTCGGGCTCGCCATCAAGATGCAAGCATGAGCCATCTCCAGGAGCATTCTATGTCTCCGTTGCAACACGCTTTCTACCTCCAGGATCGGTGGCTTCTCGAAAGCAATTGGTATGTCAGCTTCGGGTCTGGCAGCATGTGGTGGAGTAATTAGGGATGATGCGGGAACATGGATCGGTGGCTTTTCGAAAGCAATTGGTATGTGTTCGACGTTGGATGCGGAATTTTGGGGAGTTCTCGAGGGGCTGAGTTTAGCTTGGAATCTGGGGTTGAGGAATATTGTGTTGGAGACTGATAATATGGATGTTTTTTTGTGACTGAAACGAGACAGCTAGGTAGACCTGAACTCCCACCTCGTACCACACATTGCGGAGATTTAGAGGCGAGACTGGCAGCGGGTTTGTGTTCATGTGGTTCGTGAAGGAAATCCATTAGCTGATGGAATGGCTAAATTAGCCTGGCATTTACCGTTTGAGTGCAGAACGTATAGTCTTCCGACATCGGAGCTGTTAAGCTTATATCAGAGTGAAGAAGGCAAGGCTGCAGCTTCACTGGGAGGTGGCAGCTAGTAGTAGCTTCTTTCCATTTTTACATTTAAAAATATATATATATAGATAGATATGTTCAGGGAAGTAAAAACATATAGGGATAACTAACTATTTGGTCCTTCAAGTTTTGGTTTATTTTGATTTTACCCCTTATTTTTATTGTTAATTATACTTTGTCCCTCTTAATTTGTAATTTTTGATTTATTTTGATTTTGACTCTCCTATTTTTTATTGCTAATTATATTTTATCCTTTTCAACTAAAATCCTGTCTGTCCTTGTATATGTTAATCTATGTGTTTATAGTACGTAGATATGATTGTTTTTGTGAGGTCGCCCCCTTTCAAAGTTGGACTGGCCCATTTGATAAGCTAATCCCTTCCAGTTTGGTCCCACGGGAGGGCAAGGCCGGGAGCCTGACTTTTTTATATAAAATGAAGTCAGCCATTTGCAATTAGAAAATGACAACAGAAAAGGAAATGGCAAAGAAAAAAAATCATCTCTGTCACTTTCCATCGCTTTTAATGAGTTTCACACGGAACCCACCACCAAAACATGTTATATATTCTATTTCTGAATTTCTAGTCCTCTAATTATCATTTTAAAAAGATGATTGGATAAATACAAACATAAGATATGAAATCTCTGAATCTTCGGTGAAAAAATTAATTAAATTTGTAAAAAAAAATCTAATTATGTACTTAAATTTGAACGATTAATCAATATAAAACGAAAAATTATCGTTGATCGTTACAATATTAATGTAACAGTTCATAGGGTTGACACATCAATTTATATTTATATATATATATAAATGATGATATGATAGAAAATTATAATTTATTTTTCATATAGTGACATTATAAAATAAGATGGATCAAATTATACCAAATCAAAGTACATAGACTAAAACTCAAATCTAAGCATAGTAGAGGCATCAACCAACATAAAAGGCAGTCCTAATAACATTTACATGTTTAGTTAAGGCTAGTATGTAACAAAGATAATATGTAAACGTCATATATAGACGTCTGTTGACCTAAATTTGAGGCAAAGGGTTGTTGATCTACTACATACGTCAGGACTACAGTTGGCGACACCGAGACATTCCCGGTGGAAATCGGACTCCACCAAGGGTCGGCTCTTAGTCTTTACATCTTCACCTTGATTATGGACGACATCTATTGTGCGACACCAGACGGTGTTCCATGGTGTATGCTTTTCGCTGACGACATTATCCTAGTTGATGAAACAAAAACTGAGCTGAATAGTAGACTAGCTACCTGGAAGACTGCTTTGGAAGAAAAAAATCTAAGGATCAATATTGAAAAGACAGAGTATTTATGTTCAAACTTCAGTGGGAACCAAAACGATGAAAATGTAGAAGTATGCATAGAAGGACACGTTCTCCCCTCAAAGGATTGTTTCAAGTACCTAGGGTCTATGATACATAAGGATGGGGTGTAGATGATGACGTTACACACCATATAAAGGCGGGATGGCTAAAGTGGAGGGCTGCTACTAGAGTTTTGTGTGACAAGAAGGTGCCTCAAAAACTTAAGGGAAAATTTTATAGAACGGCAATAAGGCCAGCGCTGTTGTATGGATCAGAATGTTGGGCAATCAAGAAGGATCACGTAGGAGGATGGAGGCCGCAGAAATTATAATGCTTCGATGGGCATGTGGTAGGACTCTGTGGGGCATGACACCAAACTCTGCTATTAGGATGTCCTTGGGGGTGGTGCCTGTATCCGAAAAATTGAGGGAGGGAAGACTACGATGGTTTGGGCATGTCCTTAGGCGACAACCGTCGGATGCGGTTAGGAGGGTAGAGTCGATTACAGTCGACGGTGCCAGAAAGAGAGGACGACCAAGGCGGAAGTGGGAAGACTGCATGAGATCTGATTTGAAGGATTTAGCCCTTTCCGAGGACATGACCTCTGATAGGAAAGTATGGAGACTTAAGACCAGGGTAGCCGATTAGTGCGGGTCACATACATAGGGTGTAACATTTATGTCTTCTCTTAATGCCTTTGTTGTAATTTCTATGACTTCTACTTTTTATACGTTTCTGTCATTGGAATTAATGAAGGCTTAGAACTAGGGTAGCGGATTAGTGTTGCATTAGTTTAGGTTTTAACCCATTTGACTTTATTTCTTCTCTAGCTTGCTATCGTTGACTTCTGTGTATCATTCTCTCCATGTTTCCTCTTTTTAATTTTATTCGGGTTTTACGTTTCTGTCTATATGTAGAGATTATTATGTAGGGATTTATTAGCAGGGATTACTTCCCATTAAAGAATCGCATATGAAGACTGTATATGAAGACTGTTCAAATATGTATGTATTTATTTATTTATACATGCATTGCATTTTATCTTTATTTTTAATTTTCTGACTGCCGGAGGTCTTCCATGGAAGCTGCTCTCAACCATGCGTTGGGGGCGACCTACTACCCTACCTCCCCCTTACCCCATTGCATATGGAAATAGGGTTTTGTTGTTGTTGTTGTTGTTGGTTGTTGATCTAATGACTAATTGTGCGTGACAAGGTGGGTTCACAGATAAAGTTAATATAATATCTAGAGAGAATAAGATTGTATAAAGATCTACGAAATATTTAAATTAAAAAATTTAAGAAATAAAATTTAATTTTATTAATATTTAAATTTATAAAATTTAAAATGAGATTAAATTAGAAAAATTCTCATAGCTCCGTCTAGGGCTGTAAACAAGCTGAGTCAGGTTCGAGTATTGTTGAGTTTGATTCGGCTCGAAAGTTCACGAGCTTGAAATTATTAAGCTCGACTCAAACTCAAAATCAAAAATTGAAGCTCAACTTAAGTTCGAAAAAATTTGAACTGAAAACATTCTCAGACTTAACTCGATTGAAGCTCGAGCTCGAGCCTAAAGCTTAAGTGTATAACAAATATTATATTTTATATTTATAAAAAAATAACATATAATATTAATATTATTAATAATTTAATTTAAAAAATTATAAATTTAATATATATTTTTTTAGTTTCGTACGAACTTTTCGAGTTGAGTATCAAGTAGTTTATTTCGATTCGTTAAGAACTCGAGTTAATTTCGAATTTAAGTTGAGTCCATTTTATTTAAACATTGATCGAGTTTTAACCAAATCAAATTCAAGTAACTCACGATTTATCTCGTTTCATTTACAACCCTAACTACTTCATTGTATTATACTTTATATACAAAGGAGGCGTGAAGGTGAGTAATAGAGGGCAACGATTTCTTTTGTCTATAGTGTTTAGACCTTGGGTTGGGCGGCATAGACATAAGCCAGGGAGAGGGGTAGGCAAAGGTGGTTTGGCACCATATTATATATGGTAGAGGGGCCACTTCTTCTCTAACCGCTCCCTATGTTTGTATTTTTGCTTCATTAATGCTTTAGCCAAGCTTTATAAGCGTGGCTATAACCAAGGAAGGATCTAGAAATAAAAAAATGGAGTCTAAAATTTAATACACTTGTTTTAGAAAAAAAAATGAATCTACAAACTTCCTTATTTTTTTCCTTTCTCTTAGTAAATTAAATTAAATTAAATTTAATAGCATCCCAAAATAATGAATATACAGTCGATCCCTATAATGGCTACATACATCCGCCCCTGGCTCTTACTATAATGTTTTCACTTGGATTCAATTTATCCGTTGCAAGTTTTGACTCTAATTCACCAAAAAGTCTACTAATCCCCACGTTTGCATCTGATTTTCCCCTACCACTCTTTATTGTGATATATTCCTTTCTCAAAATTACCAACTACATTATAGATGCCTTCATAAATATATCATTCTATCGAATCATCAAATAATTTCGATAATTAAATAGAATAATGTACTTCTTATATATTTTGAATTTAAACAGTTACATATGCAAGTATAATATTAATAACTTAAAAATTTCTAAACAGATAATATCATATAATCGCCTTAGACTTTTGTTTTTGAAAAAAAAATGTATATAGCACAATCAAATCTCTTTACTTTTTTCCCTTTCAATTTTGATGTCATCAAGAAATTATAATAAGGTGTTATTATGCCTTTTTATAATAGAAAAAAGGGTTTGACCTAATTATTTTGTGGAATTAAAAATCCTGCTTTAGCCACTGAATTTGATGTTTCGTCAGAAAAAATGATGAATCATATGATATAATGGTAGTAATAAAGGAGGTGCAGGAGATATCTTTTTAAAAGTGATTACACATGATCCGAGATGATTTAATTGCTTGACAGATAGAGAAATAAACCATGTGTTTGTTTTGTTGATGACAGTCACAGAGGTAGTCCTTTTTATTTCAGCTTAATACACTTAGGTATTTAAACTCTATTTCAAATTGATTTTTGGTTTCTAAAGTTTTTTTTTATTTGTTAAAAATAAGTTTCTATTGATTTTATTCATTACATTTTAAGGTATCTACCACTAAAAAAGTTAAATGACAATTGTCACGTCCAGTTTTTTTTTAAATATTTTTAAATAATATTTTAAAAAATTAAGAAAATATAAACTTAACTCATGTCACTTAACTGTTTTTTAATGGTATGACCTGAAAGTGTAACAGGAAAAAAAATATAAACACCTATATTTAGCAAAAAAATCTTTATGCACCAAAAAGTCAATTTGAGCTATAATTCATATCCCTAAAATTGTTTTAAGCCTTTTATTTTCGTACTTTATCTTAGGGATGGATGTTTGTGAATGAAAAAGAAGGGACTCAACACAATATCAATTTTTTTTTGATGTTTTCTTTTACATATAAATGGATACTTTTTTAATTAATCTGGGTTGATTACATCGGTAATATCTGCATTAAATACTCTTAATAATTTGACAATGAACACTCAAATACCAAGATAATCGCTGATGTTTGAACCCGAAACCTTTAATAACAACTATCTCTTTAACCACCAAGATCACTTGGTTCGTGCGTGTATTAATGGATACTTAACACTATTCCTTGATAATTGGAGCAATAGCTTGTTCTCTATTTTACTTTATTGTAAAACATTATATGAAAATAGCTAAAAGATTTTTAAGTTTAAAAGTTGATTATATTACACTATATCTTTTAAATTTTAAATTTAGAGATAAATTTTTTGAATGTATAAAGAAAATTGTAATTTGAATATAGCATAAAATATATTAAATACACAAATTAAATTATAAATATGTGTGTTCTTATTATATGATCAATTTGAATTTAATGTGTTAAAAAATATTCTTCAATACATTTGACATGATTAAATGTATGTTTTTTTTTATAAAATGATTAATGTGTTTTCAATACACTTCAAGTTATAATTGAGGTTACATTAAATGTTTAAACTATAGTAACAAAATTAAAGAAAAATTTAACTGATATGATATTAATATAATGGTGATTCAATTAAAATATTTTATAGTGTAAAAATTATTTAAAATTTAAATCATAATTTGAGGATGTAATATTAAATTAAACCTAATGTTAAAATTTAAATTTGGCAGTTCACTACTGTTGGGTTGTTTAATTAATCACATTGACTTAAAGGTATCCTGCACATGGAAAATTTTAAATATTAATTAGATATTTAGATTTGGGTGATTTTCTTGTATAGCTGGAGACTATCTGATCATTCTTAAATACCTTTATTTTATTTAAATTATTTTATATGAAAAAGAGAGAGGGACTTTCCAGGCTCCATCTGCGACTTTCATTGTCAGAATGACATCATTCAAGCTACAACCATTGACCAAACTTTTCCACATATATATTGACTAATTAAACTCAGATTTTTTTAAGAAAAAACATGGTGTTGATTAGCATTTGAGATTTATCTGTTGGTTGACAACACCATTTTTGTAATTTACTTATCAATGTCTGTCCTTTGTAATTTATTTTTAAGGTGAAAATTTTAAAACTCGTTTAATATAATATTAAAATTAGCCTCTAGCATTTATCAAAGTTGTTATTTTGATTTTTATTCTATTTTTGAAGTATTTTGGTTTTAATATTTTATTTTGGGACAAAAATACTCCTCTATAGATGAAAATAGTTAGTTAGGACACGATTAACTTTCCAAATTAGGATTTTTTTTATTCTAAAATGAAACGTTGAGGGCTAAAATGCTCTAAAAAATAAGGACCTAAGTGATTATTCTGTCAAATGTTAGACATCTTTTTACCCAAAAATGAAATATTTGAGGCCAAAATGCTCCAAAAAGAAAGAACCAAAATGACAATTTTAATAATGTTGGGGGTTAATTTTGATATTGCATTAACTTATTTTTAATAATTTGAGTGATTGTAAGATAGTTTATGTTAGATTATTTTCTTAAGTCAATGACAACACACACGCACTCTGCAAACGTAATTACTCAAACTTAGGGTTTGTTTGATTTTAGAAAATATCGACTATTTACATTTTCATTTTCTTAGAAATTAGAAAATGTTAAAGGAAGCGTGTTTGGGTGTACATTAGAAAATGATTTCTTAAAAATGAACAAAAATAAGTGAAAATATGAAAACATAAAAAAATGTTTTCATTATTTTCATTAAAATTGTTTTGAAATTTTGAAAAATAAGGAAACATGATATCTAGATTTATAACTACACAAGTTTAAATCATTCTAACATTAACCTTTTGATTTAATGATATTTGAAACCCTCAAACTTTTCAAAAATTAATATGGTCCCTAAACTTTTTTTTACATTCAATGCAATCCTTAAATTGATTTTTTAATAATTTAATTTTATAGTATTTTTATATTTAATGTATTTAAAATCTAATAATTGTTTATATTTTATATTTTTAATCTAAATAAAATTTTATTTTTAAATTAAATAAGTCCTCAAACTTTTTAATAATCAATTAAGTCCATCTACCACATCATCATCGGTCGAGTACTACCACAACATTATCATGAACTGTCACATCAAAATTATAGATTGCCATGTAAGTTTATGAACTATAATGTAAGTGTCTCAACTGTCAACATATGATTCGTCTATTTAAAGGGTTAGATTAATTTTTTTAAGTTTAAGGATCATATTTGGTGCAAAAAAAGTTCAAGGATTACACTAATAATTTTTTTCAAAAGTTTGAGGGTCTCAGTTACCACTAAACATATTTTTTTAATGTTAATGACACTTTTTCTGCAATTGTTATAACAAAATTTTGTGTTTTTTTAAATTTAATTGATGTCCAATCTACATTAACATTATATTTTATTATAAACTAAAATAATTATTCTTATGGAATTTCTTATTAATTTCATTGTTTTATATTTACATAATTCACATGTTAAATTTATGTAATGATTTTTAATAATTATAGTTTAATTTAATTATTTAATAGCTATTTGTTTATTTCTATTTTAAAAAATAGATACAACATACATTTTTTACAATTTTAGTTTTAACTTAAAATTTTCATTTATATTAACCAAATATGTTTTCTAGTTTTCAAAAAGTTGATTTTCATTTTCTGGAAACGAAAACAAAAAATGAAAATAAAAAATATTTTCTATAATCAAACAGGCTCTTATTTTATTTTCAAAAAATTATTGTTTTTAATCACTAAATCTATTTAATAGGTTGAGTAAGATTTCTAAATATTTTTTATACTTAATGATATGTTATGATTAAATTAATTATGATTAAATTAAAATAGAATTTTTAATATGATTAAAATATAATCAAATAGAATTAAATAATTAAAATAATTTTTCAAATTGAAAGAAAATAGAATTATTATAGTCTTAATTATTATATTCTATCAACGAAGGATTTTCACCCATAAAAATTTGGAAGCACATATGAGTGATACCATGATTATAAATTTATAACCAAATTAATTAACTTTGAAATTAAAACAAATTAAATATTCTATCTACACAGCTATGCTCAATTAAAAAATAGTGTACTCCTTACAACGTTTCAATTATTTTATTTTTCTTTTTCTCCAAAGATCTTCTTTGAAATTATCAAGATTAAGTATGAATTTAATTATATATATATTTAAAAAAAGACTTGAGAAATTAAACACATTAATTGCTAATGAATAGAAAATTTTAATCATCCACTTCAAAAATATATAGCTATTAAAAATTATTGGTAAATTACAAATTTGGTAATTGAACTTTACTCTCTCTGTTATTTCACTCATTGTACTTTAAACCTTTTCAATTTCCTCACTGAACTTAATACATTGGGTTTTTTTAGTCAATCATCCGTTAAATAGTTAACGTCGTTAACATGAACTGTTATATAGATGCAAAACAACGTTATTTTAGTGAAAATTTGTTTTTTTAAAAACAGTGTCATTTTTAATGCCGCTAACTATTTAACGACGAAATGACTAAAATATGAGAGAGAGAGAGTAAAGTTTAGTGAAAAAACCCAATGTATTAAGTTTAATAAGAAAATTGAAAACTTTTAAAGTTTAGTGAAAAAAATAGGAGAGAAATTAAAGTTTAGTGATGAAATTTATAATTTACCCTAAAATTATTAAAGTTTATTGTCGTCTTTATTGTAGAATATTGATAGATTTTTTTTGATTAAGCTAAGGTGATTATAAAATATTATATGTTCTAAATATTTTCAACTATTTGATAATGAATGCTCAATCACCTTGTTACAGTTGCTGGTGCTTGAACTTGTAACCTTTAAAACAACAACGATTACTGTAACCACTAAGGTAAGTTAGTTAATGTGAATATTAATAGATTTTTAGTCACTCAAATATATTAATTTGTACATATTATTATAATTTTGTCACTCGGTAGATTTTAGAGTATTTTTTTAAGATAATACCTATTGTAAATTAATATTCAAAAGATATCACATATATATATATCCGTTTTTTGTAATTAATATTCAAACAACAACTATCAGTTTTTTGTATCTTCATCCAATATATTCAAAATAAATTAATATTATTAAAATTTATTAACTATTGTAATTAATAAAACGTTATAATTTTAAAATAATACCTAATATAACACTCTTAACCCATATATATATATCCGAGTCAAAGATATCACATCAGTCATACGAAACATTTACTATTTGAAAACAAGCAAAATTTTATTTCTTTAAAATCTCAAAATGCATTTCTTTATATTAAAACTAATAATCACACAAAATCATAATTTATTATTTTAAAATCAAAATTTAAATTCAATTCAGATAAAATTTTAGGCAATTTTGTACTGTAATATAACTTAAATCAAAACTGCCAGAAATACTTGATTTGAAAACCATTTCTATCATAAATAATTACAATTTAATAACTAATATTCATAATTAGTAATATCTTTTTGTAAAACCAAACCTTCATAATTTAAACAAAAATATCTTAAACAGACTCAAATCAAAGCAGCTAGAAACTTATTTAATATACATGCCACTTCCAAATAAATTAACAGACATGATGTCCTTACTTACTGATTCTGGTGGCAGAACTGATTCATCGGAAATGATGTTGATGCACTCCCTACTTTTCCTTGTAGCTTGCACCTACGTGTGAAACACTCATACACTAAGTGTTCACTTAGTGAGGCAACAAGTAAAATAAAATAAATAAAATATTTAACGTATAAAGTAGATAGTATCGTATAAAAACATTAATAAAATAAAACATGTATAAAATCATTTGTCAACTCGTAATAAGAATTTACTATAAAAAATATGTAATTCAGACTGTACTTTTCCATTTTAGATATGTAATTTTCAATTTCAGTTCATATCATTGCAAAATTGTATTTTTCTTTTCGAAATCCGATCATTTCAAATCCATACTTTTCTTATTCATATAAGACATTTGCCCACTGTATTATCATGGAAGTACGCTTATACGCGAGTCAGATAACGAGTGAGCACGCTATATACAAATTTACTGTCAAAACAGATTGCACCGAGTCACTCCACCTTGTGCACCACTAAGGTACACCGACTCAGACCACGAGTGACCCATCTTGGTGCCATATAATTCACATATAAAGCTAATCAGATGCACCAAATCACTCCAGCTCGTGCACCACTAAGGTAAATCGAGTCAGACCACGAGTGATCCAAATTGGTGCCATATTAAAAATGTATTCAGATTCACTCCACCTGATGACATGCCATTGTACCACTAACCCTCATTTTCATACAATGAACTTTGTTCTAAATCAATTACTAATTTGCATATAAAAGCATTCATCCATATAATCGAATATAAAACCATTTATATAAAACCAGATCTGGGTAATTCATACCCAAAAATATTCACATGCTAGGAAATAAGAGTAAAATAATTTGGGTTATTCAAACCCAAAATCATATTTAAAACCATTAGTAAATCAGTATAAAGATACTTCATAAAATAATCCAAATTGTTTCAATCGAAAACCTTCGAGGTTGGTTCATCGCAAGCCGTCCTCATATCGAATATAAAATAAGTAAGTTGTACTCACCTGGTGCCTCACCAACTTATCCTACGATCACTTTTATAATCCTCGTATCAGGGTCATTTTGATCTCGATTATAATCACGAACTAATCGATCATCGATTTTCAACATATAAACAATTCACATACATTAGTACTCGTACTATTATAATAAAATTAAATTCAAATCGTTATTCTAAAAATTCGACTAAGGAATATTCGATACTAATTTGTACCCCGAAATCGAAATCTACTTGAAAATTATTTATATGACATAAACAATTTCGAACATATGTTAGTATCTAGCTAACTTGTTAAATACATATCCATATACAATATGATAAAATACAATAAATAAATATTCGATGCTAATTTCTATAACTAAATAAATTCTACCGAACTCTTACAAAAATAACATTCCTAGTCCTTGAAAATAATTATTCTCAACCTTAAATCACTTAACTTTTCACAATTTAACATTTAACCCACAATTACACATTTCTTCAAATTAAACCCCCATATTTCAAAACTTATCAAATTGGTCCTACTATTCACTTTAATCCCTAACTAACATCATAATCAACTAATTTCACTATATTTCCAAATAATTACATTAATCTTGTAATTTTGCAATTGCACCACTAACTTTCCAAAAACTTCCAATTTAATCCCTAGGAATTATTCAACTTCCAAATCAACCCAATTCAACATTTCATCATCCCAATTATAATTTCCAGCATAGTACCTTAATTCAAACCTTATGAAATCATCATTCTATCTAATTTAAACCAAGAGAATTTTTTATACAAATTTTCCTAATTTTTTTCTCCGTCGTCGAAAGTTTTGGATACTTTCCTTAATGGTCTCCAACTTTGATTTAAGCTTGGTTTAGTCACCTACAACTCTTTTCCATTAATTCTAATCATTCCTATATCAAAAACAACCAAAAATTAACATTTCTTATACAACTCATACATGACCGTATACTTACATCTTGGTCTATTAGTGGTTTTTTTTATTAACTTTTAAGCTTGTAATTGGATCCATAACACTACTATAATCCAAATCCAATCTTATTTAATTGATTTATCACCTCCCCTTCAATCACCATAAAAACCCATTTCACTCTTTATGCATGAAATCATTAAAAAACTTATACCAAAAGAAAGAGAATTTAATGGGGAATAATTTCTTATTTCACACTTTAGTCCTAATTATAATTAAAATGCCTCAAAAATTGAAAACAAATCTTTGCTTACCTTAGCCATAGAGGACGTCCAGCAGCTGAAGAAGAAGAGAGAGTTTTCTTGAGTTTTCCTTGCAAATACCTCTAATTTGAACCTTTCAAATTAATTAAAAATTCATTTTGGTCCAAATGTCAAAATTGCCATTAATGAATCATCTTATTTACCCCCATGCCATCCTTTTATCTCCCATTTAATAATCTTAGATAAATATAAAAATCTTATCTATCAATTTCCCTCTTTTCCCTTTTAAGTTTCCAAAAATCCAATTTAGTCACTAAATTCCACTATTTCACTAAAACATGGTAAATTCTTTTAATCTACTAATCCACTTCAAATTCTTCATATTAAAAATACTAAAACAACATTTGTAACCTCATACTACCATCCTTCAATTTTTTGTAAATTTTTTTATTTAATTTAGATATTCGATTATTTTACCGAACTTTACCCATTAATATCGTTTTCTACAAATTTCGGATAAAAAATCTGACAGACATACAAATCCTTCTTTTAAAGTAAACTATCAATTTATGAGACCAAAATATATAACTTTTTCAAAATTATACTTTAGGTCTCTAAAGTTTTCTAATTTTATACTTTAGCCACCAACTTTCAAATTTTGCATTTTTAGTCGCTTGTTAAGATTTTTGGGGTATTACACCTAAAATAATAATCACTATAAATTTCTACTTCACAAGTTATCGTATCTTTAAATATATTTAAATTTGAACTCATTAAGTGATGTAGTGGTTAAAGAGAGTTGTAACATCCCTTTCCCGTATCCGTTACCATGTACGAGTTGGAGATGTCACATGATACTTTAGGTCCCTGAGGTTTTCTAATTTTATACTTTAGCCACCAACTTTCAAAATTTGCATTTTTAGTCTCTTGTTGAAATTTTTGGGGTATTACACCTAAAATAATTATAATCACTATAAATTCCTACTTCACAAGTTATTGTATCTTTAAATATATTTAAATTTGAAGTCATTAAGTGATGTTAGTGGTTAAAGAGAGTTGTAACATCTCTTTCACGTATCCGTTATCGAGTACGAGTTGGAGATGTCACATGATACTTATAAAACATTCCTTATTTGAATTAGATAAAATTTTGTTTCTTTAAAAAATATTCAATTTAACCTTTGTTGAGTTAATCGATCGATGGAATCGACCAAGAGGGGGGTGAATTGGCAATTAAAAATTTGGTGGAAGCTTTTGCAGAAAATTGAAAGTAATTTGCACAGCGATTTAGAGTGGTTCGACTTTCTCAACCAAAGTCTACGTCCACTACCTTAACTATACACACTAAGGATTTTCCAACAAATTCACTAATTTGTTCTTTCTTTTGAGGACAAGAGATAACCTTACAACTCCCTCAAGAATATACCCCAATTCTTGAGAACACTATTTCTCAAAGAGAAGATTACAAATTCGTAAACTTAATGAAAAACCTCACAAGGCAAATGTGTTTACACAATTCTAGAACAAAGAAAGAACACTCAAGAATAATACAATTGAGCACAATAAGTGTTCTTGAAAGAAAAAAATCAATATTGAATGAAATAGGCTTGAAAATGCTCAAACTTGAGGTTTGATGCTTTCTCTTTGATTCTCTCTTGATTCTTGTTGATTGTTGTTTCTTGTTGTTGATCAATGGCTTCTAAGCTTGTTTAAATACTCCTTCAATTGATTCTGAACATTGGGGATGATTAGTGGAGTCAATGGAGCCATTTAAGTATGAAAACAATTAATAAAAATGCTTGGAGCATAGGGGGAATCGGTACCCCCTCATAGGGAATCGATTCCCTTAGTGTAAAATTCAAATATTTTGACCGTTGAACAGGGGGGAATCGGTTCCCTCCGAGCATTATGTTATTTCTCGGAGCCAAACCATTCAGGGGGGAATCGATATCCCCTTGGGGGGGGGGGGAATCGGTTCCCTCTCGGTAATCTGCCCATTTTGGTTTGATTTTAATTAAGAAATTATTTTTGACTCGATTAAGGCTCGAAATACTTTGTAAATTTGTTTAACATATTTTTACACTTTAGTAAGGATTAAAATGAGCTTTGAAAGACTTGGAGTAATATTTTGATATTCGAATAATTATATCGAATGTACTTTAGAAAACCTTTTGTAAAATCTTAAAATTCATTTAATTTAATTTGTTATATCGAAACATCAAAATGTTTTCAACAATCTCCCCCTTTTTGATATAACAAAACATTTTAGTAATTTTAAGATTTTCTAATTGAAAATAAATATTGAAATCGGTTTTGAAATTACTCCCCCTTACTATTACACTTCTCCCCTTTTTTGTTAAATCAAAAAGACTCTAAAACTTTTTTAAACAAGGTTTTGAAAAAACATTAGCCAATTGATATAGAAATTTAAAGCTCTAAGCTGCTAAGATCACAATCAAGAGAAGACGTTAGCCATTAGTTTCATAATCAATATTCATAAACGAAAGTGAAATGGTTAAATTGGTCATATATCTAAAATGATGCTCAAAATTAAAATTTAAGAAAATCCACATGTAAGTTCAAATCATCCATAACATCCAAAACATAAATTCAAACATATAAGCATCCAAATTCAAACAATCCACAAAT